>NC_136063.1:1399022099-1399477099 GCF_964261635.1 Lissotriton helveticus | reverse complement strand
TTTAAAATTGAGCAATTTAAAATATTTACATAATTTAAAAAGAAACACAGTTTTTCGGTAATTTCATAAATTGTCACTAGAGGTATTATGTTGTCTATTCGTGGTACATTTTTTAGAACGATAAGCAGCCACCAGAAAATTTGCAACACCAAACATAATTAGCGGGGAATCTAACTGCTTAAGGTGAAGAAGAGCTGGTTTCGCTTGGACAAACCCCTTATTTTTAAGTAATGGGATAATATATTTTTTCCTAGGCAAATCATGAAATTTACAAAAAAACATAAAATGTAGAGTGTCCTGCAAAGAATAACCATCGCAGTTACATACAGGCAAATCCTTGGGCTTAGCCCTCACCTTAGAGTCATTTAACAGGAGGTGAATCTGGTTAAATCTTAGTTTGATAAGTAACCAGCGGTGAAGCGGGATTGACACAACTTTTAAGTAAGGTTCAATGGCAATAGTAGTCTTAGAGATATAGTGCTCCCTCACTGTTAGTTTCACAAGTTCACTGCTCTCCCGCTCTAATTCTCTGTGTTTGATGAAAGTCGTTTTTAGCCATACCAAGTCGGCTTTAACAATGCATTCAGGTTTCAAAAATAGATCAGGACGGCCCAGGGAGCTTAGGGTGTTATTAATGTATGCTAACCACGGAATACTTTTCATCTTGTCCATACGTAGGCAGTCCCTTAAGATTGTATGGTTCAGGGTTAGGTTAGGATTCAACCAAGTTTTTAGCCACATCATGATTGGAGATTGTTTAATGATGTCACTTATGTACCCCTGACCTAGCTCCGTGTGGACAGAAAAAGTGGCCGTGGATTGTGGTAGACCAAGGAGCATACGTAAGATTTTATTTTCCTCTACCTGAATCGCTACTACATTGTTGGTGTAGCCCCATATAGAGGCCCCGTACTTTGCTATGGCAATTGTTTTGGCTCTGTAAATAGCTAGCATGGCTTCAGTAGGTTTGCCACCCAATCGTTTGGCAAAACCGGCGATAGCAGCCGCAGATCTTTTCATGGCGTTAACTTTAACCGATGTTTGGGGTCCCCATGTGCCATTTTCGTCATAAACCACCCCTAGATAGGTAAAAGTTTTAACGCTGGAGATGGGTGTGTTTGCGCAAAAAAAGGACTTCCGCTTTTTGTTCTTCCTCCCACCCACTGACATGACATGTGATTTGTCTGTATTTATTTTCAGGTCGAGGGAGGTCATAAAGGCGTCAAAAGCCGTCAATAGTCTTTGTAGTCCAAGAGGTGTTCGGGCCACAAGCACGGCGTCGTCCGCGTAAAGGAGGACCGAGGTGGACAGCCCCCCAAAGCGCGGGACGTCTAATGTCGCCAGATCCAGGGTGGATTCGAGATGGTTTATGTGCGTCGCTGTCTCTGATAGTTCATGGCTTTGCACGAAGCCGTGTCAGACCCGCATGGTGACGGTGAGTCTTCCTTGTTAGGCGTGCAAGCCCCAAAAATCCATCACACCAGGAAGCACAGACTGCTGGCAAGTGTTCGATTTGATAAATTAAATTCAAAGTCAAGCTGACTGCGGTCTTCCTTATTTGTGCTGCCTGGTGTGATGGATTTTTGGGGCTTGCACGCCTAACAAGGAAGACTCACCATCACCATGTGGGTCTGACACGGCTTCGTGCAAAGCCATGAACTATCAGAGACAGCGACGCACATTGCATTTCAGGACTGCGATGTGCGCAGAGTTTGATATCGAGCACTGTAAAGCGAGGTGGTCTTGGCCTCATGTACAGCTGCATCATTCCACTGGGATAAGAACATTTTTGTCGAATGGAAAGAGTTTACATCGCCCCCACAAGGGGTTACGAGACTACATGCACCAGAAGGCACTGGGAGTGCCACGCCCACAAGGGCAGGTGTGTTAAATGGATGAAATCGAGAAGCGATGCTTTCACATTCTGCTAACTGCCACTGATGAAGGAATGAAGAATTCCAGAAACGCGTCTGGCTAAGAAACTTAAATAGATGCCTGCCTTGAGGAATAAGACTGCTGGCAAGTGTTCGATTTGATAAATTAAACTCAAAGTCAAGCTGACTGCGGTCTTCCTTATTTGTGCTTCCTGGTGTGATGGATTTTTGGGGCTTGCACGCCTAACAAGGAAGACTCACCGTCACCATGCGGGTCTGACACGGCTTCGTGCAAAGCCATGAACTATCAGAGACAGCGACGCACATTGCATTTCAGTACTGCGATGTGCGCAGAGTTTGATATCGAGCACTGTAAAGCGAGGTGGTCTTGGCCTCATGTACAGCTGCATCATTCCACTGGGATAAGAACATTTTTGTCGAATGGAAAGAGTTTACATCGCCCCCACAAGGGGTTACGAGACTACATGCACCAGAAGGCACTGGGAGTGCCACGCCCACAAGGGCAGGTGTGTTAAATGGATGAAATCGAGAAGCGATGCTTTCACATTCTGCTAACTGCCACTGATGAAGGAATGAAGAATTCCAGAAACACGTCTGGCTAAGAAACTTAAATAGATGCCTGCCTTGAGGAACAAGACTGCTGGCAAGTGTTCGATTTGATAAATTAAACTCAAAGTCAAGCTGACTGCGGTCTTCCTTATTTGTGCTTCCTGGTGTGATGGATTTTTGGGGCTTGCACGCCTAACAAGGAAGACTCACCGTCACCATGCGGGTCTGACACGGCTTCGTGCAAAGCCATGAACTATCAGAGACAGCGACGCACATTGCATTTCAGGACTGCGATGTGCGCAGAGTTTGATATCGAGCACTGTAAAGCGGGGTGGTCTTGGCCTCATGTACAGCTGCATCATTCCACTGGGATAAGAACATTTTTGTCGAATGGAAAGAGTTTACATCGCCCCCACAAGGGGTTACGAGACTACATGCACCAGAAGGCACTGGGAGTGCCACGCCCACAAGGGCAGGTGTGTTAAATGGATGAAATCTAGAAGCGATGCTTTCACATTCTGCTAACTGCCACTGATGAAGGAATGAAGAATTCCAGAAACGCGTCTGGCTAAGAAACTTAAATAGATGCCTGCCTTGAGGAATAAGACTGCTGGCAAGTGTTCGACTTGATAAATTAAACTCAAAGTCAAGCTGACTGCGGTCTTCCTTATTTGTGCTTCCTGGTGTGATGGATATATATATATATATATATATATATATATATATATATATATATATATATATATATATATATATATATATATATATATTTTTTTTTTTATATATATATTCACTGAAAAAACCATAGGTTATAGACCATATATAGTTAGGAATTAGCATTTAGAAAACCTTATTTTACTCACACAAAACCATTGAAATTCCATATATAGTTAGTTGCACTAACTATATATCGCGCACCCGCAATCCACTGCTGATGATGTCACATATTACATCATTCATGACATGGTCAGTGACATCACTGACGACATCACTGATGACATCTCAAATGACATCACTGATGACATCACTGATGACATCTCAAATGACATCACTGATGACATCATGACACACCAATACCAGTTACTACATACGCACTCACTGATTCCTACGTCTACACACACATTCACTCATTCACCCATACAATCACTCATACATACAGTCACTCATTATTACAACACTATCATATGCACTCATACACCTATGCAGACAGTCACACACTGCCACTCATCCATGGAGTTACTCACACACCAAGTCAGTCCTGTAAAGAATCAATCACACTTCCATTTCTTCATCTATACAGTTAAACACAGAACACCATACTTCAGTGACATCACTGATGACATCACTAATGACATCTGAAATGACATCACTGATGACATCTCAAATGACATCACTGATGACATCATGACACACCAATACCAGTTACTACATACGCACTCACTGATTCGTACGTCTACACACACATTCACTCATTCACCCATACAATTACTCATACATACAGTCAGTTATTATTAGAACACTATCATATGCACTCATACACCTAGTCAGTCCTGTGAAGAATCAATCACACTTCGATTTCCTCATCTATAGTTAAACACAGAACACCATACTTTTCACACATATACTAACACATACTTACTCTCTTATACAATCACTGATACAAGTACACATTGATATGCACAGAGTCACACACCTCCCAGCCAGCCACACACACACTCAGTCTTCCATACATCCACTCATTCTTCAATATGTAAAACGTATTTAAACTTTACAAAAACACACAGACACTAGATGATGTCATCAGTGATGTCATTTGAGATGTCATCAGTGATGTCATCAGTGATGTCACTGACCATGTCATGAATGATGTAATATGTGACATCATCAGCAGTGGATTGCGGGTGCGCGATATATAGTTAGTGCAACTAACTATATATGGAATTTCAATGGTTTTTTGTGAGTAAAATAAGGTTTTCTAAATGCTAATTCCTAACTATATATGGTCTATAACCTATGGTTTTTTCAGTGAATTTTCAAGGTTTTGTAAATGCTAATTCCTAACTATATATGGTCTATAACCTATTGTTTTTTCTGTGAATTTCATTGGTTTTTTAACAGCTAATATCTGTAGCTGTAAAATGTATTCTTCTTTAAATCCAAAAATATATTTTATATGTTTATGAATAATTTTTTTTTAAAATATTTTTTTTTCTTCGTTCCCGCTTCGCGAATCGGGAAGCTTCCCGTTAGCTGACCTTGATGCCGCGAAATAGACCGCGAGCCGGTAAACGTTTCTTTACCGCAAGTGCCGCGTTAGAAAACAACATCGTGACGCCTCCCGTCCGCATGACGTTTCACGTTGTCGCGTGATACGTCATATGACGTGCTACGTTAGCGAACTGGTACGCGAAGCGAGTCGCAAAGCGCAGGTTTCTGGAAGCAAACCGGGAGGCCCTGCAAAGCGCTTAACGTAAACACAGCAAGTCATGTGACTTGGTAATAACACTTTTCATTGGTTCATTTCACTTTTGGTTTCCTAATGATGTAAGACTAGGTCATATAATCTAAAATGAACACTTTTGATTGGTTGAGAACTCTTGTTTTTCCCAAATGATGAAAATCCCTCCTTCTTTCCTCACTCTGACTTTCATCATTGTGAGAGAAAGACCCTTTGTGATCACTGAGCAATGGCTTCTTTAGTAGCTTCAGCTGGTGCTTCCCCACCACCTCCACCACATCCAAGGAAGAGTGGACCACCTGCTCAAGTTATAATTCAACAAGAAGAGGAAGAAGAGGAACAGGACGACGAGCACGAAGAGAGGCAGTTTTTGCCTGAGCAGCCCAGGACGTCTCACCGGAAAGAAAACTTCATTTGGCAATTTTTTAAAATTCCCAAAGGTCAGAAAAAAGTAAATGCAAGATACGTAACTTGCCTTATATGTCAAGATAGACTGTCCAGAGGGACCGACAAAAAATACAGTTTCGGAAACTACACAATGCATCGCCATATGACTAGGTGGCATCCTAACAACTACAGTGCTGCACAGTTTCGGAACGACCTAGATAATCTCCCTATTATGGCCAGAAGATCTGTTGTACCGGAAGTAACGGGACCAGAGGGCAGGGAGATGGTGCCAAATATACAAATGAAATTTGGTGAAGTAAAACACATCTGCGTATTTTGCGATGGATTCATTTCCTACGGAGAAAGAAGCATCACTCTGATCAACAGAGCTATTGACTATCATATGCAAGTTTGTACGAAACGCCCAAAATAATAAATACTTCTTTTTTTGTTTTGTTGCTCCTGTTGAGCCCTTTACAATGAATCGTTTTCATTGCCCCCTCCAAGAAAAACCCCAAAAAATATAAAACTGTTCAGAAAAATTCAAAAAAAGTAAAAAAATGTTCCGAAAAATAATAAAAAAAATATAAAACAACAAAAACAATAAAAAAAAAAGTTCTTTTCAGAACTACCTCCCCGTTATTAAAAAATTGGTACAATATTTGGAACTGTGCCAACCTCTATTTCTCTTAGTTCGCTTCCCAGTTCGCTCGCCGGTACGCGAACCGGAAGCGAACCAAAAACAGTAAGTATAAGGGAAGGAAACAGACACTTATGTTAAAAGAAAGACAGCTATAGGGGAGTAAACTAGAGATACTATTACCCGTAATCCACTGCTGATGATGTCACATATTACATCATTCATGACATGCTCAGTGACATCATCAGCAGAGGATTGCGGGTTTTTTGGCAACATGCCTTATCCACGGTTTAATAACGCTGCCTTTTGCTTTATATAAGTTTTCAAATTGTATGAAATATATACCAATAGGTCGTTATGAACCTTTAGGTAGTGCTTTTCTTCATGAGGTCTGGTCGCTTCCATACACATACAGATGTTTCAAAGATGATCAAGAAGTTTATCTGAATGGAGAGGAATGCACTGAGACGCCAGATCATTCACTAATGTGTAGGCACATACAGTTACACGGTTCATGCAACAAACACCGACCAAATATGGCTTGCGTGTTGCAAGGCACGCCAGTTCCTGCTATCATCCCCACGTTCAAGTTGTTGGAAAATGGTAGTTATTTGATGCTCAATAATGAAGATTGTTCTGAGTTAATTAAAAGTATTCCTTTTATCGTAACAGTAAGTGAACGGGTTATTTGCTGCAGAAATGTTCTATTTCCTCCCACACATGAACATAGGGAGTTTTCAATCTGGCCACAAATACCAACCTTGGGACAGATTTCAACGGCATGGCAAGAATAAGAGCTCTTTTGTCTCACAGAGAGGTGGCCTTGAGTTCGGCCCGTGAAACTTTCGTGCTTCACATAGCGAACACCCGTACAGAGGTGCAGACCCTTTTCAATTCAGATTTGCCTTTCAATTTCAGCAAGATGGTTCCGACTATCTTTAAGGCATCCTCCACAAAGGCCCTGGCGCACTTTTTTAAAGTTGTTACCAGTGGTCTCGTGACTTCATTTGAGAAAATCTTTGGAGTCATCCCTGCTTCCTTTCATTCTATTTTCTCCACTCTGGTTCGTGGATTGGCATTTTTACTTGCATTACCAGCGGACGCTCTTGTGCTTTTTTACATTTTTAAATATGGATGTCCCTCCTATGCAACCTCCCACCCTGCAGCTGCTGACACTGTTCCGCAATCGCATGCTAGAATATTATGGCACAATGCCGTTGGCGATATTAAGCACGGCATATGGATTATCTTTTCGATTCTCCTACTTCACCTGTGTCCAGCCTGTATTTCACTGCCTGACCTGTGATTTCGATTGGGCCATTGATTTGTGTCTCTGCGGACTGGTTTCTCCTGACGTCGACTTTAATCAGCTGATGACTCCTATCATTACTCACGAGTTGGTTTGTCCTGGCGAAAGGATTATGGCTGTGGCATTGATGCATGGACTACTTGGTCCCTGGAATTTACTGGCGGCAGCACAGTCTTTCTTGGAACAGAGCTTTCTTGAAAACCCACCGAGCTGTCCTCTGATGGTGATAGAGGATCCGGTGCTGGGAGAGCACGTATGTTCTTTTCCGCTTTTAAATTGGATGGCTGAACTGTTTTCGGATGAAGACGGTGACTTCCTATTGGAGGCTGTTGCAGCTTATTTTGCATACACAGTTATGTCATAGACCTTTTTCATGTTTGATATGCTGAGTACTAGCATTTCATTGACAATTCATTGACTTATTTGTCAAGTTTTTATTAGTTACCTTGCCTATTGGCTTAAGACTCGATAAAGTACTTGGCTGTTTTATTTTTCTTTAGCATTAAATTTTCCTAGTTTTTAATGCTTTACCTTGCGGACCGTCCACATATAAACTTGCAATCTGCTCTCATGAGATGGCACTTCTATTATCTTATTCAGTTCGTTTCCGGATCATGGGGAGGTGTCATCTAGGTCCTGGATATCTTTACACCGTGTTAAGTTAGCATGGGCTCATTACCGGTTTAAACGCCATTTTTCCTTTTTTGCAACTTCTGCACACGACACTTAGTTGTTGCTTTAGCTTTCCACCTAGTAGTTCATCGTGGTTTACATGAGAATAATATGTTATTGCTCTACTATCTGCTTTGCTTGTTAAACTATATCTGTACAGCGAGTGCTAAAGTTTCAAGAACAACACGATACAGAATTGTTATGAGGTCTGATCTCCACGACTTCATACTCATAACATAAGTGCAACTTCTGCCAATTCTGGGCATGAGGCGGGTTTTATATTGCTTTGCCGAACACACATACACAACAGTTGATGCGGTTCACATGAAGAGAGAGCTGGTGTATGCTGATGTGATTCCTTCAAATCTAAGACACTAAAGTATGGGCACGCCCTAAACCAACACAAAGAGACCTTCTTAGCAAATAATATAATATGTGTATTAGGGAGGGTGAGATATAAGCAGCCGCGGGCCGTGGAGGGAGTTACGGTGAGGCAGGGAGGCGGGGAGGGGGAGAAGCAGGGTGGAGCCCTCTCTACCTTGCCCCTCCCCCTCCCCGCCTCCCTGCCCCACCGTAACTCCCTCCACGGCCCGCGGCTGCTTATAAGTGTTGCTAACTCTTATTCATTTACAGCATGTTAACATACTATCACCATTCGCTTTTTATGTACTAGTAACTATGCTGGTAATTTTGCTACTGATAATATGTGTACTTGTATTATCTAAGATACTACGCCTGAGAAGACGGCATTAGTAAATAAACATTTCAAATACACATGTGTTCTTCTTAACTCCATGTTCTGGTTTCTAAGAAATATATAACGACCGACTGTTCATGAGTTCCACGTATCCTGAGGTACTATAAGTTCATATTCTGGATTGTCTAAACATTGAGAGTTTGTTATATCCAATGTGACACTGTACCTAGCTTGCTAAGGAGTTTTTGATTACTAACGTGAGTTTTGGGACACCCTAATTCGCCGAGGTTCCAATCCTCTGTCCACAGTTCTGTGTGAGAACAGAAACCCTGCGACAGGGGCACCCCCGACCCTTGCTGGAGCTTCATCACACTTGCGATACAACTCCAGCAATGCGCCACCTTTACGGCACAGATACATCACGCATCTGTGCTGTTTTTGCCCCATGATGCGCCGCATTGTAAATGCAGCACACCATAGGTGACGGAACAGCGGCACAGAATGACTAACACATCCCTGGTGATGCGCCAGTCATCATAAATGTATCCCTATGCTTCTTATCTTGTTAGAGATGAACCGCCATATGTATCATCAAAGTTTTTTGCATTTCCTAAATAGCGAACTTTAAGGAATAAATAGCGATTCTTTACCATTCCTAGTTTGCGATGAGCTATTTGCTAATTACAAATTACCCATTCATTTCCTTCATTTCCATAGGGCGGTTGGACTCACTTTTAGCTCGAACGGCTGAATGGATTTCCACGAAACTTGGCAAAATTGTAGGGACTGGTAGCCCGATGTGCCTTTGCTATGTCTCAAGATATATGCTCCAGTGGTTTTTACGAAAATTAACTTTGAAAAATATATATTGGGCTACATTGGCCTATATATATGTTGGAGCCCAAATGTAGCCCAATGTAGCCCAATGAAGCCCAATGTAGCCCAATGTAGCCCAAAGATGGCCGCCAGACACACAAAAAAACAAATGTAGCCCAAATATCAGCCAGATGTAGCCCAACTATAGCCCAGTGACAGAATGACCAATCAGCTTCGCAAACCTCCGTTACGCGAAGCGGAGCGCTGTTACAGATATATATCTTTTTTTGACCGTTAATTTCTCAAAATCCACTGGAGCACATATATTGAGACCTAGCAAAGGCACATCGGGCTACCAGTCCCTAATATTTTGCCAAGTTTCGTGCAAATCCATTCAGCCGTTCGATTATTATTATTATTATTTTTTTTTGCCCCGCGGGGCCCTTTTAAAACCTCCACATCAAACCTAGGGGGTCAGCGAGGATCTACTATGCCCCCTTATAGTTATTTCCCCCTTTGTTTTGACCTCCTCTTGTCTCTCGATCCTACCGAGAGACAAGATGGCGGCCGCTACGGACTGTTTGGAATGCTGGAGCACATATATTGAGACCTACAAAAGGCACATCGGGCTACCAGTCCCTACAATTTTGCCAAGTTTCGTGCAAATCCATTCAGCCGTTCGGGCTAAAAGTGAGGCCAACCGCCCTATGGAAAACTCAATGTTAAAAACACGTTTTGGGACCCCCCTTTTTTCTCGGCCCTTCCTTGACGAACCCCCCCCAAATTTTCAAGGGCTGCTCAGAAACAAAATGTGCCATTTTCCTGAAAATTTCAGCCAATTCCGTCCACAAACGCCAAAGTTATTAGACATAGAATTTTCAAAAATCCCATAGAGAAAAAATCCTAACTATATATACCTACTGGCGACCGCCAGTAGGTAATATATATATATATATATATATATATATATATATATATATATACAACCAAAGTCCTGATCCTCCGATTGCCAAGAGGGAAAACAACGTGATGCGGGTTCACAGTTCCATATGTTTATTCACCCAAATGGTACAGACAAGTGTCCGCCCCATGTATTACCTACTGGCGGTCGCCAGTAGGTATATATAGTTAGGATTTTTTCTCTATGGGATTTTTGAAAATTCTATGTCTAATAACTTTGGCGTTTGTGGACGGAATTGGCTGAAATTTTCAGGAAAATGGCACATTTTGTTTCTGAGCAGCCCTTGAAAATTTGGGGGGGGTTCGTCAAGGGGGGGCCGAGAAAAAAGGGGGGTCCCAAAACGTGTTTTTAACATTGAGTTTTCCATAGGGCGGTTGGCCTCACTTTTAGCCCGAACGGCTGAATGGATTTGCACGAAACTTGGCAAAATTGTAGGGACTGGTAGCCCGATGTGCCTTTTGTAGGTCTCAATATATGTGCTACAGTGGATTTTGAGAAATTAACGTTTAAAAAAAGATATATATCTGTAAGCGCGCTCTGGGCAGCGCTCCAGGACGCGTACTTTTCGCGCAACGGAGCTTTGTGAAGCGAAGCTGATTGGTTCTCCGGCGTCTGTCAACATTCCAAACAGTCCGTAGCGGCCGCCATCTTGTCTCTCGGTAGGATCGAGAGACAAGAGGAGGCGAAAGCGAAGGGGCAAATGACCATAAGGGGGAATAGTAGATCCTCGCTGACCCCCTACGTTTGATGTGGAGGTTTTAAAAGGGCCCCGCGGGGCAAAAAAAAAAAATAATAATAATAATCGAACGGCTGAATGGATTTGCACGAAACTTGGCAAAATTGTAGGGACTGGTAGCCCGATGTGCCTTTGCTAGGTCTCAATATATGTGCTCCAGTGGATTTTGAGAAATTAACGTTCAAAAAAAGATATATATCTGTAACAGCGCTCCGCTTCGCGTACTTTTCGCGTTACGGAGCTTTGCGAAGCTGATTGGTTCTCCGGCGTCTGTCAACATTCCAAACAGTCCGTAGCGGCCGCCATCTTGTCTCTCGGTAGGATTGAGAGACAAGAGGAGGCCAAAGCGAAGGGGGAAATGACCATTAGGGGGTATAGTAGATTCTTCCTGACCTCTTAGGTTTGATGTACCATTTTGCCAAGTTTGGTGTAATTCCGTTCAGCCATTCAGGTTGTAGACGTATGTAAATGTCCTATGGAAAATTGCATGGGGAAAACACATTTGAAAGTGTTGAAATTTAGAACCAATTAAAATGTTACTTTGGTTTTGTATTTGTGTGTGATGAAAGTTAATTGGTTATGTATATATGTCAAATGAGAGGAAACCACAGCCATTTTGTGATACTACTGTCTGAGGTACATTTGTGAGGAATTGTTGGTGGTGAATTTCTGGTGTTTGATTTACACAGTACTAACACTTCTCGTACTTTTAAAAAGGTGAGTTGTTAATTTGTAAGGGGAACTATGTTGTACACTTGAAGATAATTTGAAAAATGTTTTCTGTTATTTATTTGCAGTCCTTCTGTTATACTAAATACTTGATAAAGTTAGTTTTATATTATGTATTACTAAAAACGATAAATGAAAGTGATTATTTTTTTCTGCAATTTACAGCAAGCAATTTCAAAATAAATGGCTCACAATGAAGAGACCGTGGCAATTTCTTTGTAAGGGGAACTATGTTGTACACTTGAAGATAATTTGAAAAATGTTTTCTGTTATTTATTTGCAGTCCTTCTGTTATACTAAATACTTGATAAAGTTAGTTTTATATTATGTATTACTAAAAACGATAAATGAAAGTGATTATTTTTTTCTGCAATTTACAGCAAGCAATTTCAAAATAAAATGGCTCACAATGAAGAGACCGTGGCAATTTCTTTTGAATTGTCGACTACAATGATTGAAATTGAGAGCACCAATAATGAAATATTGTCACAAGGAGGAGATGACTTGTATGATTCCATTAGATTGATTGAAATGGACAGCACCAATAATGAAATATTGTCACAAGGAGATGACTTGAATGATTCCACTACATTGATTGAAATGGAGAGCACCAATAATGAAATATTGTCACAAGGAGGAGATGACTTGAATGATTCCACTACATTGATTGAAATTGACAGCACCAATAATGAAATATTGTCACAAGGAGGAGATGACTTGAATGATTTTTTTGATCAATCGGTTGATGGCGAATTTATCGAATGTTTGGAGGCCATAGAGTTAGAAGAATTATCATTGCAGACTTTTCATGAGGAAATTGCTGATGAGGACATGGTACTAGTTCTTTCAAATTTAGAAAATTCTGAAGAATAAATTTCTATTTAGAAATCAAAAATTGTTTGAGACATTATTCATTTTTATTTTTAATTTATGAGGTTGTAGCGAAGTGATTGTAGTATAAAATGAGACTTATAGTATAGAGTGCAACATTTTTATGTTACATGGTAAGTTTACTCATATTTACTTCCCTTCTGCCACTATATTATCTCCAATGTGTATTTGACATCTCTTCTTCATCTCCGGCCTCCTTTCTCTCACTGTGTGTCTCCGATGCATCTTATTGCTGCGATTTTGTGTAATTACAGAAGAGAGTAAAATAAAATAGTTCGGAACGTGAAAAGGGAGCAAAGTAGAGTACCCCTCACCCCCTAGGTCTTTTTAGGCGGTCCCAAAAGGATCAGTTTCTGCTTTCCTGAGAGATTATGGTATGAGTTCCATATACCACAATAATTTGCATTACAACATGCAAGATATCTCTCTCCTATTACCAACTTTTGGAGATATTCGCGCTAAGCGCGAATATCTCCAAAAAGTAACACCTGCCCTGAGCAGTTCTTAGCCATGTTATCCAATGGGAGGTGGATAACATGGCTAAGAGCATTAGCTCGGTAATGCATGAATATCGCTGACTTTTTAGCGATATTCATGCATTGCGGCCGTTTATTATCGCATTTGCGATAAACCTTGGTAATAGCAAGGTTTATCTTCGATAATTTCAGACGATGCTTAGCGGTAAAAAAATTCGTTGGTAAGCATCGTTAGCGATAAATATCGCTTAACTTTGGTAATATGCACCAACGTCTGTTAACGTTCGATTGGAAGGAAATGAGGAAGTGTTGAAAAACAATGTCTGCGCCATCTTGCCTTTTTTGAAATGCCACACTTTTGTCGTGCACGGCAGCCATTTTAGATGCCTTGAGCAGACCCACTCTCTGCACGCTGTCGATTCGGAGCATGGCTCCCCACCCTCGCAAGCATCTTCCCCAGGCACTGGTCACCCCCGCTCTCTGTCTTATGCATCGGCAATAAACCTCCCCCCATCTGCGCTGCTCTTCCCTGAAAATCACACTCTGTGCCCGCCCGACACCTCCCTTTCGCCCTATTCACTACCGCACCCTCTGACACTCCTCTTCCTCTGTGTCCGATTGTCCAGACTATCAGCTAGCCCTGCAGATGTAGTTTATGGCTCCAGCTGTAAAGAATCACCCCTCTTCAAAGGAGTTATAGTAGATCAAGGCCCACACCCGATGAGATCCGTCACACCACACGTGTTCCTACTATCTGAAAACCATCCTGTATTGTGATTGGGGAGGGGACCGAGCCTGAAGCGGAAGATTCTAGGAATGACTCTTTGTACATCAAAGTTTTTACAATTATGTGTCACATTAAAAATATATAGCACTCCAACAAAGTAGTAGGAATATAAAACTTTAATAACATATAAATATATACAACAAAACAAAAACAGTAAAAACATTTAAACAACGAAGAGACCGTGGCAATTTCTTTTGAATTATCCACTACATTTATTGCAATTGACAGCACCAACAATGAAATATTCTCACAAGGAGGAGATGACTTGAATGATTTTTTTGATCAATCTCTTGATGGCGAATTTATCGAATGTTTGGAGACCATAGAGTTACAAGAATCATCATTGCAGAGTTTTCATGAGGAAATTCCTGATGAGATGATTGAAGAGGAAATTCCTGATGAGGACCTGTTATTAGTTCTTTCAAATTATGAAAATTCAGAAGATGTTGCCTGGGGGTGGGTCGTCAGTAGCAGTCTGTTGTGCGAATAGTTCCAAGGCAGCAGAACGCGCTGAAATCTAGATGGCACGAAAGTGATGTCTAGTAAGTTGCCGCCCAGCAAATAACGGCGTGGGGCGCCGCGGGGGTGAGTGAGTCCAGTAGGCACCACAGCTATTCTTACCGGCATTGCAGAATTACTGCTGGGGACAATGCCTGTGCTGTAGCAGGGTCACAGCAGAAACAAAAAGGATTCTGTTGAAGATGTTGTTGGTTTTCAATTTGAAAACAGTTCTGGTGTCAACTGCTATGCTAATGTAGTGGTTAATGTTTTGTTTTCTCTAGAAAATGTAAAAGAGGGGGAGGCAGTCCAAAGTTCCGTTAAAAGGGCAAAGGAAAGAATCGGTGGTTTGAACTATCAGTCAAAAAGGGGAGGGGGTGCAACAATTTTTCCTACCGGGTCACACTGTGCTTTTACCGGAACTGAGGTCTGCAGGATTCTAGTAATTCAAAGTGAGGCTGGCGCCAGCATGGGAGCGCCGACGTCCCGCGGATACAGTTTCGTCACTCCACGGGCGATCATGGCAGTCATTCCCCATCGGGGGTCGGAGACTCCCGCGGCTCCTCTAGAATCTTCAAGGTCGTGGAGGACTACGGTGGTGGAGTCAACCAGTGACCGGGCCATTTCTTTATGCTGGGCCCGCTCTTGCCAGGTCGACCGCCATTTTGAGAGTTCGGTAGCTACTGGCGATCGCGGGGTCAAATGAGCGGACGGGCTCCACCCTGCCGGGCGAGACGTTGCAGCATGGCTACAGTGGAAGAACCCTTTTCCGGGTGCCTGGAGCGCTGAGGGTGCAGGTGGGAAGCCTCCACCTGGGGAGGCGGGAGAGGCCTGTTCGCACCGTCTCTCCCTCCCAGTGCACCCCACGGCGTCTCGCTTGACATTTGTTATGGCCGGACCAGGCGATGAGGACGAGGGGGGGGGGGGTCGGAGGCATGTGCAAGACATCCCCCCCCCCAGTGTTGTCGCAGCCATTATTCAAGAAAGAAGAAGTGTCCCGTCCGTCTTCGGGCCGGGCTTTCGGTAGATGTCGGCCGGACGCCCCTGGCTCTGGCCCCATGAACGGGTTTCTTGGTTTATCGGCTGCAGCCGGATCCCGTCGGCCTCGGCCCTCCGACCGTTGGTGGCCGGACCGGAAGAGCATGTGGCGGGACTACCTGCAACTCTCAAGGGCCACCGCGGCCAGACTGGGAGAGAGAGGGGAGGGTCGAGGAGACATTCCCCCCCCTGCAACTGTTCAGCGTTGTAAAGGCAATCCCCTGGCCGGGTCCCGCTGGCCTCGGCCTCGGCCTCGGCCTCTCCTCCGGCTACACCCTACGTTAGGATCTCCTGGCCGAGGCGTGGCAACAGGATCCGCCTTATATGAGCTGCTCCCGGCTGGGCGTAGCCGCAACCCTGCCCCACCTTGGTAGTTTCCAGAGTGGGGGCGGATGTTCTACTGACTTGCATTTTCCCTAGTCTATCGATTTTTTTGGTGTGGCAGGCGGTGGGACAGCGAGGGGTGATTTGGTTTCTCTTACTGTTTTTCTGGTCTCTCACCACTGGCATATTTTAACGTTTTCTTGTTTCTAGGACATTAATAGGTTTTATCATTACGTTATGTTATCGTTTCTTTGTTCGTTGTTTAATAAAAGTTCATGTTCATCAGTGGCCTACTGATTTTCGTTTTCCTATTCTTTTCTTTCCAGGTTGTTTCATGCTAAAGTTTCTGTTAACAGGATACAGTGATCACTTCGTTATTTTTGCATATGTCCTTTTCACTAGGGGTGCTCTCTGGTTGGGCCAGATGACCTATCTCTAGTAAATGGTCTGGGTGAAACAGGTGCATCAATCAGTGGGGAGTAGATAGGCATGACAGATTACAACGGGGGAGAAAGGTCCGCATTACATACCCTTTCACTACTTGCAAAGATTTTCCTACGTTTATTTGCAAACCGGGAATACTTCCAAAAAGAACTAATTCCCAAACAGTCAATGTTCGGACAATCAATCAATCAATGAGGAATGAAATAGGTACGACGTGTTAAAGGCTTGCGTTACCTACCCTTCACTATCTGCAAAGGGAGAGAGAATATTCCTATTCTTCCTCGTTTGCAGGCAGAGAAGATCCTCAAGAGAACCAACTTCGAACAATTCAATGCTCGATTCAAACAATCAACAAGGGGTACTGTGAACACAAATGAACGCCGCTTATGTACATACACATTGCTATTTTCAACAGGTTCTTCCTAATGTTTCTATTTTAGCGAGGTCAAAAAGAGATCCCATTAGTGGCCTACTGATTTTGCTCGATTCCTTTTGTTTTTTTACACGATTTTTCGCTATCTGCAAAGACTAAACAGAGTATTGTGACTCTGTGCTTGTTTGTAAATAGAGAATGAACCAAAGAGAACAATCAATCAAATGGAGAGAGAAGCAGGCACGACGGATTACAACGGGGGCAAAGGCCTGCGTTAACTACCCTTCACTATCTGCAAAGAGAGAGTACTCCTAATAGAAATGAGGGGTGGGGAGCAGCATTCAAAGCAGATCAGTGTGCATAAACACGAAAATGTTTTTACTTACCACGTACTTGACATTCGACAGTTTATGATATTTGCTATTAAAAAAACCATTGAAATTCACTGAAAAACCCATAGGTTATAGACCATATATAGTTAGGAATTAGCATTTACAAAACCTTGAAAATTCACTGAAAAAACCATAGGTTATAGACCATATATAGTTAGGAATTAGCATTTAAAAAACCTTATTTTACTCACACAAAACCATTGAAATTATATATAGTTAGTTGCACTAACTATATATCGCGCACCCGCAATCCACTGCTGATCATGTCACATATTACATCATTCATGACATGGTCAGTGACATCACTGATGACATCTCAAATGACATCACTGATGACATCACTGATGACATCACTGATGGCAACATCCAGTGACTGTATGTTTCTGTAAAGTTAAAATATGTCTTACATATTGAAGAATGAGTGGATGTATAAGTGTCTGGATGAAGGATTTAGTAGGTGCGTGACTGACTGTATGAGTGAGTGATTAAATGTGTCTCACTGAATGCATGGGTTAGTGACTAAACTGTCTTAATTTGTGCATTATTATGTCTGTTGTGATATAAACTGCTGCATGTGTTGATCATTAGCTATACGAGAGGCTATATGTGTTATTGATTGGTTGCCCAAGTATTTGTATGGGAGATTGAGTTTGTGTAGGGGTGGCTGGGAGGTGTGTGACTCTGTGCATAGATGTGTGAGCAGTTAATTCACTAGGTGTATGAGTTGAAGAGTGCATGTGGAAACAGCTACATGGGCAGTTGACTGTGTGCATGAGTGTATTGGTGAGTGAATGGATATCTCAGTGCTACATGTCAAAGTAAGTACATATGTAAAACACAGTACATGTGAGAGTTGACATATATAAATAACTGTGCATAAGAGCCAGTGAATGTGTGAGTGGCTGTATGGATCATTGTGAACTTGTATCCGGGATTGTATAAGAGAGTAAATATGTGTTAGTATGTGTTTGAATAAGAAAGGTGTGTATAACTGTATAGTTGAGAAAATGGAGGTGTGATTGATTCTTAGCATGACTGACTAAGTGTGTGTGTAACTTCATGGATGAGTGACAGTCTGTGAGTGTCTGTTTACACTGAGTGTATCTAAGGTTATATTAGAGTCTGAAGAGGTTCATCGTATTATCACATGAATGATGTCATCAGTGATGTGATCAGTAATGTCAAATGAGATGTCATCAGTGATGTCATTTGAGATGCCATCAGTGATGTCATCAGTGATGTCATTTGAGATGTCATCAGTGATGTCATCAGTGATGTCACTGACCATGTCATGAATGATGTAATATGTGACATGATCAGCAGTGGATTGCGGGTGCGCGATATATAGTTAGTGCAACTAACTATATATGGAATTTCAATGGTTTTGTGTGAGTAAAATAAGGTTTTTTAAATGCTAATTCCTAACTATATATGGTCTATAACCTATGGTTTTTTCAGTGAATATATATATATATATATATATATATATATTCACTGAAAAAACCATAGGTTATAGACCATATATAGTTAGGAATTAGCATTTAAAAAACCTTATTTTACTCACACAAAACCATTGAAATTCCATATATAGTTAGTTGCACTAACTATATATCGCGCACCCGCAATCCACTGCTGATGATGTCACATATTACATCATTCATGACATGGTCAGTGACATCACTGATGACATCATCTAGTGTCTGTGTGTTTTTGTAAAGTTTAAATACGTTTTACATATTGAAGAATGACTGGATGTATGGAAGACTGAGTGTGTGTGTGGCTGACTGGGAGGTGTGTGACTCTGTGCATATCAATGTGTACTTGTATCAGTGATTGTATAAGAGAGTAAGTATGTGTTAGTATATGTGTGAAAAGTATGGTGTTCTGTGTTTAACTATAGATGAGGAAATCGAAGTGTGATTGATTCTTCACAGGACTGACTAGGTGTATGAGTGCATATGATAGTGTTGTAATAATGAGTGGCTGTATGTATGAGTGATTGTATGGGTGAATGAGTGAATGTGTGTGTAGACGTAGGAATCAGTGAGTGCGTATGTAGTAACTGGTATTGGTGTGTCATGATGTCATCAGTGATGTCATTTGAGATGTCATCAGTGATGTCATTTCAGATGTCATTAGTGATGTCATCAGTGATGTCACTGAAGTATGGTGTTCTGTGTTTAACTGTATAGATGAAGAAATGGAAGTGTGATTGATTCTTTACAGGACTGACTTGGTGTGTGAGTAACTCCATGGATGAGTGGCAGTGTGTGACTGTCTGCATAGGTGTATGAGTGCATATGATAGTGTTGTAATAATAAGTGACTGTATGTATGAGTGATTGTATGGGTGAATGAGTGAATGTGTGTGTAGACGTAGGAATCAGTGAGTGCGTATGTAGTAACTGGTATTGGTGTGTCATGATGTCATCAGTGATGTCATTTGAGATGTCATCAGTGATGTCATCAGTGATGTCATTTGAGATGTCATCAGTGATGTCATCAGTGATGTCACTGACCATGTCATGAATGATGTAATATGTGACATCATCAGCAGTGGATTGCGGGTGCGCGATATATAGTTAGTGCAACTAACTATATATGGAATTTCAATGGTTTTGTGTGAGTAAAATAAGGTTTTTTAAATGCTAATTCCTAACTATATATGGTCTATAACCTATGGTTTTTTCAGTGAATTTTCAAGGTTTTGTAAATGCTAATTCCTAACTATATATGGTCTATAACCTATGGTTTTTTCAGTGAATTTCAATGGTTTTTTAATAGCAAATATCATAAGCTGTCGAATGTCAAGTACGTGGTAAGTAAAAACATTTTCGTGTTTATGCACACTGATCTGCTTTGAATGCTGCCCCCCACCCCTCATTTCTATTAGGAGTACTCTCTCTTTGCAGATAGTGAAGGGTAGTTAACGCAGCCCTTTGCCCCCTTTGTAATCCGTCGTGCCTGCTTCTCTCTCCATTTGATTGATTGTTCTCTTTGGTTCATTCTCTATTTACAAACAAGCACAGAGTCAAAATACTCTGTTTAGTCTTTGCAGATAGCGAAAAACCGTGTAAAAAAACAAAAGGAATCGAGCAAAATCAGTAGGCCACTAATGGGATCTCTTTTTGACCTCGCTAAAATAGAAACATTAGGAACAACCTGTTGAAAATAGCAATGCGTATGTACATAAGCGGCGTTCATTTGTGTTCACAGTACCCCTTGTTGATTGTTTGAATCGAGCATTGAATTGTTCGAAGTTGGTTCTCTTAAGGATCTTCTCTGCCTGCAAACGAGGAAGAATAGGAATATTCTCTCTCCCTTTGCAGATAGTGAAGGGTAGGTAACGCAAGCCTTTAACACGTCGTACCTATTTCATTCCTCATTGATTGATTGATTGTCCGAACATTGACTGTTTGGGAATTAGTTCTTTTTGGAGGTATTCCCTGTTTGCAAATAAACGTAGGAAAATCTTTGCAAGTAGTGAAAGGGTACGTAATGCGGACCTTTCTCCCCCGTTGTAATCTGTCATGCCTATCTACTCCCCACTGATTGATGCACCTGTTTCACCCGGACCATTTACTAGACATACGTCATCTGGCCCGACCAGAGAGCACCCCTAGTGAAAAGGACATATGCAATAATAACGAAGTGATCACTGTATCCTGTTAACAGAAACTTTAGCATGAAACAACCTGGAAAGAAAAGAATAGGAAAACGAAAATCAGTAGGCCACTGATGAACATGAACTTTTATTAAACAACGAACAAAGAAACGATAACATAACGTAATGATAAAACCTATTAATGTCCTAGAAACAAGAAAACGTTAAAATATGCCAGTGGTGAGAGACCAGAAAAACAGTAAGAGAAACCAAATCACCCCTCGCTGTCCCACCGCCTGCCACGCCAAAAAAATCGATAGACTAGGGAAAATGCAAGTCAGTAGAACATCCGCCCCCACTCTGGAAACTTCCAAGGTGGGGCAGGGTTCCGGCTACGCCCAGCCGGGAGCAGCCCATATAAGGCAGGTCCTGCTGCCACGCCTCGGTCAGGAGATCCTAACGTAGGGTGTAGCCGGAGGAGAGGCCGAGACCAACGGGACCCGGCCAGGGGATTGCCTTTACAACGCTGAACAGTTGCAGGGGGGGGGAATGTCTCCTCGACCCTCCCCTCTCTCTCCCAGTCCGGCCGCGGTGGCCCTTGAGAGTTGCAGGTAGTCCCGCCACATGCTCTTCCGGTCCGGCCACCAACGGTCGGGGGGCCGAGGCCGACGGAATCCGGCTGCAGCCGATAAACCAAGAAACCCATTCATGGGGCCAGAGCCAGGGGCGTCCGGCCGACATCTACCGGAAGCCCGGCCCGAAGACGGACGGGACACTTCTTCTTTCTTGTATAATTGCTGCAACAACCCTGGGGGGGGATGTCTTGCACATGCCTCCGACCCCCCCCCCTCGTCCTCATCGCCTGGTCCGGCCATAACAAATCTCAAGCGAGACGCCGTGGGGTGCACTGGGAGGGAGAGACGGTGCGAACAGGCCTCTCCCGCCTCCCCAGTGGAGGCTTCCCAGCTGCACCCTCAGCGCTCCAGGCGCCCGGAAAAGAGTTCTTCCACTGTGGCCATGCTGCAACGTCTCGCCCGGCAGGGTGGAGCCCGTCCGCTCATTTGACCCCGCGATCGCCAGTAGCTACCGAACTCTCAAAATGGCGGTCGACCTGGCAAGAGCGGGCCCAGCATAAAGAAATGGCCCGGTCACTGGTTGACTCCACCACCGTAGTCCTCCACGACCTTGAAGATTCTAGAGGAGCCGCGGGAGTCTCCGACCCCCGATGGGGAATGACTGCCATGATCACCCGTGGAGTGACGAAACTGTATCCGTGGGACGTCGGCGCCAGCCTCACTTTGAATTACTAGAATCCTGCAGACCTCACTTCCGGTGAAAGCACAGGGTGACCCGGTAGGAAAAATTGTTGCACCCCCTCCCCTTTTTGACTGATAGTTCAAACCACCGATCCTTTCCTTTGCCCTTTTAACGGAACTTTGGACTGCCTCCCCCTCTTTTACATTTTCTAGAGAAAACAAAACATTAACCACTACATTAGCATAGCAGTTGACACCAGAACTGTTTTCAAATTGAAAACCAACAACATCTTCAACAGAATCCTTTTTGTTTCTGCTGTGACCCTGCTCCAGCACAGGCATTGTCCCCAGCAGTAATTCTGCAATGCCGGTAAGAATAGCTGTGGTGCCTACTGGACTCACTCACCCCCGCGGCGCCCCACGCCGTTATTTGCTGGGCGGCAACTTGCTAGACATCACTTTCGTGCCATCTAGATTTCAGCGCGTTCTGCTGCCTTGGAACTATTCGCACAACAGACCGCTACTGACAAGAATATTTCATTATTGGTGCTGTCAATTTCAATAAATCTATTGGATAATTCAAAAGAAATTGCCACGGTCTCTTCGTTGTTTAAATGTTTTTACTGTTTTTGTTTTGTTGTATATATTTATATGTTATTAAAGTTTTATATTCCTACTACTTTGTTGGAGTGCTATATATTTTTTATGTGACACATAATTGTAAAAACTTTGATGTACAAAGAGTCATTCCTGGAATCTTCCGCTTCAGGCTCGGTCCCCTCCCCAATCACAATACAGGATAGTTTTCAGATAGTAGGAACACGTGTGGTGTGACGGATCTCATCGGGTGTGGGCCTTGATCTACTATAACTCCTTTGAAGAGGGGTGATTCTTTACAGCTGGGGCCATAAACTACATCTGCAGGGCTAGCTGATAGCCTAGGACCGGCCTGGACAATCGGACACAGAGGAAGAGGAGTGTCAGAGGGTGCGGTAGTGAATAGGGCGAAAGGGAGGTGTCGGGCGGGCACAGTGTGATTCTCAGGGAAGAGCAGCGCAGATGGGGGGAGGTTTATTGCCCATGCATAAGACAGAGAGCGGGGGTGACCAGTGCCTGGGGAAGATGCTTGCGAGGGTGAGGAGCCATGCTACGAATCGACAGCGTGCAGAGAGTGGGTCTGGTCAAGACATCTAAAATGGCTGCCGTGCACGACAAAAGTGTGGCATTTCAAAAAAGGCAAGATGGCGCAGACAATGTTTTTCAACACTTCCTCATTTCCTTCGAATCGAACGTTAACAGACGTTGGGGCATATTACCAAAGTTAAGCGATATTTATCGCTAACGATGCTTACCAACGAATTTTTTACCGCTAAGCATCGTCAGAAATTATCGAAGATAAACCTTGCTATTATCAAGGTTTATCACAAATGCGATAATAAACGGCCGCAATGCATGAATATCGCTAAAAACTCAGCGATATTCATGCATTACCGAGCTAATGCTCTTAGCCATGTTATCCACCTCGCATTGGATAACATGGCTAAGAACTGCTCAGGGCAGGTGTTACTTTTTGGAGATATTCGCGCTTAGCGCGAATATCTCCAAAAGTTGGTAATAGGAGATAGATATCTTGCATGTTGTAATGCAAGTTATTGTGGTATATGGAACTCATACCATAATCTCTCAGGAAAGCAGAAACTGATCCTTTTGGGACCGCCTAAAAAGGCCTAGGGGGTGAGGAGTACTCTACTTTGCCCCCTTTTCACGTTCCGAACTATTTTATTTTACTCTCTTCTGTAATTACACAAAATACCAGCGATAAGATGCATCGGAGACACACAGTGAGAGAAAGGAGGCCGGAGATGAAGAAGACATGTCAAATACACATTGGAGATAATATAGTGGCAGAAGGGAAGTAAATATGAGTAAACTTACCATGTAACATAAAAATGTTGCACTCTATACTATAAGTCTCATTTTATACTACAATCACTTCGCTACAACCTCATAAATTAAAAATAAAAATGAATAATGTCTCAAACAATTTTTGATTTCTAAATATAAATTTATTCTTCAGAATTTTCTAAATTTGAAAGAACTAGTAACATGTCCTCATCAGCAATGTCCTCATTAAAAGTCTCCAATGATGATTCTTGTAACTCTATGGTCTCCAAACACTCGATAAATTCGCCATCAAGAGATTGATCAAAAAAATCATTCAAGTCATCTCCTCCTTGTGACAATATTTCATTATTGGTGCTGTCAATTTCAATCAATGTAGTGGAATCATTCAAGTCATCTCCTCGTGACAATATTTCATTATTGGTGCTCTCAATTTCAATCAATGTAGTGGAATCATTCAAGTCATCTCCTCCTTGTGACAATATTTCATTATTGGTGCTGTCCATTTCAATCAATCTAATGGAATCATACAAGCCATCTCCTCCTTGTGACAATATTTCATTATTGGTGCTCTCAATTTCAATCAATGTAGTGGAATCATTCAAGTCATCTCCTTGTGACAATATTTCATTCTTGGTGCTGTCCATTTCAATCAATCTAATGGAATCATACAAGTCATGTCCTCCTTGTGACAATATTTCATTATTGGTGCTCTCAATTTCAATCAATGTGTTGGACAATTCAAAAGAAATTGCCACGGTCTCTTCATTGTGAGCCATTTTATTTTGAAATTGCTTGCTGTAAATTGCAGAAAAAAATAATCACTTTCATTTATCGTTTTTAGTAATACATAATATAAAACTAACTTTATCAAGTATTTAGTATAACAGAAGGACTGCAAATAAATAACAGAAAACATTTTTCAAATTATCTTCAAGTGTACAACATAGTTCCCCTTACAAATTAACAACTCACCTTTTTAAAAGTAGCAGAAGTGTTAGTACTGTGTAAATCAAACACCAGAAATTCACCACCAAAAATTCCTCACAAATGTACCTCAGACAGTAGTATCACAAAATGGCTGTGGTTTCCTCTCATTTGACATATATACATAACCAATTAACTTTCATCACACACAAATACAAAACCAAAGTAACATTTTAATTGGTTCTAAATTTCAACACTTTCAAATGTGTTTTCCCCATGCAATTTTCCATAGGACATTTACATACGTCTACAGCCTGAATGGCTGAACGGAATTACACCAAACTTGGCAAAATGGTACATCAAACCTAAGAGGTCAGGAAGGATCTACTATGCCCCCTTATGGTCATTTCCCCCTTCGCTTTGGCCTCCTCTTGTCTCTCAATCCTACCGAGAGACAAGATGGCGGCCGCTACGGACTGTTTGGAATGTTGACAGACGCCGGAGAACCAATCAGCTTCGCAAAGCTCCGTAACGCGAAAAGTACGCGAAGCGGAGCGCTGTTACAGATATATATCTTTTTTTGAACGTTAATTTCTCAAAATCCACTGGAGCACATATATTGAGACCTAGCAAAGGCACATCGGGCTACCAGTCCCTAATATTTTACCAAGTTTCGTGCAAATCCATTCAGCCGTTCGATTATTATTATTATTATTTTTTTTTGCCCCGCGGGGCCCTTTTAAAACCTCCACATCAAACCTAGGGGGTCAGCGAGGATCTACTATTCCCCCTTATGGTCATTTGCCCCTTCGCTTTCGCCTCCTCTTGTCTCTCGATCCTACCGAGAGACAAGATGGCGGCCGCTACGGACTGTTTGGAATGTTGACAGACGCCGGAGAACCAATCAGCTTCGCTTCACAAAGCTCCGTTGCGCGAAAAGTACGCGTCCTGGGACGCTGCCCGGTCCGCTGTTACAGATATATATCTTTTTTTAAACGTTAATTTCTCAAAATCCACTGGAGCACATATATTGAGACCTACAAAAGGCACATCGGGCTACCAGTCCCTACAATTTTGCCAAGTTTCGTGCAAATCCATTCAGCCGTTCGGGCTAAAAGTGAGGCCAACCGCCCTATGGAAAACTCAATGTTAAAAACACGTTTTGGGACCCCCCTTTTTTCTCGGCCCCCCCTGGACCAACTCCCCCCAAATTTCCAGTGGCTGCTCAGAAACAAAATGTTCCATTTTCCAGAAAATTTCAGCCAATTCCGTCCACAAACGCCAAAGTTATTAGACATAGAATTTTCAAAAAACCCATAGAGAAAAAATCCTAACTATATATACCTACTGGCGACCGCCAGTAGGTAATATATATATATATATATATATATATATATATATATATATATATATATATATATATATATATATATATATATATATATATATATATCAGATGTAAAAGAAATGAAATACACAACAGAAATAATCCAGGTTAAAGTGGAGCGGATTTACATTCAGCGCAGTGGACAGACCTCTCTGAAAGCCAGATAGGGCAGTGACAAAAGCTATAAAATACTAACAGGGTCCGCGATGTTGTCAGTGCTCTTCTATTTCAAGATTGCTACAATCCTTTGATTCAACCGTAACTAAAATATTGGAGTCATACAAATTTGACAAATAAAAACAGTTTAAGAACATCATCACAGCTTCATCAGCTTCCTGCTAATACCCCACAAATGTCCCAGAAATGGAACAAGTGAACAGGGTTCTTGGATGGAATCTGAGGATACGCAGAGCATCACCATGGTTACGTATCCCTAGCAGCTTGCATACTGGCATAAGCCACTTTAGTCTCAGGTGTGTGTAGGCTGGGCAAGAAAATAATACAATGGCAGAGGATTCAGTTGCAGTGATGAAAATAGGGCAAAATTATTATACAGCCGAGCCTGTAACCAGGCGAGGTCGCCCCCACACACCCCCGCTACTGCCTCCGTCTGCTGTGCCCTGCTCTTTCCCTCGTCTTGGCTGTGCCTGCTGACCTCGTTCTGCTGTGCCCTGTGACCTTCCTGTGCTCCTAGCTCTGCTCCCTCGTTTTTCCCTTCCTGTGTTTTTTCCCGTCCTGTGCACCTAGCTCTGCTCCCTTGTTATTTTTCCTGTTTTTTTTGTCTTCCCCTGCTGTGCTCCTTTTTGCCCCCGTTGTTTGTGACGTGCCCTTGCCCCTGCACCTTTTCCTTGCTCCTTGATCTCTCTCGCTTCCCTCCCCGCGCTCTCCTCAGGGCGACCCAGCCGCCGCTGAGCCGCCCGCCGCCCTCCTTCCCGCCACTGCCACCCGGCGGACACGCCCCCCACCTTCCCATTCGCCACCCCGCTCCCGCCACCCAGCTGCTCCTCCCTCCCGGCTCCTTCTTATGTCACCCCCTCGTACGCGCAGCGGGCGCGCCGATTGTGCGCCGAAGGCACGCCAAAGGCAAGCCCGTCTGCGCCCGTCCGCGCCTGGCACGCGCCCAGCGCCAGGACCCCTGGTCCTCCCCGCCGATGGAAGACGACCCGCCTGACCTACGACGCCGCCACTCTCAACGCACTCAATGCCGGCCGGACCCACGCCTGCTGCCGAGCCACCCCGAGACGCACCCACGGACGCTTCACCTGCTGTACCTGCAAGTTCACTTGCCTCCCAACCTGCCCCGCACCCGCCAAGACAAGCATCAGCAGCAACCACCTCAAGTGCATCCTGCTCAACACCCGATCCGTCCACAGACACGCCGTGGAACTTTGGAACCTCCTCGACGCTACATCACCGGACGTCGCCTTCCTCACGGAAACCTGGACGAACGCCTCCTCTGCACCCGACATCGCCATCGCCATCCCGGACGGGTACAAGATCATCAGGAAGGACCGCATCAACCAGACCGGAGGAGGCATCGCCATCGTCCACAAGAACACCATCCGCATCACGACCGACGCCAACGACTCCTTCGCCGCAGCCGAACATCTCCACTTCCAGATTCACACCGACCCCAAGACGACCCTCAGAGGCACCCTCATCTACCGACCCCCGGGACCACGCACACAATTCAGCAAAGACATCACAGACTTCATCAGCCCACATGCCCTCCCCTCCGCTGACTACATCCTCCTAGGGGACCTCAACTTCCACCTGGAGAACAACAAGGACCGCAACACCACCGCCCTGCTGGAAAACCTCGCCAACCTCGGACTCAAGCAACTGGTGAACACCCCCACCCACTACGCCGGCCACACGCTTGATCCCGTCTTCTCTTCCAGCAAGTACATCATCTTCAGCCACGCCACCGGACTCCACTGGACCGACCACAGCTGCGTCCACTTCAGCTTCAAAAGAACGACGACCCACCACCACCCGCAACAGGTACCCCACAGGAATTGGAGCAAGATCACCGCGGACCAGCTCACCACCTCCTTCAACCAGAGCCCACCCGCCAACACAACGGACCCCAACGAAGCTGCCCGCAACTTCACACAGTGGCTGTCCGCCTGCGCCGACGACCTCGCACCACTGAAGAACCCTCCCAGTAGACCCAGAAGCAAGAAGTCATCCTGGTTCACCGACGAACTCAAGAACTCCAAGAAGACCTGCCACTCCCTCGAGAAAGCCTGGCTTCTCGACCGGACCACTGACAACATGACCGCCCTCAAACACGCTACCCGCAAGCACCACCAGCTCATCCGCACCACCAAGAAGTAATCCCTGAAGGAACGACTGGACAACAATACCCACGACAGCAAGGAACTCTTCAGCATCGTCAAGGAGTTCTCCAACCCCAGCACTGGCACCAACGACATCACTCCGTCACAAGACCTCTGCGACTCCCTCGCCTCATTCTTCCCCGCAAGATCGCCGACATCCACGACAGCTTCTGCGCACCACCCACGTACCCAACCATTGAACCAACGCCCCCCACCGCCACCCTCTGCACCTGGACCACGGTGACCACCGAAGACACAGCCCGCACGATGAACACCATCCACTCCGGATCACCGACCGACCCCTGCCCACACCACGTCTTCAACAAGGCCGACGCACCATAGCACCCAACTCCGGAACATAATCAACACCTCCTTCAACACCGCCACCTTCCCGGAGAGCTGGAAGCACGCCGAGATCAGCGCCCTCCTGAAGAAACCTACAGCGGACCCCACCGACCTCAAAAACTTCCGCCGCATCTCGCTCCTCCCTTTTCCTGCTAAAGTCATCGAGAAGATCGTCAACACACAGCTGACCGCCTTCCTCGAGACGAACGGATCCCTCGACCCCTCACAGTCCGGCTTCAGAGCCAACCACAGCACCGAGACCGCCCTCATCGCAGCCACTGACGACATCCGGACCATGCTCGACAAGGGGGAAACAGTGGCCCTTATCCTCCTGGACCTCTCCCCTGCTTTCGACACTGTTTGCCACCGCACCCTAGTCCAGCGCCTCAGCAACATCGGTATCCAAGAGAAGGCACTTGAGTGGATCATCTCGTTCCTCGCCGGAAGAACACAAAGAGTCCGCCTCCCCCCGTTTCGCTCCGAGGCCACCAAAGTCATCTGCGGCGTCCCGCAAGGATCTTCACTCAGCCCCACCCTCTTCAACGTCTACATGAAACCTCTTGCAGCCATCGCACGCCAGCACAACCTCAACATCATCTCTTACGCCGACGACACCCAGCTGAGACTCTCCCTCACCAGAGACCCCGACACCGCCAGAACCTGCCTACACGAAGGGATGAAAGACGTCGCCAAATGGATGAAGGACAGCCGCCTGAAACTGAATTCGGACAAGACGGAAGTCCTCATCCTGGGATCCTCGCCCTCCGCCTGGGACGACTCCTGGTGGCCCCCAGCCCTGGGCACCGCACCCTAGCCAACGGACCACGCACGCAACCTGGGCTTCATCCTGGACTCCTCTCTCTCGATGACCAGACAAGTCAACGCCGTCTCCTCAACATGCTTCAACACCCTGCGTATGCTTCGCAAGATCTTCCGCTGGATCCCGACCAAGACCAGGAAGACTGTCACCCAGGCACTCGTCACCAGCCGACAGGACTACGGAAACGCCCTCTACGCAGGAACCACAGCGAAGCTACAAAAAAGACTCCAGCGCCTCCAGAACGCTTCCGCCCGACTCATCCTGGATGTCCCCCGATGCAGCCACATCTCCAGCCACCTGAGGAACCTGCACTGGCTCCCCATCGACAAGAGGATCACGTTCCGGCTCCTCACCCACGCACACAAGTCTCTCCACGACCTGGGCCTCAAGTACCTCAACGACCGCCTGACCTTCTACACGCCCACCCGCCAACTACGGTCCACCAGCCTCGCCCTCGCAGCCATACCACGCATCCGAAGAGCCACCGCCGGAGGAAGATCCTTCTCTTACCTGGCTGCCAAGACATGGAACTCCCTCCCCATCCACCTTCGGCTGACCCAGGACCATCTCGCCTTCAGGAAACAACTCAAGACCTGGCTGTTCGAGCAGTAGCATGCCCCTTCCCCCAAGCGCCTTGAGACCCTCCCGGGTGAGTAGTGCGCTATACAAATGGTATGATTGATTGATTGATTGCTGTGCCAAGAGCTTTTGAGGGAATTCAGGGGGAGCTTGCCAAACCTGAATTGCATATATAATTTTTTATCTTTTGGTACCTGGATGATGTCTGGATAGCTTTCCAAGGAGCTAACTGACTTGAAGGCCGAAAATTCCAAAGTTAACCAACCCCATGATGGATTGATGTTTTCAGACTGGACTACCCAATCCCAGTAATGCGCTGTAATGGGATCTTTGGTAGGGAGCGATGTTGAGTCCTTGTTTTGCCAAAAACCCTCTAGCCCAATGTCTTCCAATAAGTGTTTCACATTTCTTAGCCAGCTTATTTTGTGGAAGTTATCTAGAGAGCTGACTTCCTCAAGAGCAGAGTCATATGTACACAGTTCGAGGGTAGCCCTGCTTCCCTGCCAGAACAGCAACGGTCACAGCTTAGCCTTATCTGCAGTGGATTTCCTACTCGGTCTAGCCCTAGAGTGAGGAGATGTGTACTCTGAGGTAAGAGAACTAAGCTTCTCAAGAACTTATTTTCAGGTCTGGAGAGGTCGTCTATCTTGTCACAGCCCCACATTTCGGCCCCTTATAGGGCTGAACTTACCAATTTAGACTCATAGATCTGCAGGGCTGCAGCCACTGGTTTGCTAATGGAAGTGCTGTGTTCCTTTTTCAATGCCCCAGATGTTTGCATGTGCTTCAGGGTTAACTTAGCCACATGGGGCTTGCAAATGACATATCTTCTGATAACGTTATCCACAAATAGTTGAAGTTATTTACTCTCCTAAGAGGGATGCCTCCCAGAGTTGGTCTTCCTCTATATGATTTGTGGGGGTTGGTCATTAAGAATGTAATTTTAGATGTATTGATCTCTAACCCTCTCATACAACAGAAATCATTAAAACCATTCAGGAGTGTCTGGAGCCCCCTTGGAGTTTTGGACACTAGCAACGTTGCGTCCGCAAACAGGAGCGTCACTATTTTATCTCCCACCAACATAGGTGCATCAGCTGCTACCTGCAGTAAATACTGTACTATATTGTTCATGTAGAACTAAATTGGGTCAGTGAGCTGGCCTTGGTCACCCCAGCAGACTTTGGCATAATTAGCATCATAGAGGCTAATGACTAGATATAGAATCTGCGGCGGCACTCCTATTTCTGTACTTGCCACAGTTTCTGTCTTGGGATAAGATAGAAAGCAGTCTTTAAATCGATGAATTCTACATCCAAGCTCCCCCGGCCAATAACTACTGTCTTCCAGTAAAGAAGAAGGTAGAAAGGTAGAAAAACAAGCTTATTTAGACAGTTGTCCATAAAACATTCTAGAAACTCAATTGACAATTAAGATCATTAAACCCATTTAAAAGCCTCCTCCAAACTACCCAGCACCCCCTACACACTACATTTCATCATTAAACTTCTGTTTAACAGACCATAAAAACCGAGCAATTCCAACTGCCACATCTAAATAGAGCATTTCTGACAATAGCTCCACAACTTTCCTCCTATGGAGAACATCATATTTAAAAAACAAAGGTCTTAAAAACTTAATTCGATTTGCAAGATAAAAGACGCAGTCCATATGTATATGCAAAAAGTGAGCATTTAACTTTAAGGGGGCAGGGGCAGAGACCACTATTATTCAGCACCCTGGTCCTGTGTGGGCGGGATGAGTAGATTGGATTACATCCCACCCTATCCCTTAATATTTCATTTCTTAATCCTGAGTCTGGTAACTGCAATAAATAAGGGAAAACAGTGCCCTGGCCCAGTGTAGAGATTGAAAAGCTGATGGAAGTTTTTTCCTTAGGTATGATAGGTCAATTGATTCAGACACCAGAGCAACAGATTCTCTCAATGCGTGCTTGCCTGGGAAGGGGAACCAAGATGTAATTGTACCACTATTATTTAATTTATTATTATTATTTAAAATTTTATATAGCGCGCAGCTACCCTTGGGCATCCCAGCGCTTTTCCAGACACCATCAGATAGTAAAAACGGCCAATTTAAAATACTCAAGCGGGAAACAAAAAGGTTTTAAGGCCTTTGCGAAAACGCAATATGCAGGTCTCAGCGCGTAATTTTAAGGGGAGCGAATTCCACAGCTTTGCTGTGTTAAATGGAAATCTTCTCCCACCAGTGCGGGACCTTTTGACTCTAGGGACTAAGAGGAGATGCTTTTGATCCGATCGCAAAGTCCTGCTTGCTTTGTATGGGATCGCTAAGTTCTTCAAAATGGGAGGACCTTTCCCTAAAAGAATTTTGTGGGCTATGCAAAGCGCCTTAAATGTCACTCTTTCCCGCACAGGGAGCCAGTGTAGCCCCTTTAAGGCGGGTTTCGCTGATTGCGTCCTCGGAACGTCCATAAGCAGCCTTGCCGCTGCATTTTGAACCTGCTGGAGTGTCTTGAAGGTGTAATCAGGTGCACCCAGAAAGATGACATTGCTGTAATCCAGTCTGGATGTTATCAAGCCTTGAATCAACAACTTCCTTGATGTGTGCGGTAAAAGTGGAAACATTTTCCGGGCAGAACGTAACAGAGCGAAACACACTCCAGCAGTTTTCTTAGCTTGGATCCGAAATGACAAGTCCTGATCTAATCAGACTCCCAAGCTCTTAATCACCTCTTTGGGGTCCGGGAGGTCTCCCATACAACTCGGCCAGCTAGTCAAAGGGAGGCAGGGAGATTTGTTCCCTAGCAACATTATTTCCGTCTTCGAACCGTTCAACTTGAGGGCTGAATCTTCCATCCAGGAGTGAACGTCCGATAGACAGGAACACAGAGTGTCAGGATTTTCACCCAGTTGGGATAACGAGACCACCAACTGCGTGTCGTCCGCATAACTAACGATCTTAATGTCATACGGGGACACTATGCCCTCCAGGGGGGCCATATAAACATTAAATAGGGTAGGGCTGAGGGAGGAGCCCTGTGGCACTCCACACTGGAGGGGGATCGATTTAGATCGTTCGCCACCGTCCCAGACCTGATATGTTCGTCCGGTAAGAAATGATCTCAACCACTGCAGGGCCACCCCAGACACTCCTACCTCCGCCAGCCGCCGAATCAACACCTGATGGTTCACGGTGTCAAACGCCGCACTGAGGTCCAGGAGGATCACTGCCACCGACCCTCCTGAGTCCAGAATACGTCTGGCTTCATCAACGACCGTCAAGAGAGCAGTGTTGGTACCCTGACCTGGACGAAAGCCGGTTTGCGAGGCACGGAGCAGTCCGTTAGCCTCCAAAAAGGCTGACAATTGCTGATTGACCAGCCGTTCCGCAATTTTAGCGAGACCCGGCAGCAGAGAGATGGGCCTAAAGTTAGACAGGTCCGAGGGGTCCAGGTTGGGCTTTTTTATAAGAGCCTTAACAACAGCAGTTTTCCAAGTAGGTGGGACTAGGCCCTGGGCAAAGGAGGCGTTCATTAGATCTGTCACCGGGACCACAATGGAAGCTGCTGCTTGTTTAAGGAACTTCATAGGTGCCGGATCTATAGGAGAGTCACTTTTCAGAGCTGCTAAGGCTTTGGATACCTCGCTCACTGATACTAAACCAAAGGAGTCGAGATGAATAGCTGTCTCTGTGGCCTGTGTTCCTAAGATCGGCTTACCATTATCCTGAGACAGCATGGATTGGGGCAGAGTGTTTAAAATCTTCGCAATTTTTGTATGGAAGAACTCAGCGAGCTCCGTACATTTCTGTTTGTCATAAGTGACAACCGGCTCAGGGACTTTGAGCAGTTCTTTAACCACTTTAAAACTCTCTCTCGAAGAGCTAGAGGCAGATTTTATACGCTCTTCAAAAAATAGGGCTTTTGCCTGTCGAAGAGCGGACTTATAGCCCCTCATTGCGACACGATATTCTTCTCTCCTAGATGATTCCCAATTCTTCCGCCATAGCCTCTCTAGCTTTTTACAAGCCTTCCTAAGGGTACGAAGCTCGGCCGAATACCACGGAGCTGAGCCCACTCTTTTTTCCCTTTTCTGCACTCTCTTTTTCGGAATGAGAGCGTCAAGAGAAGCGGACAGCCAGTGGTTGATATTGGCATCCATCTTGACTTGGTCCGACTCATAAGGAAGGGGCATGTTTTCCAACTTAGAGGTCCAGTCGTTGACCGATAGTCTGGACCAGGCTCTGTCAACCAAAAAGGCCTGCTTAGCACTTATAGGCCGTGAATCGATTTGCCAAAGTGCCAATACCAAGAAATGGTCAGACCACGGGAGGGGGAGGGTGGACCCCGCATTCATGCGGGGAATGTTGGAAAACATCGGGTCCAGCAAGTGTCCCTTTTCGTGCGTGGCCCCCGCATTAATTAAGACCAGCTCACACACTTTCAGGTCGTCCTGAAGATCTTGGGCTGCTGGGTCAGTGGGATCATTAAAATGGAGGTTAAGATCTCCCAGAACCAAGAAATTAGCCGTAAATGAGGCCAAGATCGTCACTGATTCCACCAGGGAGCTAGCAAAGCTGCCCAGAACGCCCGGGGGCCGATAGATCAGTAGACCTGATATCGAGACTGTGGGGGATATCCGCAGCGAGAAGGAGCAGCTCTCACAGTCCAAAATTAAGCCATTCTTAGCCCTGCATACAAACAAGTCTCTGTATACAATACCGAGGCCACCCCCTCGCCCCACGGGTCTGTCCAGATGAAAGATCAGATAGCCCGGTGGAAGAGCTTGGACAATATCAGCATCGGAACTGGGAGTTATCCACGTTTCCGTTAAAAACAAGATATCTAATTCAGAGTCTGGTAGAAGAAGGTTGATTTCTGCTGAGTGACGTGGAAGAGATCTACAATTCAATAGACCTACCGCCAAGGTGTTATTACCTCTGTCAGAGCGAATATTCTCACTTGACCGCACCACTGTAGAGGGAGGAGGGCGTGGGATGGTAGGGTCAATACCGATGATAGTCATATGGCGCAAAGCCATAAGTTCATCACGCTCGTAAGTCCGCCGTATAGCAGGACATTTTAGCAGAGTGTTAGGCCCTAAGCCCGTCTGGGCCCGGACGGGCACAGACGGGCTGGACTCTGGCGTGACTCCGGCGCTGATACGGCGCTTCCGCTGCGTGTCACCGCTGCGCGTCTCCATGGTGACTTTGAATAGGGGCCGCGCCTCCTGTGCGTAAGACTAGAGCGCTCGCGGAAGTGGCGCCTACACAACGTCCCTAGACTACCCCCAAGATGGCGAAGCTCGAAATAACCAGCCTAAAGACCCGCGAAAAGCGCGGTGAGGGAGACAATTTACGATGCAGGTAAGTGCTACACTAGGAAACCAATTTAAAAGCGAGGGATAACACTAGTTAAAAAATTTAATTTTATCAAAAACGGAATGCTCAATTTAAAACGCGCGACTGAATCCACGCACTGTGCTTACTAAATAGGGTAGCTCCTTACACTAGAACATGCATAAAGATAGCGCTGTCCGCTTTAGGTCGCGCAAAACAATGTGAGGGGAGGTTTCTGAGGGCAATTAGTCTGGTTCTTATGGCCTTAGCCCACAGCTCTCACTACATGGGATCTCTTCCCAGGACAATTTGGAGACTTTAACCACCTCATCATCCTCCAGAAGTGTGCTAAAGTATCTTAGAGCCCGAGTAGAAGCCGCCCGGTTCCAGGAGACCACATTGCACTCTCTCCTTATGGCGTTTACCATGGTGCCTTGGGGAGTGATAAGAGAATTTTAAGCAGTAGCCCTACTAACCTGTCTCATTCATATGGAGGATCAAGGGAAAAAACCTCTCCTCCATACAGACCTACAGACCTAGCGGAGGTATCTTTCCTTCATAAGCCCTTAGTAATGGAATATGGGAGTGCCCATCAAATCTACTATTACATCTTAATAGACAACAATCCTGCAATAGGGCCTTCTGCTTGGTGCCATCCCAGTGTGTACCCCAATCCAGATTCCTCCTGAAAGTTAAGCCCAAATATTTATATTGATCGACTTGCTCCACCTCCTGTGTGTCTAAGTGCCAGGTGAAACTCTTTTCATTTTTCAAAGACCAAAATCTTGGTCTTTTCAAAATTAATATGGAGCTGATTCTGCTTGCTGTAAGTTGCCAGGGCAATTAGTTTACTCTGTGGACCAATGGGGGTATAATCCAGTAATACTAGATGGTCTGCATGAAGCAGACGGACATTATGCTGGTTTCTGATTTTTGGGGAAAAAGACTTAGATTGGGAGATTAAGGTGGGAAGGTCGGCCAAAAATATGCTAAAAAGCAGGGGTGCTAAAATGCACCCCTGGCATAGGCCGTTGTTAATGGAAATTCTTTGTGATAATCAACCCGACTTATCTAATTCCACCTGAGTCCAATTGCCAGAGTGCAAGGATTGAGGTGCACTAGGAGCTTTGGCGGGAGATCCCAAGCAGCAAGTTTCCCCCACAGGATTTCCCTGTCCACAGAATCAAAGGCTGTCCGAAAGTCTACAAAACAACAGCACAGCCTTTGATTTTCCTCCAGCGCCTTTGGAAAATGGCCCATAATGCAAAACAGTAGTTTATAGTGGAGTGACCCTCCAGAAAGCCCCCCTGCTCTATTGGAATTCTCTTGGTTTCAATAGCCAGTCTTCAAGTTTGGCTAAAATAATCTAAGAAAAGATCTTTAGTGAGATATCAAGAAGGCTAATAAGCCTATAATGTATGTGGACTGTACCACTCCCTTTTTTAGAATAGGTTTCACTACAGCCCCTTTCCAGGAAAAGGGTTACAGGCCGGACATGGCAATCCAACTAAACAAGGAAGAGTAAACCATGGCCCACCAAACACTATTCGTCTTAATTCTGATTGCTGGGAAGTTATCAGGGCCAGCTGCTCGGGAGAGCTTTACTCTCTCGGTGACGGCCTGTACTTCCTTTCTTGAAAACCATGTAACAGGAAGTTTTCGCTCAAGAATTTTATAGGGTCTTTCAGAGCCGGAGGGTTCCCTGTATAGGTCTGTCAACTAAGTAGCCCAATGAGCTTCCGGGATTGTACAAACAAGTGTGCCCCTATATTGACCACTAAACTCATTGACCTTTGCCCAAAGCTTTTGCTAATCCTTGAGAAGGATAATTTCCTGCATCTCATCCCGCTTACTATGGTAAAAAGTGACTTTTTTCATCTGCACAAGAGATTTATATTGACGATTAAGTTTAACCAGCTCCTGGGAGGCTAACGGGCCCAGATGATGCCTAACGCCCCTGGATGTCTGTCTCACCAGTTGTTTCAGCTTTTGACCATCAGAATCAAACCAGCCCCCAAGCCCATTGGGACGGGATTCTGCCCGCACACCCTTTTCCCTTATGTTTACTGTGATGCAACCCAAAACTCGTACAATTTTACTGGAGCACACAATGACATCATCAACATAGATAGCGTGGATATCAATCTTCTCCTCTAGTTGAAGTGTGGCTAGCTGTTAGAGATGCATGGGATCCAAATGTGTTGAGAGCCTACAAGGATAGGACATTTCTAGTGGCAAAACCCTCTCTAGGGACACTGGCTCACACAGGTCAAGGTCTGCTGTAGTTGCCTGATGATCACTACCCTCATATTTTGCCACATCAAAACTCTTAAAAAGGTGGGATTGCCTAAGAGATGTAAATATGTAATCAATAGGGCCTAAAGAATGGCCCTGCCAGAAAGTTGCTGCTGCTGGCGAATCATTTTTAAATCGTCCGTTTCAATAAATCAGACCATGACTCGCCCACCATTGACTCAACACTTTAGCCTCCTTTTTAATGATACTGGGAGGAAGCTGTGCTGGGGGAACATTATAAGAATCCAAAGCTTCCTCCAGCTGCAGATCCAGCTGTACAGGGAAGAGACGAGCATTAACATCCCCAGCCATTATTATCACTGCTTCCGGATATTTTGCTGCCAGATGCTGGATGGAGGGTTCAAATATTTCCAACCAGAGTTTCATTTGCCGATGGTCTTCTTTATGAACATAGACATTTATAAGTAGGAAATATCTGAGAATATTATTACTCACACCCATTTCAATCAATGAAAATTGCAGACCACTTGAAACATTTATGACCTCTATTGATCTCATGAATCCCTTGGTCGATATTAGCGCTAGAACACCAGCAGATGCTCTCCCCTTACCCTGGATCTGGCCTTTACTATTCAGTTCCATAACCCATGAATATTCCAGCCCAGGATTCTCAGGTTTGGAGAGGACCCCTCGTTCTAGGGGGAACTAGGCCTGGTATTCCAGTCGCCATCCTCCAAAAGGTGCCACAAGGGAGATAACCTAATACCCTGAACCCATACTGATTGCTTAGGCTGCGAGAATGGTCTATCCTTTACTATAACCACTCTTAGACCATTAGGTGGTTGGCTACTTTGCCATGTACTTTCGGGCCTTACAGGTGGATTATAGGGTATAGACCGCTCCCATTGGGTAGCAGATAATCTGCGGTGCATATTTAAGGTAGCAGGCGGAATAGGGCCCAACTGGGGGGCTGATGGCGGAGGCTTCTTTTTTGAAGGGCATAAGGCTTGTAGTCCTGCCTTGGCTAAGTCTTCTTCGGCCTTAAGCACTAGGTTCACAATACAGGGCAAAATAAAAGAGACTCTAGAAACCTCTCTACCTTGTTCGCCTAACTGAAACCCAACTGAAGTTAGATCCAGCGAGGATATCCCTGAAAGGGAGGGAATTTGATGAAATATATGGAGAATTTTAGAGTGTTTAGATCTTTGATTTTTTTCCACAATGGGTAATATCCAACAGTAGCTCACCAATTGGGACCTAACGGAGGATTCAAAAGCAGAAGGGAGTTCTTTATGAGATTTATTCAGAGACTTAACCACCTTTTCGCTGGCTGCTATTGGGTCTTTATTATAAGAGGTGGGACGTACTACCCGGGATGAAAAAATGGGGTCTGAAGTAATTTTGGGCCAAGGTTTTACTTTTGGTTTTGCCATTTTATATGGGGGTGCATCTATGAATCTGCCACCCTGGGGCCTCATGTTTTGGCCTTAGGGGCAAACATCATTACTGGCTTTGCCTCTCGTACTCAGAGGTTTATTTTTGCCTACACATGGGGCATGGGACCCAAACAATCCATTCTGAGACCTTGCCCCTAGTGTACGGTAGAGCCTTGTAGTAAGTTTAGAAGGATCTCAATAATGATGCTTTTTTCCTCACAAGCATAGGGCATTTAGAAATATAAACGGATCCTTCTGAATTTAATTGGCATTCAAGTTTCCCTGAAATTACACTGTGGGCCCCCCAAGGCTCTGTTACCATTTCTGCAGCGGGTGGCTGGGTGATCGTGGTTCCGCCCACATTGTTTTTAAGATATTGCAATTCATGTAGGTTGTCTTTCAAAAAATGTGATTGGTACACTTGATTTGTCCTTATTGACACCAGCGTTTCAAGGATCCCATCTACAGTGGTCTGTATAAGTAGCATTACGTCCAACAAAGATGACAAAGTGGCAGATTGAATTGTTATGGACCTTTCCTGGGCTCCAAGTGTAGAGTTTGGTTCCCAACCAGGGGAGCGTTTGATTCTGATGATTTTCTATGCAAATCCGCTTGGAAAGTCCAGAATCCTCAGAACAGGAAGATGATAAAGAGATATCTAACTGAGGCAAAGAAGACAATCTTGGGCCCCTGCTTGTGGTCACACTTATAGCCTGAGAATGAGACACTCTAAGGTTAGCTATTTGCACTTCATCCAATGCTGCGCACAATGCGTCTGTTGCCAAGTCCGATGTACTGGGTTGCTCGTGGGGTATCTGGGGTATCTTTATACCCTCCTCCGGTGACAGTTGGACTCCATTATTAAAATGTTTAAGGACAAAGGGCCAGATGTAGGAGCCCAAATACCGGTCGGTAACGGCCGATTTCGGCCGTTACCGACCGGTATTTAAGAATTGGCATGTAGGGGGCCCATTTTACCGAATCGGTAAATCTACCGAATCGGTAAAATACCGAATCGGTATTTTTAAAAATTCGGTAACTTGCAGATGTAGGTGGGACTCTTCTGAGTCCCAAAGGCCTTTCAGATTCGGTATTTTACCACCCAATCCAATTGGGTGGTAAATACCGAATCCAGGTGTGCATGCACATGTGTGCATGCACACCTATGCCATGTGACAGACAGACATGCCCTTAGGGCATGTCTGTGTGCCACATGGCACACATGCCTGTATTCGGGGTGCTAGAGGGTGTCAAAGTTACACCCCCTGCACCCTTGCTGGAATCGGTATCTACCGAATCGGTAAATACCGATTCTGTATTGTCCATTGATTTCTATGGGCAATACAGAATCGGTATTTACCGATTCGGTAAATACCGATTTTTACAGATTCGGTAATTCAATTACAGAATCTACCTAAATCTCCCTCCTTCATATTTACCGATTCATAAATACCGAATCGGTAAAATTCGGTATTTATGAATCGGTAAATACGATTTTCCTACATCTGGCCCAAAGTTCTTTATTGAGGTAACAAGGCATGAGCAAGGGGCTTTCCCATTGGATAGAACACTTTCATCGGGTTGATCACACACCTTCTTCCCTCTTGTTTAACTCCTTTTACAAACTCTGCCCTGTGATCTATTTTTTGGGGGTGCTAAGGAAAGCTCTCTTGCAGGGAAGCACTGGAGGTGATAAACGTGAGAAGGTATTCATTACTAGACTAGGAGTAAGTAGGGGAAGTTAATGTAAAAAAAAGGCTAAACTTACCTCCTTCTTGATCACGCCCCAATTGCCACCACTGCCTCCTCACCACGTAGTTCAAGGATTATTTGCACCCCTTCAAAGACCATTCTTTACCCCCTTCCCACTCAGAATGGTAGACAGGTTATTCCTTCATCCTTGTATGGGGGTAGATACCGAGGAATAGATGGTCAGACCTGAGGGGCAACCTCACACCCCATCGCACTGCTTCCCCCGAAGGGTGGTACTCTGAAAATTCCTCAAGGACAGGAACTAGCCCAGTGCATCCACTCGGACCCACCAAACACCACCAAGCCAGGTGAGAGCTCCCCCGGCTTAAAACGCTGTCTCGGCGCCAAAGGGATGTGCAGCTGTATTGCGGCTGTGTCAGGACTCGGCGGACAACCACAAGCAACCACTGAAGCACCACCAATCCGGGTAGGACCTTCGCCGGCAGCACTGCGAGACACTGAAGCGCCGAGAACACTGAAGCGCCGATGTCGGGGCAGCCTGGCCCGGAAGCGGAAACAGCAACAGAAAAGCAGAGTAAAGAAGAAGGAAACACGACACCTGATCTATTTTTCCCGTCTTCTAGCTGAAGCCAGCTTGTTAGGGGTTAAGTTTTTAAATTCACCGATCTAATCCTGAATCGTAACTAGAAGTGCTCGGCAAATCACTTTTTGGATGGAGTTGATGAGGCTAATGGGTCTGTTGTTACTAGGTAAAGACCTGCCCCCTTTTTTAAAGATGGGGATCACCTCTGCTCCCTTCCACGACTGCAGAATAGGGGCACCCCCTGCTATAGCATTCAGCAGTGTTAGAATGTTGGTGGACCATTCTTCACAGTTGTTCAAAAACAAATCTCCAGGGATGCCGTCAAGGCCTGGGGCCTTTGCTTTTGCGAATGGACTAATGCAGGCCCAAATTTCACTTCTTGTGAAAAGGCCCTTGAAGTAAGTGTGGGGCAGATCTAGGGGAACTACTGCCATGACGGGCAGACTGGATCCACGTATAAAGACTTAAAATTGTCATACCATGCAGTTGTTGAGATGCTATTACCTGGTGAAGGTGGCCTCAAGAAGTCCCCCCTTGTGACTGCATGCCAAAATATTTTCGAATCTATGCTGGCGCATGCTTTCCTGATGAGGCCCAACCTATTCTTGTCTCATTCTCTGTTTGCTCTGTCTTTGGCTTTTTTATAGGACTTTCTCAAGTCTCTCACTAGGTCGGGGTTCGAAGTCCTAAGTGCGTTCGAAAGAACAGGCAGTGAATAAATCTTCAAGCAGCTGTCACTCCACAGCAAAGACCGTACTCACAGCTCAAAGACAGATATTGATGCAGTGAGTGAAATTTATTTAAGAAAGCACACCCAACGCATTCCAGCTCCACAAATAAGTCTTTTCACTTCGCCATCTTCGATATCTATCCGAAATGCATTGGGACATACTGAATTCGCCTACGCTGCAACATTGAATAAATGCTTTTAGAACTGACCAGAATGTGTGCCGCTCAAATTCCTTTCTATCGGAGAGGCTCCTGTTACATGTTATGAGGTTGTCCCACCTCGAGCAACGCACCGCCTTGAAAGAGCGCCGTTACTGCCCGACATTGGACATCCCCTCGTCTCTGCGCAGGCTACCAGGGCAGCAGGCTGCCGCCAAGGATCAGACTTTGGTAAAGGCCCACAGCAACCTAAACGCGCAATGCAAGTGGATCCTGGCAACTCTAAAAAGCAGCATATTAAAAACCGGCATTACCTACTGGAGGGAAACACCGTGATGGTAACCAGCACACTACAAGAACCAGCATGCTCGAAAGAATTGTCAGCCCGTTGTGGAGGCAACTAGATGGCGAATATCTTAAAGGAGCTCAGCTGATTAGTGTGCTGCATAACCCGTGAGATGCCGAGGTGTCCTTCCCTGACGAAGGTCGAAGCACGACCGGAATGCATTGGGACAATACTGAATTCGCCTACGCTGCAACATTGAATAAATGCTTTTAGAACTGACCAGAATGTGTGCGGCTCAAATTCCTTTCTATCGGAGAGGCTCCTGTTATATATATATGTATATATATATATATATATATATATATATATATATATATATATATATATATATATATATATATATATATATTCTCTGAAAAAAACATAGGTTTCAGCCACGTTATAGTTAGGAATTAGCATTTAAAAAACCTTAGAAATTCACTGAAAAAACCATAGGTTTCACACGTTATAGTTAGCTGGACATTTAACTCATTCAAAACCATTGAAATTCCCCCGTTTTTATTTATTTATTTTATTTTTTTATTGAATTTGTATTGCGCTCAGCTACCCGTAGAGGGTTTCCCGGCGCCAGGGACAGCCTAAAGAAGAAAGATAGGTAATTGCTGAAACAGGAGAAGCAGAGAACATTTGACCAACTAAAACAGAAAAGTTTTTAGCTTTTTGCGAAAGGCCAGAAGATTGGTCTCCGTTTTAAGCGTCAGCGGAAGAGCATTCCACATCTTCGGCCCCAAATGGGCAAAAGAGCGGCCTCCCATTTTTGTCAAGCGAATTCTAGGAATTACAAAATTGGCTTGATTTGATGACCTAAGGGAACGATTTGGCTGGTATGGCCGGACAAGATTGTGCAAGTATGTGGGAGCAGAACCCTGACGGATTTTGAACATAAGGCACAAAGTTTTAAAAGCTACACGGTCAGCAATTTTTAACCAATGAAGGTCACATAGGGCTTGTGTTGCAGACATTCTGCGTGGGACATTGCACAGAAGGCGGGCAGCTGAGTTCTGCACAACCTGGAGTATATTCATTGTAGCTCTATCAGCTCCCAGATAGAGCACATTGCCGTAGTCGATACGGGACATTACAAGAGCCTGGACAACAGTTCGACGAGTAGACTCAGGCAGCATCCATAGGATCTTCTGCAACCAGCGTAGAGTGTTAAAGCAGATTGCAGCGACCTTAGTTGCCTGTTGACGCATCGAGAGTTTCTCGTCGATTAGAAAGCCGAGGTTACGAACAACTGGCACGGGGGTAGGCAGTGGACCCATGTCACTAGGCCAGTGTCTAGAACCCCACAGATCTTTATGTTTGCCAAGTCCGTTATAGTTAGTTCAGCTACACACATTCACTGGATGATGTCATCAGTGGTGTCATCAGTGATGTCATTTGAGATGTCATCAGTGATGCCATGAGTGATGTTACTGACCATGTCACCGGGGTGGTGGTCTCTGGGGCTGGGGGGTCCATCATGGACCCCGCTATTTTTAATATTAGAGCTCCGGGGAGGTGGCGGTCCTCGGGGCGTGTGGGGGGCTTGAGCCCCCCACACAGGTTTTTTGGTTTTTTTATTTTAAAAAAAGAAGCCCCGGGGGGTGGCGGTCCACGGGGCTGTGGGGGGCTGTGAGTCCCCCGCATACATCATATTAAAACCACAGGGGGTGGCAGTCCCTGGCGCTCGGGGGCCCTTAGAGGCCCCCCCATTATTGTTCATTCAAGCCCCGAGGGGTGGCGGTCCCAAGGGCTGCGGGGCGGCTATAATACATACTTTGTCCCAGGGGTGGTGGTCCCCGGGGCAGTGTGGGGGGACTGGGCCCCCCCACACTTTTTTTTATAAAGTCCCCGGGATTTGGCCCCCCCCGGGGGCTAATAAACATTAAAGTCTGAGAGCCGCGCTTCGTTTTTCTTTGGGATCAGCAGGGTACGCGTATCCTACACGCATCGTGCGATTTTTTAAAACAAATTTTAAAAATTTGGCCTTGGGGGTCCTTGTGGGACCCTCTAAGCAGGCCTAGGGGGACAGGGTGTTTCTACCCTGCCCCCTTTTTGCGTTTTGCGCATTTCTTTTTCTGTTTTCTTGTGCCTCGGTTCTACCGAGGCACAAGATGGCTGCCAGCACTTCTTGGGTTGGAGTGTTGACAGCCAATTAGCATAAAGCTCGTGCTCGGGATGATACACGTACAGTACTTCATCTATAGATATATCTATGATTTTACTTTTGATTTTCTCAGGAACTACTGCACGGATTTACACCATTTAACAAAAAGCGTAATCTGCTAACCAAACTCTACCTTTTTGCCAAATGTGGTGTAATTCCGTTCAGCAGTTCGGGCTGTAGCCTCACTTAAAGGTCCCTATGGAAAATTGCATGGGGAAAATATGTTTTGGGACCCCACTTTTTTCTTGGCCCCCGCTTGACGAATCACCCCGAAACTTTAAGGATAGGAGCGGAGCGGTGCGCCCCATCTTCTTGGAGAATTCCGCGAAGATTCGTCAACCGGCGCCAAAGTTATTCTAAATAAAATGTTGGGGATTTCCTATGGAAACTAGGTCCTAACTAGGTCCCGACCGCCAGTAGGTAATATATATGTAACATATTATGGGTGTCTTTTATGATTAAAGAGAATTTGCTGCTCTCCTGAAAGTTTTGAGAAAGGAGCTAAGGAAATGGTAGGACGCCTAAAAGCAAGAGGTTACAGTGATCTAACTCTATCAAAGGCATTAACCAAGACACAAGAACGGTCTAGGGAGTCTTTGCTAACACCTAAAAGCCTTAATGAATTAGAGGACAATGATACTCCTTGCTTGATAATGACATTCAGCAAGCAAGAGAGAAAAATCAAATCGATCATTAAAAAGAACTGGCCCATCATATTGACTTATGGAGTGTTGGGAAGTAGATTGCCCGATACACCTACCATTACATATAGGAGACCTATATCCATGCGAAACAAACTGGTGAGAACAAGTCCAGAAATTGGTAGTGGCAGTACCTGGTTGAAACCCAATGTTGGATTTTACAAATGCTCATCCTGTCGAGCGTGCAAATTTGGGACAAATACAACCCATTAGGACACCCCTTTCTCCAATTGTCAAACTGCGATCAAATGCAATTACCGTTGTCGTACTGAGTTTGCTGCATATGTTCTGTTGTGCACCTGTGGCTTGCGTTATGTGGGTAGTACCAAGCTACAGGTGCACGTCAGAATTCTGCAGCATCTCAGGGCAATCGTAAATAACGATAATGCTTATCCGGTGGCACGGCATTTCAGGGCTACACATGACAACAACTAAGCATGCCTATCATATTTTATGATCGATGCTGTGGCCCCACTAAGAAGAGGGGGCAACAGAGAAAAACTTTTGAGGAGGAAAGAGACAGGCTACACAATAGAACTTGATAGCAAGCATCCTAACGGGTTGAACACAACGGAGGATTCACACAACTTTTTATAATGTTTATAACAATATTTATAATATTGTAAATAGTTTTAGGACATCAGGAACCCAACATCATGGAATTTAAGCTAAACTTAGATTGATGGCCAACATATAAAAATTAGAACGTCCGTAGAAATAAATTCATGTTATTTATGTACAAGACCTATATAGGATAACTATGAATTGATGAAATCCCCAGGAGACCGACTATCTTTTAAAATCACTATGAATTGTTAAGATGTACACTTTTTTTGTGAGGGTTTTGTTTGAAGGTTTTTTCTTTTTAAGCATTGATAAGTTTTAAGACAGTCTTTTTATGATTAAAGGTACTGTTTGGCACAGAAAAAGCACTTTAGAATAGATAATCACATACTACACAGACTCAAATGCAATGCTGTATATGATCACTGGCCAGTATAAATACAAAAGGAGACAATATTGTGGACATTGGAGTCTATCTGAGTATGCGCATTTATGCAGTCATCACAAATGAAGTTTGAAAAGTCAATAAATTATGCTGAGATATCATTGTAAGTGCAAGGTGTGTGGTAGGCGACATAGGGCCATGTGTATGAACCCATTTTCCCATAGACACAGAATGGGTAAAACACTTTGATACATCTGGCCCATAGAGGCTTTAGAAATATGTAAACAGAAATGCAGAATTTTGCACATATTGCTTAGATTTGCACGTGAAGGAATAATTTGCACATATCGAATTGGATTCTTTGGATTATTTAATTCTAATGAGAGATTGCATTTGCACTTTATATTGTTAACATGTGTTTAATATAGACCATATATTGCATTTAAGCAGTTATATCGCCAACAATGATTTTAAAATACAGGGTTGCAGTTTAGATGTATTTATGTATTTATATAGGCATTTATCCAGCATTATAATTATTTATTTATTGCACCAGCTACTTTGACTTAACTTCTCAGAATTCAAGCTGAACAAAATTTGCACATAACATGTATTTGCACAATAATAACTCATGAAAAACATTAGTAAATCTCAACGCTGCTACCACTGTGATTATAGACACTGTGAAGCGACAGTATTTTTTCTATGTCTATGTGTGTGGTCATGTGATTCACAATGGGAGGTGTTACACACAGCATATTTTAAAAAGAATGGCAGACGCGGTGCTCGTTGTGTGAACGAGAGCACTTGATGCTCGAAACGCGTCAACTGGAAAGGTCGGATTAAATAAAAACATCATCTTGCCTGAAGCCGCTGGGTCCGCTTCTTCATTTCGCCCGTGTGGAGGTTATGAGGAGTGCTGTACTATATATATATCTATCTATATATCTATATATATATATATATATATATATATATATATATATATATATATATATATATATATATATATGTCAACGAAAAGGCTCTTCACCACTCCAGAGAGACCGAAGGGACACAACAGGGGACCAGGAAGAAAAACCTTTATTCACGGACAGATGGCATGACGCGTTTCGACATGTTGTCTTTTTCAAATGCTTTTATACTGTGTGCTGTCACCGCTGCCTTTCAAATGATCAATTATGCTTCCATTGGTGGAAGCCCAGCGAAGGTGATTGGTTGCCAGAACGTCTTCCTGTAGTATGCATCAGCATACCACAGTTCCCAGAGTGCACAATTTCGGCAATCAGGTAAGCGTTTCTGTTTCCCTCTTTTAACCCATAGTGAGTGCTGGAATCGGAGAACAAGCGTGTATGGTGCAGTTTAAAATATTGTCTCAGTGTCTGTGCAGAAACAAGTTCCTCTCCCTGGCCCCCATCAACGTCTCACCGCATGACTCCAAGATGTTGTGTGATCGAGGACTGACTACCTGAGCTTTGTCCATCGGTGCAGTCACGGACTGCTGCCTGCAGCGAAACTCCACTGTTCCTGGATGCGGGGGAAGGAGCAGACCAATACCTTGGTTGATGAAAAAGAAGCTTTGCAGCCTGTACCCTTGTTGCTCTGGCCCAAAAACGAGACGGGTCCCTCCTGCACGCCCAGGGCTGGCGCGCTGAATATCAAAGAAAAAAAAAACAAATATATATATATATATATATATATTTATATACACTGAGCACAGGGGTTTGGGGCTATAGGCAATTGCACTTATCCACTAGTATCAAGTTTATATTTACAGAATTTAAGGTGCTAGGGACTGGAGATCCAAAACCCCTCGATCTCCCTAAGACTAACAAGTCTCAAACAGTCATAATTCAAACAAAATGTCCAGCACAACTTAACAAAGGGAAAATTATCTATTGTTGTACATTATAACAGGTTATAATAAACAATATTGCATCTCAGTATTCCATTCATTGAGTCCTGGTAAATGATGAGTCTTCAGTGGAAAGGTGATAAATTCTTTATTTAATTCAAAAAGGGATTCTTTCTTCATAAAAACAAACTGTAGCCGGTGCCTACGCGTTTCGTCCAAACGGACTTCTTCAGGGCTACAAATAACATATATATACATTAATTACACATTGAACATATTTTATAATCTACACATATCATCAATTATTGTTTTTTTATAAAAACAATATATATACACTATTTACAAACGTTATACATATTTAACAGTTATTTTATACCATTAAAGATTCCACTGAAGCAATTTCTTTCTATACATTGTCTCTATTTATACACATCAAATATCAGACCCTGTATACTTTTGGACAGAACAAAACTGGCTATAGGGTACTTTTCAAAATCTGGTGGGTTAACATTCTTTCTCTAAGACAGGCTTACACTGGTTTGGTGATTTTTGAACAATTTGGTAAAGTAATGTTTTTTTCAAGTATTTCTTCAAGAATAACACCCTCATAGGACATTGTATCTGGGCCCTACTGTTATTTCTATGGATCCCAGATTTTCTTTATATTTGAAAACTATTATAATTCTCAATTTTCAATATAATCATCCATATCCTGACTGTTTGTGGAAAAGGAAACATATATACATAGTATTTCTTACCGAATAGATTGCTGTCCGGATTTCTCAATATTTGGAAAAGGATTTTGCTAATTCTTCCTATGGTGACTGTTGGCATAAGTCGCAATCCTGTATTGCTACTGTGCTATATAAAAAAAGGTGAACTTGGTTCAATTTATATAAATGTCTCCCTTCTACTAGATTTCAAATAGTAAAAAGCGAAAAGAATGTCACTTTTATTATCTATTAAGCACATCAAGACTATTTTATAATATGCAACTTTTAGCCTACCTTTAGCATTAAGCATTAACTTATTGCTATAAAAAATACGATGAATAAAATACAAACCCTTTCACTTTTGCAGTATGTTGGACCTATAAAAAGCCAGCGCATTCTAGCTCATGTGTCATCGAAAGATTAAGAGATACTAATCAGGAGAAACTTCATTCCAAACTTATGCCAACAGTCACCATAGGAAGAATTAGCAAAATCCTTTTCCAAATATTGAGAAATCCGGACAGCAATCTATTCGGTAAGAAATACTATGTATATATGTTTCCTTTTCCACAAATAGTCAGGATATGTATGATTATATTGAAAATTGAGAATTATAATAGTTTTCAAATATAAAGAAAATCTGGGATCCATAGAAATAACAGTAGGGCCCAGATCCAATGTCCTATGAGGGTGTTATTCTTGAAGAAATACTTGAAAAAAACATTACTTTACCAAATTGTTCAAAAATCACCAAACCAGTGTAAGCCTGTCTTAGAGAAAGAATGTTAACCCACCAGATTTTGAAAAGTACCCTATAGCCAGTTTTGTTCTGTCCAAAAGTATACAGGGTCTGATATTTGATGTGTATAAATAGAGACAATGTATAGAAAGAAATTGCTTCAGTGGAATCTTTAATGGTATAAAATAACTGTTAAATATGTATAAAGTTTGTAAATAGTGTATATATATTGTTTTTATAAAAAAACCAATAATTGATGATATGTGTAGATTATAAAATATGTTCAATGTGTAATTAATGTATATATATGTTATTTGTAGCCCTGAAGAAGTCCGTTTGGACGAAACGCATAGGCACCGGCTACAGTTTGTTTTTATGAAGAAAGAATCCCTTTTTGAATTAAATAAAGAATTTATCACCTTTCCACTGAAGACTCATCATTTACCAGGACTCAATGAATGGAATACTGAGATGCAATATTGTTTATTATAACCTGTTATAATGTACAACAATAGATTATTTTCACTTTGTTAGGTTGTGCTGGACATTTTTAAAAAAAAAAAATATATATATATATATATATGAATCATGGCTAGAGGAAACTTTTTTTTTAAAGTGAAGAAATCCCACACAATCATTCTGCGGCCTTTGAATCCTTTTTCGCCTTAATAGATTAAATATCAATATGAATCAAATTTCTGAAATAAATGCATGCTCCAATCAAAATATGTCTGATTAGACTTAATGGCACCAATAAGTTTTAGCATTTTCTCAATATACCTCTTATCAGTATTCATATTATTGCAAGAAATTGTAATCATATCTTAACTGTCATCATAATGCCATCATGTTGTCAAAATTTAAATCGTTGCTACTGTTTTACATTATCAAGTCAACTATTTAGTCAATATTAATGTCTACCGGATTCACACACTCTCCTTTGTAATACAATAATAATGGCACAGTGCAGTCATATTCCCAGTGACAAATGTTATTGCATTCTCCATGCCATTAAAAAGAATGGCAAAAAAGAACATTTTTTGCATGACAATATAAGTTTGCAATTAAGTCATTCTTCTTAAACAGACATCGGTGTCTAGTGAAAGTGTCACCCCATGAATTCATTTCTTTTTCACTTTTGACCCGTTTTAATAAAAAAAGCAATTTTTATAATCTTGCATGTGGGTTACTAAGCCTCAAACCTGGTCCATCACAATACATTTTTCAATTTTTCATCATCAATGCCTTTTCTATTTGACTTTGCCTCCCGGACCACCAGGCTAACCCAAATGCATGCCGCCAGTCCACCCTCCTGCAATAATTGCTAGAAAAGTGGTGGTCCAAGTCATAGCTTGTTCTCACCTGAGAGTCACAAACCCATTAGTCAGTAGTAGTATTGGTATCTGTGTACTGCCCTAACCTCCACGTCTAGTCACCTTTCACCACTAAACAGGAATACTACAACAACCAATGGAATAAGGAGATATGTTTACATACATTTTGCATACTGTGCAGGACATACATTTTGCATACTGTGCATCTAACCTCAAACCCAACCACTCCCTCCTTCCAGTTCTGACCTGAGCAGAAATGTATTGTCTGCTAACTCCCCCAAGACTTTCTAGTGCAGGCGGTTTCCCAAAGGGACTAACTGCTGGTAACCTACCAGGCCGAAACAGGGAAGAAGTCACAGCCAAAACAAGATTCTTCTTACTCAAAATGTAGCATTCAAACCAGCAAATCAGGATTCTCAATGCAAAACATGAAACAAGAAGAAAATAATCAGCGTGGGTGGAAAATCCAAGCCTGAGAACACCATTAATCAACAAATCACAAAAGGAGTATTCACGAGATTAGGTAAGGGTAATTAACATTTGAGTCACAGAAGGAGGTTAGCTTTGGTAGAATCATCAGGTAAGTTGATTCTCTGTGCGGCATAAATTGTTGAAGAAAAAGTGCACACTGCCTATCCTTGACCTAGCAATGTTATAATGTATTCTCTGTGCTATTATATCACTTTTTGGCCTAGATAATTAGGATGGTGTAGGCAAACTAGCAATTCCTTGTAATAATAATAGCTTAACACTGCATGCTCCATGCTGCATTTCTGTTTTTTGCCATACTGCTTGCAAGAAGAGAGATATGCAAGGTTTGGATTGAAAATTCAGCACCATCCCACGCAAACTGGCTGTCGTCTCTCTACGCAACCTCTAAAACTGATTTGAGGAGATCAGGCGGCGAGCGTAGCCGTATCTTTTGGGACGTTCTGGTTCGTTGGAGACAATAACCGGGGTTTTTTTTTTTTTTTTTTTTTTTTTTTTCCCGGTCCTATGATTATGCCTTGAAACTCCAAGAACTAGGCCCCCCCGGCTCAGAATGGCTAGTTCAACTGAATAAAACTTCAAGTTTGGAGTCTTTCCCACGATACTCTTCGGGCCATCTATTGCCGATTTCCACCTAATAGAGCATAGGACGCAGAGGAAACTCTGCACCTGGTTAGAGTGGTTGGCAGTTGGAGGCTAATTAAGAGGTGGCCAGGCAAATGAGGATAAAAAAAATAAAATAAAAAAAAAAACACTGCATGCTCCACTTCCGCCCTGCCAAGGGTGAGATCTGTTGATGGTGCAAATAGTTAGCAGGACCATAAATCCCACAACTTGCAGAAAGAGTGTTAGAATATCAATTATTAATGGGCAGGGGGAATTAGAAAAAACTTTAAAGAGACAAGCACAGCGTTCAGCAAGTCCATGAGTGAAGCACATCTGTCATTAAAGGAAGATGACAGATGAATGAATGACGGAATTTCTAAAACGCAAAGCTACTCAAGAAAGTGTCCCGGTGCTACCATCTACAGGCAAACCTGGGGGCCAACTTATGAACTGAGAGAAAAGAGGTTAGTTTTGAGAGCTTTTCAAAATGATGATTCTTGAGAAATGGCACAAAATGATAGCGGAAGCTGATTTCATGCTTTACTGTCAAGTACTGAGATGGAATGCCCGCTGGTCCTGGCCCAACAAAATTGGGGTACCCTTCAAGCAGCTCTCCAGGGGAACAGAGTGTTCTGGAAGAATTGTAAGGTACTGACCTAGTAATCAAATACATAGGATGTCACTTATAAAAGGCGTGATGAATGAAAGTAAACGCCTTGAACAAAATTCTTTTTGTAATAGGGAGCCAATGTAAACCCCTGAGAAGACCTAAATCTGATTCCCCCTTGGCAATACCCAAAAAGAGAGTTGCCGTTGCATTATGCACCAACTTGAGGTTCCTAATTCTGCACTCCAGCAGGACAATATATAAGATGTTCACATAGCCCAGCCTAGATGCTATCAACGCATGTACAACTGCATTCTGCGTGCTTCTAGAAGTAGAATTTCAATAAATTTCGTGATTGATCTGAACAAGCCACAACAGGTACTTGTCACCAACAGGATTGGGAATGCAGGGACAACTTGTCATCTATTATAACTAAATGCTTAGCAACAAGAGTAGGCTGGGGGAACGGGCAAGATCTCCTGGCCAACTGTTGTTTAACCAATGATCCTTAACCTTCCCAAACACCAAGCACCCTGTTTCATCAACAAATGCTTTTTAGGTTATTCTCATGCATCCAGTGCAGTATATCCTTTAAACATGCAGCAAATAATGAGGCTTATCTGTAGCAGATTGGTGAAAGGTGAGGAACAGCTGATTGTCATAAGCATAAGAAATGGTCACGAGTCAATGCGATTCAATGAGTTTAGCTACAGGTGCCATATAGATTTTAAACATAGTAGGTTGAGGAAGAGCACCATGTTAATTTAAAAGCTAGCCTCCCACTGAACAAGGAATGGGGTCCATGCCAAATCTCTTGTTCCCTTCCGTCTAAGAAGGATTTAAACCAGTGCCAAGCCGATCCACCGATTTCCAACTCAGCCATCCGATGCAATAGGTATCATAGGACAGAAAAAGATTGAAATAGATCTAGGCAGAAATTTTACCTTCGTCTAAAACAAGTTTATTCATTTTCATCACTTCAAGAAGGGTACTTTCAGTGCTGTACTGTGGGCAAAAACCTGACTGAGTGCAGTGAATTAGAATGTTCACCTCTAGATAGTTGTAAAGCTGAATATTGACAAACCTTTCCAGCATTTTGGTAAGAGCAGGCAGCAAGGAGATAGGACGATAATTGGACAGTGTTGAAGGGTAAGCAGATTGTTTTTAAGGGGAGAGTTAATGTTAGCCCTCTTCCAGCAAACAGTACCTTCAGCTGATTCAAACAAATAGTTAAAAAACTGGTTGAAAATTGGAACAATGGTTTCTGAGGCTACTTTAAATAGAACAGGAGGTCATGGGCTGATGGGGGAGCCAGAGTTGCCTTTTGCTGGGTCTACTGACATTGAGCTAGGGAAATAAGCACCAAGTGGTTCATTGAGCACGACATGATGGTTATTGTACCTACAACCTCTGCCCCTGATGAACCTACAGTGGAAGAAAGCGGAATGAAGCTGGCATGAATCTTAAGGATCTCGTCCTCAAAGTAAGAGAATAGATACTCACATAGATCCCTAAATGCATGGAGTCAAATTACATGTGGTCAGATTTAGACACGATTTTACAATTTTAAAGATATCCCTTGAGGACATCTCAGCCTCAGCAATGAAATGGGCATTAAAGGACAATTGAGCTTTTTAAATAGTTTTATGATGTTATTTCAAAGTAACAATCCTCCACTTACGCTTAAGCTGGTTACACTGCTTCTTTAAGTTTGAAAGTTCAGATGCAAACCATGGCGAAGAAGGGTCTCACTTTTTTTGTTGTTTACTTTTTAGTAGGAACTAGAGACCTTACCAATTCATGTAGCAAAGTGTTAAGAAGCTCAGTATCACTAAGCATTAAGCCTGAAAAGATGGGTTGTGAGGCCATTAAAACATTATTTATGTCTGCTGTATTTACTTTGTTCCAAGCTCTCACCTCCATTGAATCCTTAGTGATAGAACTAATCATCATGGGACCTATGCCTCATGTGAAAGGAACCAGATAATCCTCTGACCAAGTGCCGGGAAGGTAATTCAAGAGAGGAAGGGAGATTAGCACTAATAAGGTCAAGATTATGTACACTTTTGTGCTTATCAAAAGTAACAAATTTGTGCAGACTGTGAACTTGACAGAGTTTCAATCAGTGCTTCTCCTGGACTATCTATATCCATATTGACATGCAAATTAAAATTGATAAGCTAACCCACTCAGGGGCAGATTTATGATAACTGGCGCATCCCCAGGGATGCGCCAGTTATCTTGCGCCGCTGCTCCGCCACCCATGGTGCGCCGCATTTACAATGCGGCGCACCATGGGGCAAAAACGGCACAGATGCGTGACGCATCTGTGCCGTTAAGGTGGCGCATTGCAGGAGTTGCGTCGCAAGCGCGACGCAGCTCCAGCAAGGCTCGGGGGTGCCCCATCTTTGCAATGCTGCGTCAAGACCTACGCCTGCTTCAAGCAGGCGCAGGGTTTTGAGGCAGCATTGGCCTGAAAGTGACTGAGTGAAATCTTATAGATTTCACTCAGCCACTTTTGCGAGGCGCACCTGCCCTGGAACGCCCACCCTGCGCCGGAACGCCCACAAGTGGCGCAGGGCTTTACAACGTGACGCATCTGCCTAGATGCATCACGTTGTAAATCAGTCTTAGGGATGCGCCACGTTTACTCCGCCTTGCATGACGCAGCAGCAGTGTAAACGTGGCGCAAGGCCCTCATAAATCTGCCCCTCAGTATTTAACTGCCAACAGACTCGCTAGTGATCATTTTTAAAGGCTGAAGTCCATAGTGGCAGTGATACACACAGTCGAAAAATATTTTTTATCAAACTCAAGAACAATGATGCTATGTACAAATGGTGCAAATGCATATTTTTGACACTGTCTGTATTAACAGCAGGTATGAACTGCAGAGCAGGTGTGCCATGTAGTTCCATTTCTTTGCAGAAGAGAAGATATGTAGAAAGAGAAAAGAAAATGACAATTTTTGAGAGTCAAGGTACAAATGGCACACAAGGAGTCAGTGGAGCGTAAGTTAGCATTCAATCAACTACTGCTAGTACCACTGAACTCAGACAAATAATTGTAAGCACCCTAAATGATGGATCACCCAAACAATAAAACGTTTTGCAGTACCCATCATCATGTCCACCTCAGGTTGACAACCAATTATGATGATTTGCCACTCCAGCCACTAGTCTGCATTATTATATTTATTCACCCTTTTCCATTTACATTTGACATGCGTAGTGGCTACTCTTTAGATCCTCCTGTTTTTCATAGAAGCAGAAAGGCATTAGTCCTTCCACATGTTGTCTAGATTTGTAGATGGTACTTCTTTTTATAAAGATAGGCAGAACTGTAGACAAAAAAATAAAAAGAATGTTAGTCTTAGTTTAGTCTACATAAAGTGCGAAGTTTCAGAAGAACCAAGAGATGCTGGTGTGTATATTGCCAAAATGCCAATAAAGTAACACTACCAGCGTTCATCCTGCATCAAGTGATCACTTAGCATGAAATACCAAGTTTACCTAAGCTAAGCTTGTCACATCCATCACATTACTCATCATTTGGCATTCATTGAAGCAATTTACCTATTCCAAGTATGGTGTCCATTATCGTATCTATGCCTCTCTTTTTTCCCATAGGAGTGACACATATATTCTGTGCAGTGCAGTCCTATGCATTTTCATTTACAGCTGAGTTTGGGCATGGAGAGTTAGGCATGGGAGTGGGCGGCATATTGTTTTTTCAGGAACTGGTCCAGAGGCATCCATTTCGAACAGTTGATTGTTACCTGCAAAACCTTTGGGTGACCCTAAGGGGCATATTTATGAGATCGTTATGTCATGCTTGCCCCATGCAAAGTGGTAGATGCGTGATGCAAACCTCAAAGTTATATTTTTGCAGGCATGCAAAGCCACTTTTTGTGGCTTTGAATGACATTGAAAAATGCAGTGCAGAGCAAATTGCTGCATTGCGTTACTCTGCGCAAGGAAGGCATCCCATGAACATTGAGATGGGTGTTCCCATGCAACTCCCATGGTTTTCCACATATTCCCAGATTTGGCAAACCCGGGAATGTGCCAGACAGATACGCCTCCCAAAGAGAGATGCAACAAGGTGAACTATCTTTATTTCTTCTCAATACTTCCATTGAGCAGCACACATAGAAAGAGGAAAATGCTTCTAAGGATTGTTTTTGTGCAGGAAGATATTTTTCCTGCACAAAAACAATCCTGCATACAACACAGGCACCCTTGCGCCATGGTGCAAGGGAGCCTGCGTTGGCACTTGGCAGACATTGTGCGTCAGTGCAGGGGGAAAGGACAGGAATGCCACATTTCCCTTAAATAGGGCACATTCCTGCCCTTTCCCTGTGATGCAGGGCAATGCAGCAAGTTGACTTGCTGTGCAAGTCCTCCACCACAATCTTCATAAATATGGCTGTAAGTTTGAATTTGTTTTCTTTATTTGTCACCACTCACCACATATTTATCAGGCCAAAAAGGATGAGTCCTCTGTGATTGTTTATCTGTGTTGTGCAAACTGGTCCTCTTATGTTTATTAAAATTTACATAAGCCACAAAGCTAAAATGAAACTTTTTCCCTCTTTTTGTTTTCATAGCAGACATTCTGGTTGTGTTATTGATTCTAGTTTTAATTTAAAAAGTATAGTTCATCCTCAAATTCAGGGAAGTCGCCTGGAGGATGATTACTCGCCACACTTGTAATGTCTTAGTAACTTCCCTCGTCCACAGTTGTTTCTTCTGGAGCCGTATAATTTCTGGGTATAACTGTTTATTCATTGGAATCATCTTCAGTGTTTAAACGCTTTTAGGATAAAACTGGTTCTTTTGATTGTGACAAGTGCCTCAGCTGCACTAAACATGTGCTCCAAAGATACAACTGGCTACAGGACATGACATATACTTTAATGCCAGCCTGCTGATTCGTAACCACTGTTCCTTCTTACTATGCCAATGGGTCAATCCAAATAGTCCTGTAACATGTTTTCAAGTGTCATTGTTGTTGACACTTGTAAATACTGTGTTGGCTGTTGTTGTGCACTTGATTTAAGTCCTACTATGTATTCATAAACCAGCCCACTGTAGAAGGTGGAAGTGAAGCTGTGAGTGCTGTAGGTTTAGTAGCCAGTAATGGTGTTAGTACGGGTGGATGCTGTTGCTGCAGTTACTACAAGTGCAAAACATTTCTTGATATTGGACCAACGCAGCCCTCTCCAGAAGTTATAAGTAGCACTGCAGTCTGATATGACCCCCAATTTGCAACTGTTCATCTTCTAGGTCACCTGCTTTATTGACGAGTTTTTGTAAATAGAGGCATCGGTTGAGAAAGGAATGAAAGTTGCCACTACTGTTCGGTACTGTGCATACAGTATCATGGCACAGATGTACTCTTTAGAGGACACAATCTCTTTTAGCAGCCTTTGATTGTGTTCAGATGAAAGATTACCTTCTTGGCCAACGCAGCTGCTTCTTTGTTGACAATCGCAATGTTTATTTCACCTTTTGCAAATCTTCTTGCAACATGTGCATCAATGGGATCACTTGGCTAATGGTATTATCCTCTTTGCTGACTTCCTGTGTCAAAATCTCAAAAGGCACCAGCATTTGGATCAAGCGCTTCACTAGTCTCATTTGTCCTACTCCATCACCATGGATTTGGCAATTGCATCCTCTCTCCTTTGCAGTAAGTAATCATTGAGAGACCTGTTATGCTCAAACAGGTATTACAGCATGTAGACGGTGGGGTTCCAACAGTTTGGCTTCTTACAGGGATCTGTATTACATGCTGAATGATACTCAGCTGCATCTGGGTTTTCATAGAATGACTAGAATTAGTGCAAATCTGGCAACAGGTGATGAGTATGTTCTCGACTACTGCTTTTTTAGAGGTAGTCCTGCACAAATAGGTTGATGCAATGGGCTAAACATAGGACTCTGAAGTATCACGCATCAGTCAGGGTTTTGCCAATATTTCCCTCCAGGGTTCATGGAGCCCCCCTGAGAGGGAGGGGACAGGAAAAGAAAAATCAAAATATCTGGTTATCCTACTGGGCCCAAGGGGGCCCCTATGAAGGAGGTGGGGTAAACACAACTTGAATAAATTAATATAAAGATACCTGACTTCCTTCAAGGGCACAGGTGGCCCCTGATGGAGGCAGTGGAAGGCAGGAAAAATATCATAAATTAATTAAAAACAATAACATTGTACTACAGACTACTATGATCACCGGCAAGTACAAATAAATATATCAGGAAAAACATATTAGGAAAAAAACAAAAAAATGACAGAGGCTTTTTCTAATATCAGTGGCCCTGGAAAATGGCTTTTGAAAATAGAATAAAATGATCAATAATCAGAAATACCGTCTGGCTCCACAAAATGGTGGCCCCTCACCAAATAGCATTGGTCAGCAAGTAAGGAGGCATGGAGAACAAAGACGTAATGTCTACTTGTGACACACACAAACACACACACACACACACTGGCTTCACATAATGTCTGTCGCTACATAGCCAGCAAAGAAGGAGGTATGGAAAACCATGAGAAGAGAACATGGGGCCCTATCCTGATCAGAGCCCCTTTCTCTCTCTCCACCAAAAAGAACTTGCAGGGAAAGGATTGCACAAATATATGCCCCAAATGTGTCTTGGCCTAGTACACCACAGTAAAGCAGCAACAATAAATTCAACACAGTAAAATGGAATCATTGAGAAAAGATGAAAATAAACCTTGAGCCAAACACTAACAGCAGAAGCCAACAAATACCTCTGCAAAATACTTTGCAAAGTTGAAGGAAAACAAATAACCTCCTCACAAAAACACATACAAACAAAAATTGCGTGCAAGCACAAGGTAAGGCTCAAAGGAAAATGTATTGCTACATGGTATCTGACTCCCCGATTCACCCAGACTCTGGCCACCAACAGGCACACACAGATTCAAATATCCTAAATGTAGCATTAATACAAGGCATAAAATAATTTAAAAAATCTCTAACCCACAAGCAGGGAGAGTGTGGAAAATGCATTAAAATGCATCCTAGACCTACTGCAGACTTGGCCCCATGAGGACAAATCTGGACAACACTCACAAAAACACAAGGGAAGTGCTATTGACCTCAGGCCTCTGCCACCCAAAATGTCCATTATCCCCTAATATCACACAAGTCTGCCTGCACACTCCATGATTTAAACTGCAGGCCATTAGCAGCAAACAAATACAATGTAAAAAGGAACAAAAATAGGGGTGCATGCAAGCCAGCAATAGTATTTTGCAAAGAACTAAACACAACTTACTCGATTTGCCAAAAGAAAAGTGGAGATACCATTTTCCATTTGTTGGATGATCTAGCAGACATTGCAGACAAAGGATGAGTGATGCCTTCCCTCAAAATTCAAATCTAAAAAAGCCAAGGACTGGACAAAGCGCAAAGAGGAGTCTTCAGTACAGGAAGAGGAAGTTGATGTATGTGCAGTAGCCTCACTCTCCATGGCACTTCCTCTGTGTAAATCAAAAAGCAAAAATAAAAAAGATGTTTTTCATACTTAAAACGACAAGGTTATGACAGAATTACTTCTTGAGTTATTTATTTCATTGGTGTCCATGTAAAGGAAATACCACTCATGTTCAGATCATGTTGTTGCTGTGCATCATTCATGTTGGCCCTGTGCTCCCATTACATATGTTTTTCCCAAAGTGGACTTCTTGTTTAAACAAGATGGATAATGGTGTAATCTTGAGTATTACATGTGATTTTGACAAACACAAAATTCCCAAATTTGCACCAAATTACTTAGGTGTTATCAAACATTATGTTCTGCTCTAGTGACAACGAGGCAGCTCAGGATCTCCAATGGTGGATGAAGGATTCCAACCTGTTCTCTCTACGCTATTCAAAGCTAACAGGGGTGACAAATGCAGTGACTCTAAACTGGAGGGGCACCGGAAGAAAGTGTAGACGAGAGGTGTCTGCTGGAGCAGAGGGTCCACAACAATATTCTGGAATGGTGTGCCATCTGGTTGACTGTAAAAGCCTTTCTGGCTTCCATTAAGGGTTGTTCTGTGCAGGTACTGACAGACAACAGGACTGCTATGTGGTACTGCACAAATAGGGCAGTGTGGGGTCATGTGCACTGTGCCAAGAGGTGCCGAGGCTGGTGCTTGCCAGACCTTCAATGGATTTCCTTGACTGTCAGACATCTGTCTCTACTGGTCCACATGTAGAAACATCAGAGCAGACACGTTCAGCAGGTGCCATCTTTCTGACCAAGAGTGGCATCTGTATCCAAAGGTGGTTCAGGGTGTTTTCGCCCAGTGATGCATGTTTTGGGTAAATCTTTGTGCCTCCTCTGAGAATGGTCAGTCAATAAGTCTTTATTGCGACACAAGTCATAAAAGACATTACAATAAAATAACAATCAATTAGAATATAAAACACTTCATACTTATTACATCCAGATGTCCTAACAAACATAATAAAGATATTTTGCTTATTTGATCATACATTATGCAGGGTGGTCTAAACAGAATTATTTTAAAATAATAAATATATTACATCTTAAGAGGTTAGTGAACCATTTAAAATTGTTATAAAGTTAAAAAAAACTACTACTTTCCATAAAAAAAAGCGGGTTAAAACACTACAGTTCATTTTTACTTCATTTTGTCTCTTCGTATGGACCACATCCATTTTAAAAACTTTGCAAGTGCAGTAACCATGCTATCGGAACAGTCAGTTCTTACAATCCTGAGTGCCTCAGTACCACTATGGATGCCTTTTAATATACATATAGGTTTGATCCATTTGTGATGTGGGGCTTTATAAGCTGGACATATGAACAGTACATGTGCTAGGGTTTCTGAGTGGGCTTCACAGAACGGACACTGATGATGATCTTTACTACTTGACCATTTACTTGTAAATGTATTAATAGGGAGAGTTCCTACCCTATATTGGTGAAAAAGCTTCCTGTCATTGGGAATGGTAATGAGGTCCCAGTATCGCTCGTATTCAGGGATGTGTTTGAGTTCCAAAAAAGCCCTGGTATTTGATTGAAATTCCCTTTGTGTAATATTGGTCCAATACATCTCTTTGAGGGCCTTTCGTGATGGGAAAATATTTTCTGATGGATTGTCCCAAAGTTGCTCCATTCCCAGGACTTTGAATTGCGACTTGACCTGTTTAAACCATGATATTATGCCCCCTGTATCCATATTTCTGGTTTCAAGAAGTGCCGAAGCATAATGTGTTAGTTCAGGCGTTACCCAAAGCCTCCTCCAATAAGCCATTGGACGAAAACTCGCTATGTCCTTAATTTTCTGACATCCCAAATCCATGTACAAAGGTATTAATGGTGTTGATTTGGGAAGTTTAGTTATGCACCGCAAAAATTTATTTTGTGCATTAGACAGAGCGGAAACGTCAGTGACCCCCCATAATTCAGCCCCATATAACATCGAAGCCCTGACTTTCGTGTCATATATCTTTAAAACTGGGGCTAGTAATTGGGTAGTTGATAATCTCAATTCTCTCAAGAGGGCACCTGCTAACTGTGCATGTTTCACTATAAGGCGGGTCATATGCGGCTTCCATTCCAGCCTAGATCCCAAAGTAATGCCCAAGTAGCTAAAGCTGTCTGTCTGTTCTAAAAGTTCATTATTCATGTAAACTGTGCCCCTCACTTTCTTGTGTCTATGCATGACCATGAATTTAGTTTTAGACACATTTATAATTAGTCCATGGTCTTTGCAAAAGCCCTCAAAACAACCAATAGCTTTTTGTAGCCCTTCCTGTGTTTTAGAGATCAAAAGGGTGTCATCTGCAAACATTAGCAGGGGTATTGGGATGCCATTTTGTTTAGGTGCATCTGTATAGGCATCCTTAAAATATTCTATAACCCTGTTCATATATAATGTAAACAGAGTTGGTGCTAAAACGCACCCTTGTCTGACTCCCCTTTCGGTGTTAAATTTATCAGTGACCTGGGCCTGGTTACCCCACCTAACCTGTGCATAATTATTTTGATGTAATTCAATTAGGAATGCAAGAAGTTCTTGTGGCATACCTTGGTCATAAGGTACTTGCCACAGCCTTGAACGTGGAACCAAATCGAAGGCCGATTTCAAGTCGACGAATGCTGCGTAGAGAGTTCCCCCCCCCAAGGATAACCCACTTCCAATAAATATTAGAAAATCTAAAAACTTGATCCACAGTACTGGTGAAAGGGCGAAAGCCAGCCTGTAGGGCTGACATAACCCCGGAATCTTTGACCCATTCCTGGATCCTGTGCAGTACCAGTCTTGCCACTACCTTCTGGATGCATGCAATTAGGCTAATTGGCCTGTAGTTTGCAGGGTCTGCGCGATCCCCTTATTTAAAAATTGGAATAATTTCGGCTCCCCTCCAGACATCTGGAATTGGGGAGCCCCTAGAGATTGCGTTCGCCAGTAACTCTATGTATGGCACCCATACCTCTCTGCAATGAAGAAAAAGATCTGCAGGAATTTTTTCCGGCCCTGGCGCTCTTCCTCTTGGAATAGTGTTTAAAGCGTTCTCCACTTCGCTACGACTGAACACTAACTGGGTAATTCCTACACTGTTTATTATAAGATCCGGACATTCCCCACTCACCCATTCGGTGTTTGCAAACTGGGATTTAAAGTGTGATATCCATCTTTCGGGTGGAACTGAGTTATCGGGCTGTGTCCTATTTGATCCCTTACCCCATTTCACTAGGTTCCAGAATCCTATCATATTTCAGGCCTTACATGACTCATATAACTCTTCCCAGTATTTGTTATCCCAGCTTTTTTTTGCTTCCTGCTGGGTTACTTTATAGTGTCGCCTCGCATCACGTATAGAGAGCCTATCCTTTGATCTTACAGCCATTGCTAGAGATTTATATGCGGTTCTACATCTTTTATCGTACCAGGATTCCTGTTTCTTTCTACCTTTATGTGGACAATTACTTTTTTCCTTTGTAAAAAATTTACCAAGATTTAAAAATAAAGTTGTATGAATATGGACCACCCTGGTCTCAAAATCATTACTAACCATGCAGCGTTGTAACTCGCTAGTTGCATTTGAGACCAATTCTTCCATTTCTGGGATGCACTGGCAATTATCCATGCATTCCGACCATTTTATCCTTCTAATATTAATTGCAAGGACTATATCATTGGATGTATCTGTGTTTGGGACTCCCATATTTATGAGAAACTGGAACTCTAAGCTAAGAGGGTTATGGTCGCTCTCGATTCTATTAATGATGTTCATATCCCGGATAGCCGCCCAATATTCCAGATTAACAAAAATATAGTCAATCCTACTTGAGCGAATGCCATTATTAAAAGTTGGACTTCCATCCCTGTCCCCTTTGGTTCTACCATTAACTGCTCTTATCCCATATTCGAGGCTAAAGGTTTTAAGCTGAATGGCTGCTTGTGTCCACTTCTTTATAGGTGGTATATTTAAGGAAGGGATTTGCCAGCTGTCATCCTCTGCCTCTGTAAAGTCGAGGTCAAATTGATCCAGTGGCTCAAAAGAGCAATTAAAGTCTCCTCCTATTATTATATTCACTTTACCTCTGTATTGTTTTAGGCACTGACCTAATTGTTTGACCGTCTCGGAGGGTTTACTCTCCGGATTACCCCTTGCATATACATTAAAAATTAACAAATCTCCAGACTCAGGCGAATGGAGTTTCACAATTAGTATGTCCTTAGAATTGGAGTCTAAGTACTCCGTGGTATACCTAGCATCCTGTTTAACCCAGGTGGTCAGGCCTCCCATAGGCCTGCCCCTCTGTGTTTGGGTTGCAGATAACGAAAAGTTTAGGTCGCCCAGGCGATGGTAAGATTCCATTGCCCAAGTTTCCTGCATAATTATTATTGCATAATTGTCAATGAAATCTAACCAATCCTGAGAGACTATCTTGTTCCTAAGACCTGCTATGTTCCAGGACAGTAAATGGTGACAGTTTTGGCCATTTCCCGAGTCTCTGAGGGCCAGGTCAGGCTGTACTTCCACCTCCCTTACAGAGGCTGGATTCTGTATCTTATTGCTGAATTCGTTAGGGATGTCACTTTGTAAACTGACTTGTGACTCTGTATCTACCTCCCCTATCTGGGTGCTACTTACAACTTTCTCCTGCCCCAAAAGCATATTTAATGTAGAATACAAGGTAATGTCTTCTTGATCCTCCCCGGGTATGTTATCTAAATTTGTAACACAAGTTTGGCCACCCATGCCCATCATAGTCTGTAACTTTCAATCGCAATCGTCCATTCCACTGAAGACATCCAATCTATTGTATGTCTCCAGGGGAGTGAAAGGCCTCAGATGGTCCATGCGTCTATTAGAATTTCTATTGGCATTAAATGGTACAGTGTTCCACCCATAAGGATCTGGGACCGGCATTTGATGTTGTATATGTGGCATATACCCAGTGTTTGTTAAATGAAGTTGGAAACAGTGTATGGGTATCTGTTTGTCTATTTATGTAATTCGGGGCAAACACTAAAGATCTAGGGTAGAAGTAAGTCAAGGGACGAGGCACGATGCTATTATTACCTCTCCCTAATGGCCAGTTTAGTATGTGGTCAACTGCACGCGTATCTCTAAAGTTGACTACAACCACATCTCCTTCAATATCTTTACTTCGGCTGCCCAACCATGATAATCGGCGAACATGAACTATTTCACCATTGATGTTACTGGTAATTGATCTATGTAGTCTTAACCAATGCATGATTTTGTTCTTAAGTTGGGCATATCCTTCCCTTTTATTATCACCCAATATGGGAACCCCAGTTAGAACAACCACATATGGTACAGCTTCTGGGGGGAGCTCTGCTGGTGGACCTCTATTCTTTATACCCCCTGAATATCTAGTGCCACTTCTTTGTTCGTGAGGTTTCCCCTCATAGGCCTTTTCCTGGACTCTCTCACTGTAACTCGTGGAAATAATAACTGATTTTTTAGTCTGTTTTGGGGGAGTTGACTTATTTTGGCTAGAACTTGTTATTTCCAAAGGGTTGAATTTCGCACTAATGGGTTTAAGCAAAACTTTAGGGGCATTAGCCACCGCTAGTGTAGCCGGAAATAACGGCGGCACTACCTCACTCACCGAGTCTTCGGGTGAGCTATCCTTCCCCCCGCCTTCCAACTGCATCACCTCCAGACGCTTCTCCACTATTTTTAACCTTTCTATAATAGGTAAAATAAAAGATCTAATCAGATGTTCCATACTATCTAATGATACACTTGTGTATACTGGCTTCAGTGCAGATTCTGTGGGAGCACTACTGGATACACTAATACCAATGTCCATCCCAGTATGTAAAGGTGATTGCTGGGTTACCACATTGATTGGGCAGTCTTCAACAACAACAACAACTGGAACCTCTTCAGCCAAGATCCCTGGGTTGTTTGATTTCCCAAAATCTGAATGGCTAGTCCTAGTTTTTTGGTTTACGCCTTCTTTTCGTCTTCTTTTGCAAGGCGGTGGTCCTTGGACTAAAGGCAAGATAGAACTTTTTTCTTGCTACGTTTTGTTTTATCAGATATACATTTTGTTCTAACGGAATTCTTTTTTAAACTAGTAGGACTAGTAGGAGTAGTGGGGGGAATAGGACTTGAGGGCTGCCCCGGAGAGACACACGGTGTAGGGGTACAGTCTCGCAGCAAGAGTGGAACGCTCTCAGGCAAGATGAGATCTTCAGATCCAGTCTGCATGGAATCTATGGCTGTTTTATATTTCATGTATTCTACCGAGCGGCGTCACTCTGCCCTCCGTTCCGCGAGCATGGTCTCTTTTTCTACATCATTAAGTACTTTAGTAAAATAATTGTCAAGTGTCCCCTTCAATGATAAGCCTCCCACTTTGTCCACAAATGTTTTTTCTGGACTCGTACCTGTAGCAGCAGCAGCAGACATATCGTTTCTCATGGGGTGCAGAGTTGGATGCAAGAGAATAGGCCCAGCACAACCTCAGTCTGCCTCGGACGGCCCGCCCTCTGCCCGGGCTCCGCCCGGCCCGTCCCGCGCGCGTCCCGCGAGGCGGGAGGCAGCACGCTGTTTTAAAGCACCTCCGGGCGCGTTTGTGGGCGTGAACTTGGTGAGGACTGCTGGGGCTTGTAGTTTGCAGCCTCCCCCTCTCTGCGGCCGCTCCCGGTTTCCAGCGGAGCTAGCGGCGGGGCGAAGCGTCAGCAGGTCAGATAGCAGCAGATAAGGGCCCGCAGTCTTTGAAATACGCCAAAGTTCGTTCCAACAATCAAAAGAGCAATCCGCTCGACCGGAGGCAGCACGCTGTTTTAAAGCGCCTCCGGGCGCGTTTGTGGGCGTGAACTTGGTGAGGACTGCTGGGGCTTGTAGTTTGCAGCCTCCCCCTCTCTGCGGCCGCTCCTGGTTTCCAGCGGAGCTAGCGGCGGGGGAAGCGTCAGCAGGTCAGATAGCAGCAGATAAAGGCCCGCAGACTTTGAAATACGCCAAAGTTCATTCCAACAATCAAAAGAGCAATCTGAGAATGGTCATTGCCAAACTGTATGCACCCTGGAGTTTCTGTTTCAACATTCCATGAAAAAATTGTTGTTTCAGCATGAGCTCTCTGTCTCCTGTGGGTCAAATTGGAGAAAAAATCCATAGGGAACAGAAAAGGTTGGGTATAGGTTGGAGTGGGAGATCGATCTGATGCACGGACAGGCCACCCCACCCCTTTCAGAATAAAAAAATGACGCTGGTGTCTAGTGGGCTATCTGCCCACCTTGGGAGGCAGATTGGAGGTAAGCTAAATACCTCCTATTGGTCCTGAAAGGAGAATAACCAACCCATTTCCAGGGACGCTCCCCTTTCCATAAAAGTAATCACTGGCATCTAGTGGACTTTCTGCCTCCCCCCTGGGGGGTGGGGTGCAGATAAATACCTCTTATCTGACCCCAGAGAGGCAGAAAGACTTATTTTGCTGGGGAAGCACTAGTCCATTACCAGTTTGGACACCCCCTTTTTTAACAAAAAATAATTCCTGTACCTTGTGACATTTCTGTTCCCCGGGGCGCAAATTGGAGGTAAATACCTCCTATCTGCCCCCAGAGGGGAGAAAGATTTTTCGGGCCTAGTGAGATGGGGGTGCCGCTTCCCCTTTGAAGAAAGCAATACCTAGCACTTAGTGGACTTTTTGCCCCTCTGCTGTAGGGGAGACAGATTTATTTGGCACATTGACGGTGAGCGCCACTGCCCATTTGAAAAAAGCAATCCCTGGCGCTTACTGGCCTTTTTGCCCTCCCCTCCCCCAAGGGGCAGATTGGAGGTAAATATCTCCTATCTGTCTCTTGGAGGGGCGGAGACACTGGTTATTTATTGGGGTGGGGCTTCAGCTTGATGCTAGGCTTGGCGGGTAGAATCCAAAAAATAATCCCTGTTGTAAAGTGGGTAAAGGCCTCCTGCTGTCCACCTGGGAGGCCAAAAGACTTTTATGGCGTGGAGCAGCGGAGAGCATTAACCCATTGCTCTCCTCAAAAATACTCCCTGGTATCTAGTGGGTGGATCCTTTCTTGAGAATTGCCCTCATGCGATTAACCCACAGTAGGGATTCACTAGGGAGAGGTATCATAGGAAAGGGGAGAGCTTCCCCTTTCCAATGATGCCTCAACCATGCAAATCGGTGCTCGGGGGCTAAGGTATGCCCCCAAGCACCAATTCAGTAAAAGTGTAATGAGACAATCGGCTCCTCTTGCTCTCACTTTCAATGACATGACAAAAGAAATGTACCATGCGTGCTGGTCATCATTTCACACACACACAAAAAGGACTTGTGCGGCTGGGGAAGCACTTTCCCAGCAGTCCATACAGAAAACTGAAAAAGAAACGTATTACAGGATTTCCATCTGTTCAAAGGAAGGGGGTAGAGAGTTCAAGCAACTAGCACTACAGTTAGTTTAGCATCTACGAGTTGAACTTGATTAACATGATTCCTAAAGCTTGGCTTTTCCCATCAGTAAGTGATATGGTTCCTGGACAAAGAAGTAGCCTGTGCATGTAGGGGTTACATATAAGTGTGAGTAACTTGCGCAAAAACTCAATCCCTAATCTATGTGGAAACTTATGTATGTGTGTTCTCAGGGGAGGTGAGTGCATGCGGAATATCAGAGAAGTGGTCAAACACTTATATAAACAGTAGTGCCATATAAATGGTCAATAACATTTTACTGACTTGCACATAAATGACACTGGCATAAATAGTGTAGGAAGATGGATTGATACTCTAATTTTTACCCAGAGTGGAAAACATTTCAAGGAAAAATATTTTATGATAGAAAAAGTCAGCCAAAAGAAAAATGGCACTGATACTAATATTTTCGGAGACACAGCAAGAAATTTGATGGACCGAAAAAGTTAACATTAAGTGCAAAAAAAGATTTTTAAACTTTTTTGTGTGAAAAGGAAACAGTAGTTATGTGTTTACGAAAAACGTTTTGGGCAAAAACATGCCAATTTAAAAATAATTTCTCTAGAGAGAGAAGTCATGAATGGGATGCTACTCTAAGAATGAAAACATGCAGAGACGTGGAATTTCTTTAAAAAAATAACTTTTTAGGAAGAGGAAAGCTACGCATTTATAAGCATACGACTATACTTATTAAGGCCTCTAATATTGCATTATTTGAGCCCTCTGTTATTTCAATAGATTAATACTGGCTTTTCAATGTTAAAGTTCCAATGCTTTTCTAGTAGCGGCCTTACAGCACAAAACTTTGTGTACATTTTGTAATAAAATGTTTTGTTGCTATGCAAGTAACATAGCAAATCATAGTTAAAATAAAATTACACTTTGGGACACACAGGGCTGCCGGGTGGGGTAGGTACCACTTAGTAGCTGACCACTCTGCAGAATCCGACCTCTTACTCAAAGCCCACTCAAGCCACTCACAATCAATCTTCCCTCTGGTCTGTTTGCCCTCTTACATTCTACCCTGCCACATCCTACAGGCCACCGCCAGCATTACAGTGGTGGCTGTTGTCAGCCCCTACCATTGTCGTGGATGGCATGGGGATAGTGCATATCTGTCTTCTTCCCATTTTCTCTTCCAGGAATGTCTATCCAGGGACATCTTGAAGCAGGATTGTTACAGTTTCCGATATATCATCACTTAGGTTCCCACATACACAATCAAACACTGTTCATTTATTTTATGTTTTGTTTATTGGAACATAGCCTACAACCTAGCCATCATCAGGGGCCCATGCAGGTAAGAGCGGTAGGGCCGTGTGGGGGGCATTTCGACAGACGAGGATGCCGGAAAATTAATTATTTATTTAATGTACCTTCTGGTCATCTGTCGAATCTACCCAGCCTCACCGCTCTTACCTGCACGGGCCGCTCCTGCTAGCCACAGAAGGCAGTGGAGTGCTGTGCTTAGTAACAGGATATGCAACCAGACATGCAGATACGTTTACCATGATAACGGAGGCAAGTAAGCACATGCAAATACAGAATAGGCACAGCATCACAAGGTATGGTGAGGGAAGTAAGGTCGTGGAAGGTAAGGTAAGGGAAGAGAGATGCAATCCATAATAGTGGGAAGATTGTGAACAGATGGATTTTGAGACTTTTCCTCAATTGCACAACGAAAGGAGAAAATCTGAGGTGCAAGGGGATGGCATTGCACATTCTTGGTGTGTACTTTCTTTGTGAGTCTTTTAGATTCCATTTTGGCTTGGGCTGTGCTCTTTGTTACCTCTCTCAAGAGTACTGATTATATACTGCATTAATGGATCAAAATGGTTTAACATATATCTGTATTTCTCTTATAAAAACAAGTTATTGTCCATTGAATGCACACGTGTAGAAAAATCCAACAGAATACATAGCAGAATAAGGTTGACGTAGCTAAGGCTGTTCTGATTATATTTAGCCACTGCGGCTACAACATTAACTGAAGCAGTATGAAATTCACGTTGAAAAATTTCTCTTGAACTGTAGATTATAGTGATAATATAAGTCACTGTTGAATTCTGACTCGGAAAATATGCAGGTGCACTGCATGCAGGCACAGAACTCAAAGCTGACATAATGTCCTTTGATGTGCTTGATGGCAGTACATCACAAGCCCTTCAGAAGACAAACAGTACTGGAGATTCTGGCGAGAAGTTGAACAATGTTAAGTGCTGCAGGTGTTATTTGAAGAAGAGAACAATTACCAAGTGTCTTTCACTTAGTATGACATTTTGAATTGTGGATCTATTCTGTGGGAACTGTTGATGCCACACATGGCATCTTTATAGTCGTATTATACAAATGAATATATATGGGGAAAAAACACAAGTCATTGAGGAGTGACACGATCATATAGTGATGACAGGCACTATACCAAGTGCTTTAATAAGGTCATGGAACTCTTAGAGCCTTGGGTTATGCTATTAAGCTCCTTTCGGGGAAGGTTTTTCCTCATAATATATGGTGTGCCTACATATGTGGTCTTGTGGTGTTCCGACATGGCTTTTATACATTCGGTATGTTTGTGTCACGATTCTGTTGCTGTCAAATGCCTACTGTAGTTTGAATGTTTCAACTTTGAACTATGATGCTTTCAATTTCTCCTCCCCTTCCGGAGTGCAGTATCCTATTTGTAAAATATTCTACATCTAGCTCCAAGTTCTGAATTAATTATAAGGGTAACTGTCCCCTATTCTCTTTCTTCAAATAACCGTTATATAATGTTGTTTTCCTCTTCTATATTTCACAACATGCTTGTTGTGGTATTTTATTGTCATCAACAGACAAACACAGAGAGTAGGCTTTAGAAGACGCCCCCTCCAACCACTGGTATGTTTTAGGGTCAAATGCCTCCAGCCTATTCTTTTTCTGGTTTATTTTTCAGATTTTGTATCAGTCCTCAGGAGAATTGTGGAATTATTGATGATTAGTCAAAAAGTAGTCCATCTCATTTGTGACTTGTTTTGTGAAGGCAATACGTTCATCTAAGATGGTTAATATTTCAAGTTGATGATGGAGAGGCCATTTTAGATGAGAGGATTCCACCAGATAAATTATTAGCAATGCAGTTCTTACTACTACTAATTTCACAACAAAGGAAATAATGGAGAAAAAAAACAGTGATAGTATCACTCTTGAACAAAGCAGCATCTTATTATGTCAGGGTGACTTTTGATCTATTAATACTTTCTTGCTTCACAACATCATTTGGAAAATGATGGAATTACATGGAATGTGGTGCTACGCCTTTTTTAAAGCACAAGTGTACAGCATTCCATAGTCCATTGTACTGCCTGGCCGTGGTGATTTTCATATGAGGTAACATTGTTCACAATGTAAGAACGAAATCCCTTTAATATTTAGCGAAATCGGGATATCACAGTTTGTTGATCACCTTTATTACATTTTTACTTTCCATTCAATTTGTGTTGAATATTAGAATTTATTAAAGTGTCGTGAACTCAATGCATTTCTCGCAAAGCGCATCGTAAGGAGCTACACAACATATCACATTTGGCCTACAATTAACCCGTTGCGTGCTGCCGTCGGCCGTTGGAAGTCGCATGCGCTACCTCCCTGGTGCTGCGCACGTCCAACGGCCGATGCGGCCCCGCTCACCCTTTAGAACGCCCGCACCGCGGCGGTTTTGCCGCCGCGGTTAGGGCGTTAAGCAAAGTACAACTAATGTTCAAATAAATAGACTCCTATACTTCAATGAAACTATAAAGAACATTCTTATTAACAAAACACATACCTTACTCACTCCCTTTCTTCCTTAATTACAATATTATTACCTATCCACTTTCTGCCGCTCCACAAAAATCTAGGGTAGTAATTATTGTCAACAAATCTCTACAATATTTAATCAGTGCCTCTTAAAACACTGTTGATCAGCATTAATTAAGCTAAATTAATCATCTTGAGATTCTCGTTGATTAAAGACTGTTCAGAAAGATGGGCATCTAACTAACTCCAATATCTCAATGGAATATTTTTATAGTTCTTAAGTATATTTATACATTTGGACATCTTACTGAAGACTGTAGCAGAACATCAAGAAGGGATCTTTAAAAGATTGAGGTTGTCTATCCATGGCAAAGCATGGAAAATCCGGACTGTGCTTCTGATCTTATATTTCTATATTGTATGTATTGCATTGCTGTCTAATGCCAGGGCACAGCAGCACTGCACCTGGAAAAAGAAATACAATTTGAACTATAACTAGAAGAGTGAGTGCCAACAGGGTTGCCTACAACAGAGAAAAACAAGACTATGAATGCAACATCTCACGTGGATTAAGGAGACACTATTGGCATGCCATACACAAATACCAAGCTGTTGGTATTGCAGTGTTAACAGCATTGGGAGAAGGTATAGTTTAATCCATGCGAGGATTTAATCACCCAGGCCAGCTACCAGATATTTGTTGAAATATTTGATTTAAGGGAACCATCCCATACAGGAGTACACACCGGTCTCTTGTTTGAAGAGCGATTCGTGCTCTGTATCCTCTCTGTCCTTATTTGCTATTTCTTCATATATATAGATGTGGGCCCAAGAGCACACAATAGAAAGTAACACTGGCAAGCATGATATGAGAGATTATACAAATGCTATCCTAAAGATGAGAAATGCCTGGTCATCACCTAGTGCTCATGCTGTTTCCACCTGTCCTTCTTGCCATGTAAGATTGCACAGCCCATATAAGCAAATAGGGTAAAAAGTTGGTGAGTAAGACCAAGGCAAATTCTTTCATTCTACTCCATTGTGCTGTATCTGTATGTGTAACCATACTAGGGGCAAGTGTATCAGTTAGAAGACCCGCTTCATTAAATTGACTTTACTTTGACAGGAAATTCACAAGGAGTTCTTTGCCCCGGTTGACAAAGTAATACTGAATGTCAGTAACCATTTACCATGAAATTCTGACTCACTGTCCCTGTAAAGAGCTCTCTTAGACTTGTGTATGCCCATTTTGAAACTAGAGGGCATATTTACAATGCCCCTGCAACACTTTTATGCTGCTGGTGCACCACTTATGTGATGCTCCGGAGGCACAGTGTGCCAGTCCATATTTACAAGGCCATGCGCAGCCACCTTGTGTGGCTTTTCATGGCCTTGTAAATATGGAGTAAGTAATGCCTTACCCTGCTGCGTGGAAGGGGCTTTCTATGGGTGTTGCTGGGGGTGTTCCCATGCAACACCCATGATTGTTGACTCAGCCCCAGATTTACAACATAACATAAATCTGGGGCAGCACCAAAACTAATGTCTTCCCAAAGCCGGCGTAACAAGTATACATTTCTCAGTTTTTTCCATTCCGATGTGTGCTGCATTCTTTAGCACACATAGACTGAGGAATAAACCTCCTTTGATTGTTTTTGTGCAGGAAGGGATACCTTCCTGCACAAAAACAGTCATGACAACAACACAGGCACCCTTTCACCATGGTGCAAGTGTGCCTTAGTTGGCGCTCAGCTGTAGTTTGGGCTCCTATGCTGGCAGAAAGTGCAGGAATGTGCAATATCTTGTAGAACAAGGCCAAGTTCCAAAGGTAACTTGGACAAGACGTACACCACGATAAAGGGGTATACTTTACAAATTCAATAGTTTGTGATCACATGATTATCATATCATTTACCAAGCCACATTTATTTCAAATTACCATTTGGTTTACATGTTATGCTGATACAGCATTGTTTCTGGTAAACAATAATTAAAACTTCTACACACAAAAATCAAAATCAAAATTGAACAACATCCAGAAATAGTGCCCATTACATGATGTGTGCCTAATGCTTTTCAGGACAACTCATCCCTTCTTCAGGGGCAAATCTGTAGAAAAAAAGAAAGAAAAACAAATGTACATACATGGTCAATATGCAATATACAATACGCTTACATATTGAGACTGTTCTGGGCTTTGAGCTACCGAGTTGCAACTTCATGTGTTCCGAAAAAATCTTTGTTAATCCATGTTAATTATGATTATACTTGGTGATTAACACCTTGTGTCTTATATGTGTTTTGTATCAATGCAGAGTCGCCACACGAACCACTGTGATTTCCAAACCACAATGCTTCTCACGATACACCCAGGGAGTCATTTGGATAGCGGGCGGATCGCCACTGCCCGGATGGCGGTGGTGATCCGCCCGCAGGAAAACTTCTGCCCGCTTAGGATTCTCCCCGCCACATTACCATGGCGGGGAGGACCCCGGTAGACGGACAGACCATCCGCCGGTTTTCCACCCGGTTGCAGAGTCGACCGGGCGGAAAAACTGCTAACATGGTGGCGGTGTCTGGGAGACACCGCCATCCATATTAGCGGTGCCTGCTACGTTGTGCATGGAACTACACAACATGCCTTCTTGGCATTGCGGTGGACAGTGCTGAGAGCACCGCCCACCACAATGGCAAGAATGCAGGATGCGCCCACGAGTGTGGCGGGTGTATCCTAATGTCACAAACGACACCCCTGCATCAATGGCAGGCAGTCCCATTCTCCAACAGGATGGCGGGCGGCCTAATGACCCCCCTAGTGTTTATATGTGTCTCATGCCGATTTCAACAAGCAATAAACCACTGGGGTTTCCAAACCACCATGCATCACATGCAGCAAAAGAGTAGAGAGATTAAACCGCTGAGATTTCTGAACTCCCATGCATTGCATGCAACAAGCGCAAACTTACTAATGTCACGCAGAGTGACTATCAAATCAACACTAAGACGATCAGTATACCAATCTGAAAAAATGGTAGGGAGAAAGACACTAGGCTTCATTAATGATTAACTTTTTCAATAACTTATCAACTTATATAAACTCCATTTTTATAGCGCACATACTTTGTCCTGCCATAGAGTGCTCAAGCAACCAGTTCTCTCTGTGCAACCTGTGGATTTCTTTGACGACGCGTACCCACACCATCCAAACACAGAACTTACTGAGATTAAAGCGAAATACATTACTTACCCACAACTACGAGTTCCAAAGTGTGCTAACAAAGTATTAGTTTTAGTCTTACCAGTCACATCTCTTTCTACCTATGATACAGCATCCCATCTTAGTCAGTAAGTCAGTCAATGTCGGTGCTTTTTGTTTGTTACAAATACAACCGTCAGCGGAAGTGCACTGCGATCACTGAACCTCACAACGGACCTGGTCAAGTGACAGCTTCGTATTTCCATGAGCAACATGTTTAAATATGTACTAACATCTGCTACTTGCCTCTAGTATCTACAGAACACTTTTCTAAGTTCCAAACATCCTAAAATCAGACAATTCATTACCTGCGAAATTCAAATGAAGTTCTATTACTGCACAAAACATATTGTCAAAGAGCAGAAAATGGTATAGACTGAACAAGAAATTCTCCAATGATTTGTCCTAACCCATGTGCATAACATAAGTATGTAACAGGTGGCCCCTACAGGAGGTGTGTGATGATGTGTGTGGCTGATAGTACCAATGTGCTAGAAAGTTGTTTGAGGCATTGCATCTAAGAAAATGATGTCATCACATTGGCTGCACTGTCACCTCATTCTGAAATTATGAAAATGTCAAAGGAAACATCCCTATATCTAATTTGTCATTGAATCCCTTAGGGTTTGTTGTGTCTAATATCCTTATCCAATGCATTTCACTTTGTAACAACAATTTGGAATTATCTCTATTAGGGGTGTTCTTAAGTACCTCTATGATCTGAAATCTTAGTTGAACTATACAGTGTCTGTGTTCCGTCCAATGTGCACAGCTGGATTGGAATTGACGTAGTTGTTGCTAGTTCTGCTCTTGTGCTGTATTAATCTGATCTTAATTTTCCTCTCGGTCTTCCCTATGGAGAGCAAGCCACACAGGCATTTAATAGCGTAAATTAAATTACTAGAGTTGCAATCATCAGAATGGGTCAAACTGATGTTTTCTCCTACCCTGGGATGCACCAAAATATTTCCTGTCATTACGTTATTACAATGAATGCAGTTCAAGCATTTTTTAGCCCCTTTGTTTGATGATCATGGGATGGTTTCTTTATGGACAGAATTTCTTTTAGATTTCTTGATCTGGTGTACGCAAAGGATGTATGACGTTACAACGCAGGCTATTACAACGCCTGCCTTTACAACGTGGTTTTTACATCGCATAGCGCTTTTGGGTGCTGGATAGTGAATAGTTTAATTTATTATTCCAACTCCAGTCCCCGTGGACACCAGGGAAGGTGTTGGATAGTAAATTAAACTTATTCCCTATCCTAGAGCGCCCTCCAGCGCAATGCGTTGTAATGGTTTGCGTTGTAATGACGCGTTGTAATGGTAGTGCGTTGTAAAAGTTTTGTTTTAAGTGATGTTTACCGTATGCAAACAATGTTTTTTGTACAAAGAGCCCATTGGAAATCTGGTTCATGTTGTAATAATTCCCAATGTTTATTGACTATGTTTTTAATCTCTCTGGATTTTGTGGAAAATTTAGACACAAATACTTCCCTTTTTGGTTGATCTGTTGACTTCCTTTGCATGAGCTTCCTGCATTCAATGAATAGCGCTCGCCATTCAAGGTCCTCTAGTAATTTCATTGGATATCCTCTTTTCTCAAATGTTTTCTTTTGCACTTCTAGCATAGTTTTGCATGTTGGTAAATGAGAAGATATTTTACTAGTTCTCAAAAAATGACAGTAAGGTAACTTGTAGACTAAGCTTGACAGGTGAAAACTTTGGAACAATAGGGCATTGTTCCTGTCTGTCGATCTTTTGTAAACACTTGTGTTAAGTCAGTTCTCTGTAAATTCAAACCACACTTCAAGAAATGCCATACTCGTCCTGCTAATTGTGTGGGTGAATTGAATCCTAGGATTCCTGTGTGCAAAATGTTGATATTGTCTTGCAAACTGGCCTCTGTGTTCTTCCACACTAAGACAATTTCATCCATGCATCCGCAGAAGTTTAGCAAATTGTCTGACCACTGTGGATTCGTCAGGAAGTATCATGTTCAAATTTTGCGTTATAATTCTTTGCATATGCCTGTGCCCTTGCAAAACCCATCAAAGTCCTGCTTAATTGAAGGGAAAATATGTGGTCCCATTCAAAGTAGCTGTGATGAAGGCAAAAATGAATGAGTTCTATTAGGATAACTTTATTAGCTCTCATCATTGGTTGCCGTAATAGTGCCCATTCAATTGCTTCTAGGCCCTCCAAATGGAAAATGGATGTATATAGGGAAAGAACGTCAATGGTACGGAGATGCCAATCTTCATCCCCTCTTTGTGGAAGCTCTTCCAAACGGCATAGAACATCTGTTGTATCTTGGATATATGTATACCAGGATTGTACAAAAGGTTGAAAAAACGTGTCAAGATATTACCCTAAAGGTTCAACAGAGAATCACATCCGGAAACTATTGGTTGGAATGGTGGATCCACCTTGCTCTTATGGATTTTGGGAGGCATATACAGCTTTGGTCTGCATGGAAATTGAGTAATCTAAAACGTTTTGGTGTTTTCATTGATCCAGTCCAAATCGAGTGATTTATCTAGTATTTTCTTCAGCAAGGTGTATATTTCAGGTGTGGGATCTTTATCCAAAAACAAGTGTATAGATGCGTCTTCCACATGTTCCTTAATCCTAGCCTGATAAAATGACTGGTCCATCGTCACCATGGCTCCACCTTTATCAGCTTTTTGAAAAACAATATCCGGGTTCTGAGCTAGAGATTGAAGTGTGCTGTTCTCCATTCTACTTAGGTTTGACTTATTCTTGCTTTGGTAATTCAACACGGTCAGGTCTTTTTTCACTAAAAGTTCAAAGTGTGAAGAATTTTGTACGATACAGGTGCTAGGAAAGTACTTTTAGGCTTAAAAACCAACATGTGTGTGATCATCTTCTTTATCCTGTATAGGAACTGCATCCTCAAAAAAATTACTTAACCTAAGGATTCTCATGAATTTGAAGGAAGCAACTTTTCTTTCAAATGCGGTGCTGTTGTAGGTAGGAACAAACAAAGTGCCTTTGTGGAACACTGCTGTTTGAGTAGATGTTAGTGGAATTGTCGAGATGTTAATCACTAGACTTTGTTATGACTCCTTAAATTTTTCTTGATTTTTAATTTTTCTTTGTCCTCTGCGGGTTTTCTTGTGGTTAGATGTTGTTTGTCTTGGCGTTGATAAAGCGGTTTTCTGAATCAGGGGATTTGGACAAAAAAGAAACCGTCAATGTATTTTCTGTGCTATCATTGTCATCAGATAAGGTTTGAAAATTGTCAGGCCTTGATGTTTCCATTTTTGAGGACTAGGAGAATATCTTCCAATTTAACAACACGCAAAACAACACTAGAAGAGCATAAGAAAAAATTTGTGAAAAGAGGATGTCCACTGAAATTATTAGAGGGCCTTAAATGCCGCACGCTATCCATGGAATGCAGGAAGCTCATGCAAAAGAACTCCACAGATCTACTGAAAAGGGTAGCATTTGTGTATACATTTACCACAAAATCTAGAGATTTTAAATTTGTCTTTGTCCTCTGCGGGTTTTCCTGTGGTTAGATGTTGTTTGTCTTGTGGTTGATAAGGCGGTTTTCTGAATCCGGGGATTTGGACCAAAAAGAAACCGTGGAAGTATTTTTTGTGCTATCATTGTCAGCAGATAAGGTTTGAAAATTGTCAGGGCTTGATGTTGGCATTTTTGAGAACTAGTAGAATATCTTCCAATTTAACAACACACAAAACAACGCTAGGAGAGCAAAAGAAAAAATTTGAGAAAAGAGGATGTCCACTGAAATTACTAGAGGACCTTAAATGCCGCGCGCTATCCATGGAATGCAGGAAGCTCATGCAAAAGAAATCAACAGATCAACTGAAAAGGGTAGCATTTGTGTCCACATTTTCCACAAAATCCAGAGAGATTAAAAACATAATCAATAAATGTTGGAAATTATTACAACATGAACCAGATTTCCATGGGCTCTTTCATCAAAAACCACTTTTTGCGTACACCAGATCAAGAAATCTAAAAGAAATCCTGTCCACAAAGAAACCACCCTATGCACACACAAAAGCAATCCTCCCTGTAATGCTGAGCGTGCCTGCATTGGCACCAGGCAACACACAGTGCACCAGTGCAAGGAGAAAGTAGAAATGCTCCATATCTTTGTAAATATAGAGCATTTCTGCTCACTCCCTCTCACATAATGCAGCGAAGCTACACTAACTCTAATTCCTCATTACTGTTTGCAGATTGGAGTGGGAATACTAAAGTTCAAAACTTTCCCTGATTTTGCTTGCATTGGAGTGGGAACAGTAAATCTAACCCGTCCCAAGTCCAACAGTTTCCCTGCTTGTGCTTATGTTGGAGTAGGATAAGTAAATGTAACCCCTCCACAGTGGAACACTTTCCCTACTTTTTTAAAAATTGTAGTTATAGTACTCATTTTTGGTACTATTGTTTAATTTTAATGTTATTTTTTTAATATAGTCTTCATTTTCATTGTTTATATTTTTTTACATACGTTTTCATTTGAAATTATTTCTATATTAAGCCTGTGTACTTAATTGTGATAAATGGTTTTGTTAATATAATTTTGTTATTTAAATATTTAATTGTTAGTATAATTACTGTAATTTGTTTATAGTTTATGTAGTGGCCTCATAAATGAAAATAAATATAGGCATATAAAGATACATTGTTTGCATATTTAGTTCACAGTATTTATTAAAAATAGTTTTATATACAAATTTTAATATCTAAATACCTTAAATTAATATGTAATCACAATATTTTTGTAGATGATATTTTTGACTCAATATTCCTTTCAATTCAAAATTGCTGTCACAATATTCTGTCATGCAACTGTTTTTTGAGTTTGAAATCCTTAGAAAAAAACAGAAGACAAGAGCTGCAAAACAGGAAAAGTTTTTTTAATTAAACAGTTCGGTCAGAAGAACAGTTACAGACACTAGTTCTGAGGACTGCCTCAATTTAAATTTGGTTTGTGTCCTTCTTATATACAAAATACAGTGAGCCATAAAAGTTTCTGAAGTACAATATATGGTGAGGAGTGTTGGTTGCTGCCTTTGGAGTCATAAATTAATGGTCAAATGGTAACTACAGGTGGGTCTCAACCTCGCTTGGACACAGTGTGGCCAGTGGTGAAGGTGTCAAGATGTCTGGCATGGGGAGCGCATGATCACTACTTGCGCTAGGTCCTGATTGTTTATGAGTTCTTAACTCGTGTGGCATCTGACTTTATGGTGTTTTTAGGAGCAGGCATACCTCCACGGCCATGCGTGCTTTATTGGGTCATTCTCTTCTGACGCTCTTCACTATAGTACAATTTTAGTCTCTATCATCTATGTTTATATACAGAATCAACAGTGGTAAAACATAGATGTTACTACCTGGGAGTTCCGAATGTACTAATTGTATTTTACTAATTTTTATGTTTTACAACTTTTGTCTGTCTTTTCAATTGTGCAGGTCATAATTGACTCCGTTATTATAAATCTGTTCTTTTACCAATTAATTAGGGAACCATGTTATGTGTAGATATGTAATTATCTGTTTTTAATTTTTTTTTGATGCATAATAAATACGTTATAACCTATATATCTGTGCAATTGTAACAGTTTTTGACTGTTTTATAAATTTGTGAGACTATGTTTTAGCTTTTTGTTATATCAATCTCAGGGGGATAATTCCTTTCTTCAGGTCATTCTCTTCTGACCATTGTAATATCGCAGCACCTATCTGTGAGATTGATCAAGAATTTCCTGCTTGAGATTTTTGCCTGCCAGTTATGCACCCTTCTACCTGTGACCTATAAGTCAGCAATTCCCAGGCCTAGGCTTCAGGGCCTGCCTAACTACATATTTGCAAGTTGAGGTTGATGTAGAGTTCACAATGGGTGATTCTGTTAATAAAGGCGATATATCATTTTCATCAATGTATGCATCGATTTCCATATTCACACAACCAATTCCTAAAAGGTTATCATAATGCCTAGAATACACACAGTATTCGTATGCCTACCTGAAAAATAACAGGGCTTGCATAGAAGATGAGACAAGGGAATTATAATTTAAGGGACTTCTTTGAAAGGTTAATATAATCATGCTACATGAATATCCCAATCTCCCTGGGAAATGAAGGCTGTTCCAGTAACCAACAACCACATTGGCCATAAATTAAGTGGACTTTCAATCAGTTGCATAACAGACATACAAAACAGCTTTGAAGGTGGATAAGGTGGCCAATTAGCAAATTTAACCTACTATCTTATATATTACTTTATTTTTATCATCATATTTATTAACAAATGCTCACAAGAATACTTTGCAGATTTCAAGTGTTTGTTTTTAAGACTTGGGTGGCCTTAATTCCTCTGAAAAGCCTTCATCAGTTTTTCTTATATATGGATGCAGAAATAATGATTTGATGAGGTTAGAAAAATGTGATTTGGTGACAGGCAAATAATTGATAGAAACGTGTCACCGAAAAAGAATGGATACAGTAAAATTTATATCAGTAAACGTAAACAGTCTTAATATTAAGCTCAAGGCCCAAACCTTCTTAACGTTATTTGGTGAACTAAAGGTAGATATTGTTTCTAAGGCAATACATCTGGTGGGAGCCGGTTTCAGACTTATTGAAAACTGTCAATTGGTACAAGTTGACCTGCTTTCTAATTCCCTAGTACCAGTCTGCAAAGTTATATAAACTAAGGAAAAACAAGGGAAACATGGTCAAAAGGGTGAAAATAGATATTGCAGGATAATGGATGATTGTGTTGTTGAAGATCACCGAAAATAATTTCACATTTACATGCTATGTTGGTCCTATAGTAGATTAACCGGTTTACTTGAAGCTCTGCTACTAGAATAAGCTACCTTTCCTCACCAGCACTGCAGGGAGTGCTTTCCTTATGACACTAACCCTTTTGATAGACACATTGAGGCAACCCGAAACAGGCATATCCACTATACATATATTCAAACGGAAGTGGTGATTGAGATCCGTGAAATGTATACACACACACACACACACACACACACACACACACAAACACATATTCCCTGAAAAAACAATGGATAAAGTAACATTATAGTTAGTGGTGAAAAATAGATCTGTTTTTGTTTTAAAAAAAACCTTAAAACTTCACTGATGTTTAGAACTAAAAAATCATGAGTTATAGTTAGCATCAGTAACTATAATTTACACCCTCACCATGCCCTGCTTATGACCTCACATATGACATCACTCATGACATGTTCTGTGCCATCATTTATAACATTACTGTCTCCTCAGGCTCTTCTAAGGCCCTGGGGACCCCATCCCATGGGGCAATCTGTTTTTAAAAGGGTATGGGTCCACACATCTCCCTCCCTGAGCCTGCTTTAGCCCCAGAGAACCCATCCCCCAGGGTCGTCTGGTTTATAACAGGGGGAGGAGGGCCATGAGGTCCTCCCTCCCCAAGCCTTAGGTCCCGAGAACCCTATCCTCCTGGTCCTTGTTAGATTTTAAAGTGGAAGGGAGCTGCATAGTTTTTTAGTCTTTTTAGGCCCCGGGGACCCCATCCCATGGGGCCATATTTTATTAAAGAGGGCACGTGAACAGGCAACACCTCCCCTGATCCCTATTAGGCTCCAGGGAGCCCATTGCCTGGGGTCAATGAATAAATTAAGGTGGGGGCATGCAGCCCCCCTCCCTGAGCCATTTTCGGTCTTGAATACCTCATCCCCCGGGGCTCAAATTAGTAATTTAGGGGAGGGGGCATGAGGTCCCCTTCCCCAAGCTGCGTTCAGCCCCAGGGACCCAATTCCCAGAGCCCAACACATTCATAAGGGGAGGGGGTCCACTTGCCCCCCTCCAGAGTCATTATAGGGAACTGGGTTGAAATCTTCTAAAAAGGGGAGGGGGCAATGTGGACCCCCTCCATAAGACATTATCAGCCCCGGGGACACCATCCCCAAGACCAAATTAAATTAATACGGGTGGAGAGTGGCCCCCTCCTCAAACCGTATTTGGCCTCGGAGATCGCCATCCCCCAGATCCCAATGGTGTTTAAACAGGGAAGGGGCCACAAGGGCCCCCTCCCTGAGCCCTTTTCAGCCCTAGGGACCCAAGTCCCTGGGTTCCAATTTAGTAATTTAGGGGAGTGGGTGCGCGTTCTTCCTCCCCGAGCTGTGTTTGGCCCTGGTGACCCAATCCCCTGGGGCCAAATATTTTTTAAAGGGAGGGGGCCACGCAGAACCCTCCCCAAGCCTGTATAAGGCCAAGACTACACCATCCCCAGGGAAGTGCCATCAAAAGAAAGAGAGTAGGACTCTGCAGCCCCCTCTCCAAGCCATTATAGGCCTGAGGGAGTCCACCTCAGGACCTAAAATCTTTTACAAAAGGGGATGGCGCAGCCCTTCTCCCAGAGCCATTATAGGCCCGAGGGGCTTATCCCTGGAGCCAAAAGTCACCATAGAAGAGGAAGGGGGCCATAGGGCCATCTTCCCCAAATCTTGGAAAGGTCCTGGGGTCACCCATTCCCCAGGGCTTCTAACTTTTAAAAAAGGGAGGGGGCTACTTGGACCCCCTTGATCCATTATAGGCCCCGGGAAACTCATCCCTGTTGCCAAAATACACCACAGAAGGGGAGTGGTGGCACGCGGCCTCCCACCCCAATCCATTAACGGCCCTGGAGAGCCAACCATTGGGCCAAACTTGAGCAATGTGGGGGCACGTCCCACCCTTCCTGAGCCTTTTAAAGATGCTGGGAACCCATCCCCCAAGGATGCTAACTTTTCAAAAAGGGAGGGGGGTGTGGCGCCCTTCCCTAAGCTATTAATAACCCTGGGGATCTTATCCCCCGGGCCCAGCTCACTTGCTTTGTCCTGGGGAGCCCACCCTCCCGGGACACAGCAGTTTCCCTGCCCACACTGGCGAGTGCAGGAAAACTTGTGTTTGCTCCTGCCAAAAGGGAGCATTTTTAAAAATCTGCCAAATGGGAGTGAACACAATATTGCTCCTGCCAAGATGGAGCAGCTATTTCAGCTGTCCACGTCAGTGTGGGCAGGGAAACAAATCAAAAGTCTGCTCCCAGCCGGCGGTAGGATTTTCAAAGCTCTTGCCCGCTTGGAGTGTTCTAAGAGGTTGTTTACAATGTCATTTGGAGAGGCTCCGAATGGTATCCGATTTGTCTGAATCCGATTCGGAACCCGCCTTTCCAACCGACTCGGACACTTTTCCCAAAGAGTGATTATGATGGCTGGAAAGTGTTCGGACTGTCTGACTCGGTTCCGAAACACATGGGAGTAACTGAGTCAGTCGAAGCTGAATCGTAGCGGTCTACGGACCGCGTTATCAGCTGAGCGCTTAGGATGGCAGATTTGGACAGCCTTTCTGAATCGGTTGTTCCGACATGAATCGCATTTCTGAATCTGACTTTGGAGGCCAGTAGCAGGCACCCCTTCACCCTGGGCCCAGTGAATCAGGCCTGTGGGGTAACCATGGGTCCTCCTTTCCCATACATGCACAGTGTGGCAGGCTCCATAGGGTGCTCGACCCAGGGTGCAAGGTTTTCCCCAACCACCCCTTTTGTCAATTGGAGCCTGTGTTCTCATTCGGAACACAGACTCCCATTGAAGTCACTGCGAGTCCGACCGAATTATGTGGGGACGCATTGTAATTGTTCGGTAGGACTCGCAGAACCTGATTCGGTTGGAAAACATTTTGAATCTGATTTGGTCAGAAGAGTTTCTGGACTACACAGTAGTCAATCCCTAAGTGTTTAAAAATAGGTGAAAAAAAACAGAACTGTGTGGCTCTTTACTACATAATATAAAATTCTAATAAAAATACTGACCCAGAGATTAGCTGTCATGACTCTCAAACACATACATCGTACCCAGACTGGCAATATACCAGGTGGGCTACTTGCTTCTAACGTATTATTGAACCAATGTCATAGTCTATTGGAACTGTAGTTTCATGCCACTAACCATTTCATTCTTGATGCAGAAAAGGCATTCAAACTAGTGAACTGGAATTTTCTTAAAGCTGTTTTGGAGTACAAGAAGTGTCCAGGATAAATAATGATTCTTTATCAATTGACCACCTATGAGGAATTGAGAAATGAAAGTTCCTCAGGAACAGTAAGGCTAGGGTGAGGCACCCTCTAGGAAGGCCATCTGTGACCCCCCACCTTTTTACTATTTTTTCTGGAATCACTATTCATCTGAATTAAGGAACAAGGAGACAAATGGATGAACGCAAAACTGCCAGAAGTGTCTAAGAAATGCTTGGTCATCAATAATACTGACCTCTATTGTTTACATGATTATATGATTTTTCAGATAGTTCAGGATATTGTGCAAACACACACAAATAAATTGATCCACAAGAAAGAGAAGGAATTATATTTGCAGCTAGGAGGCTGAGGCCATACAATTTCCAGTTAGATACCTGAGGGTAATGTTTTTTTTCTATGACAACCAACCAATATTACATTTTTAACTAAACTTAATCAGGATTATCAGAGATGGGAAGACCTTTCTCTAAATATAGTTAGGTATTATAACCTCATTAAAATGATAACCCTGCTTCAATGTTTATTGTTTTTTCATTCGATTTTCTACTTTCTAAACCATAGATGTTTCCAAAATGAAATGAATGAATTAGTAGTTTTATCAGTGAGAGGAGTTGGGTAAAGGGAGGGCTGGAACTAAACTTTGTGCCAATAAAAAGAAGGACATAGATGGGCTCTTCAACATTTCAAACACTATTACTTAGCAGCAATTTCATAAGTTCATTAGCTTGTAGTAATTACAGAATTAAATGATCAATTCTATAATGTGATTTTAGGCAAAATGATGTGGGATTTTCAGCAATATGGATTTACAGCACAATTTAATTACATCAACAATATTGAAATCGGGAATATTATTCGGGAATATTATTCCTGACGCGGCAGGGTCAGCGGACTCGATAATTCTCGCCTCAGTGCCTACTCTAACCAGGGATCAGACTCGGCAACTCTGGGCATTAGCTTGCCTCATCTCCACAACGGCCCCCCACATACGCCGGGGATGCCTGGTTTCACCTTGGAGATACCCAGTAGGGACCATCTCACAGGGAAAGCCAGGACGGGTTCCCCAGCGGTCTACAGTGCGGAGATACCCCATGTGGGGTGATTCATGCGCTTTACAAGACATCATTACATTACATTACATTACAAAGCAAATTGAATGTTCCATATTACAATTAATATGTCAATACTATGACATGTGGTTCAGAAAACATCACCAAGCAGGAAGATCAGCTAAATCTCATTATTAAAAAGGAGATTAATACCATCGCTGCTGATGATATTCCTCTCCTGTGCTGGGCCATAATAAAAACGGGTGTGGTTATGACGAGCTCAGCTCTTCATGAGCACCTGAGAGGTATATGCCATGACGATCTGAGCACGTCATGAGCACCGAAGGGGTTAATGAAGTCACACAGCTATATTGCCTAGATACAATTTAGAAATTCTCAGAAATAGGCTACGATTCAGAAGCAATCTCTATAAATACCTTCAATGGGGAAATTATTTGTTTCAAAAGGATTGAAGAGACCATACATTATCTATGAGGTTGTATTCAGCCTGTACACCTGCAAAGGCCATATTAGAAGTATACACAAACATATATAAAACACAATAAATAGGATGTTCCTATGGACTAGCCCCTACCTACCAATTATGAGTATAGGATTGTGTCTGTTCACTGTCTGACCTCCTAATGTCATTGGAAAATCATTAAGGGGTATCCAAAAGTCTGGATTTCACAAACCTCACCCACCTAAACAGCATGCTTCATCATCAGATTCAGCTACATGCTAGGTGGGAGCAGCAATGCCTAGCGGTCCTTGCAACGCTCTGAAGCGGGCCAAGCACTTTGGTGAAAGATCTTTTTACTGCCTATTATCATGATGGGGCTTCAGAGATGTGGCTGGTGATTGTAAATGAAAGAAATTTGGAGAAAGTGTGTATTAAAATTGACTTGGAATCCCTCATGCACATGCTTTATAAATGGGTGTTCTTGTAAAGATTAAAAATGGTCGAAAGGACCATTAGAACATATGTAGTTTGGTGATCCCTCTTTGATTGCCCACATGTTTTACGGCAACTCTGTCCAATCAGGTCACAGAGTGTTTTGTTAAGACATAAACCCTACCCTTGTGGAGTATCAACTGTGAATAGCCCCTCAATGTAGAAGATTTGAGTAAGTAGTTCGCCTGTGCCCAACCTGCCAATGTAAACTCATGTAGAATAGGAACCTCTACCAATTTTTGGAGTGAGCTTATGGTCTCACCGGAAATCAGTGCAAGAGATGATCCCGCTTATACTGTGCTTTCAAAGTCCACACAAAAGAAGGGTTTCTTTCTTCAAAGTGCATGTGTTGAGAAGGTTCACTGTTTTAAATATCTATGACTGATTTTTTTCACGCTATTTAATCTGTAGTCTTATACCACACTGAGTCTGCAGTGGGTGGACTTCTAAAATTCATAGCATACCACAAAGCCCTAACAGCCCAGTACATACCCCTAAATTTCTAAAGCATATGTTAACTGATATATATCTCTAATAATTAAAGAATGTATGATAATCACTTGGTTTCAACTGTGTCAAATGTCAGAAATTGTGTCCATAAAAATAGTCAAACTACCCTGGTGGACACCGACTGCAGTATTTATCGAGTAGCTCTCACCACTTACATATCAGCCATGAGTTGCACAGCAAATAGGAGTGCCTCAATTGCAATAAATCTAAGTGGTCAGTGTTTTAATTGACTGGTGTTGACTGACATTTATCATACAAAATAGACATTTCCAACTCTCTCTTTTCATTGACATGATCCATCATATAAAAGATTCCTCAAATGTATTCTGAGAGAGGCCTATGCCTCCATTTAATATTTATGCTGGAATAATCTAGAGAGCTTTAAATATTTACTGTCACACTATCAAGATTCAATACTGCGGAAAATTTTGAATTAAAGCACCATTGGACACATCCTGTTGGCCTGGCGAGTCCCTTTTAAAGATTTCATTAGAATTACATCTCTCATGTCTTATTTTTTGTTCGTGGTACAAACATTGAAAAAAAAACTAATTTTGAATACTATGGAAATGTCGTGATGGACTTGTTCCTCCTTTCAGGTATTTCTAAAGATGTCACACATTAGACAGCTATGTTTCTTAAACAGGCGGTGAGACCATTATTTTCCTCCAACCAATCTTGCTTTTGTGTCTTAAAAACACAAAACTCTACTAGATCAATTGCGAATGTCTCCTTCTCTCGTTCAATAGTTTTGTCTACAAACTTTGCGAGCTGTGTTTTTTTATTTTCTTTGCGATTAGAATTTTGCTTTGGTGGGGCAATCACGTTATTTTGCGTGGATGAACCGATTTTTTAAAAATTTAAACAGAAATGCCGATTTCATATATGCTACGTTATTTATATCCATGTATTCACAGGACTCTTTGCACAGTGATTTATATGTCTATCATTTTATAATTGGCATGAGAGTGTCCACTTATCTTTGCTGGGTTCTTAGTGCTAGCTTTGCCAAAAGTATGAAGAGGGCACCCACCATCAAATGGGTGAATGACCCACAATCCTTCTTGTCTGCAGTGCCTGCTGCAATATCACAGATTTGCCTGAATGAGTAATCAGTCTTTGAAGCCCCTCAAAAAGTGTCTGCACCCAGCGGACTAAGGGATCTTTTAAAACTGGAAGGATAGGCACAGCTATTTTTTACACCAGTGGCAGCTGCATGATTTATAACCTCGTAGCTAGGGATTCCCTTTAGCTCAATAGCATATGTGTGGATGCAAACCTGGCCCATCAATCACTGGCCACTGGACAATTACAGAAGACAAAAGAAAAAGCTGCCGCCGGGTTGTCCTTTTTTTTTAATAAAAAAGGGAGTATCAAAGTGAAGTGCGAAGTCATCTATACATTACGTAATTGACTAATTTTAAAATATTGCAATGCACCCATTGCTGCTAAGTATCCTTTTGATTTGTTAACTTTCCATAAGAAATAATATGAATTGGGCTATCCTTTTTCAGAGGCAGTGAAATTCATTAGGTGAGGCCATACAATGTTATGAATGGTGCTTCATTTTGGGGTGTTCAAAGAGACAGATCTGTCACTTAACCCACCATTGCTTGCAAGAATAGACAAACACACCACATTTACCAAGGCCTTTACTAAGTGGGATGATATTTCAACCACTGGTACTACTCTGACTCAAGGTTTCATTTAGACAGAGTACACGTCATTCCTCTGTAGGCGGAAGGCGTAAAATTCAGCAGAGACATCATAAAGGTTTTTGGGGCCCCTTGGACAAACATATTTCCGAACAGCTTTGATTTTATGATCCAATTTCAGCTCTTTCATGCCCTCTATGGCCAGGTCACTGACAGTGCACAGGCACATTGGTCCAAATTCTAACACTATTTACATAAAACACACATTTCTCTGGAAAATGTCTGTCAAAGACTTTCACATGTCACCCACATTAAAAATTAAATGAAAGGAAAACGGCACTTAAACCAATCTGTTTAAGAACTATTAAGGTCATCACGGCAAGTCTCTCTGGCCAGATCTAGCAGCCTCTCCTCTCCCCCCCACCTCCCCTCTGAAAGGATGGGGTGCTGGGCCAGAGCGACTTCGCCCATGTCTTAAAACTTCTCTGATTCACAGCTCTCATAGTTTTCAGACTAGGATGGACATACAGAAGAGATAATTGAGGTTCACTTACTTAATGAGCCTGTTCTAAGTGGGGCAATTGTTGTGGGGTATTTAAGGCACCCGTTAACTGCCAGCTGAGGTATTAACCAGGTGTGGTAAAAATGTGCTACTCTGAGATTTAGTAAAAAAAGAAAAACAGTGCGTAACAGATTCCGCAATAAATGCTGCATGTATCCATTAATACAGGGTACTTTTCCTTTGTAAATAACAACATTTTTTATCTGCCAAAGTCTACCTCGGTTAAATAGAGAGTGGCACTAAACCCAACAAACTCAGAATTTGGACACCTGTGGAAACAGGAGTTTCCAGCATCTCAGAATATAACAACCCACTCATGAATTGGAGATTAAGTGCCACATTTACAAGCCCATTGCATCACCATTGCATCACTTATTTAGACGTACTGGCGGCGCAGTGTGCCTGCCCATATTTACAAGGCCACGTAAAGTCACCTAGCGTGACTTTTCATGGCCTTGTAAATATGGCCCACTTTCATACATTACTCTGCTGTGGGGTTTTCAAAGAGACAGATCTGTCACTTAATCCACCATTGCTTGCAAGAATAGACAAATACACCACATTTGACAAGGCCTTTATTAAGTAGGATGATATTTCAACCACAGGTACTACTCTGACTCAAGGTTTCAATCAAAAAAGATTTAGACAGAGTACACTCCATTTCTCTGTAGGCTTTTTGTTGCTGTGGATGTTCCCACACAGCATCCATGGAACCTGTCATATTCCCAGATTTACAAAGTGTCATAAACCTGGGAATGCGTCAGAATCATGCGCCTCCCCAGGGGAGGCGTAGGAGGGACGCAACAAGTAGAAATACTTTTATTTATTCTCGTTTTTTTGCTCTTTCTATGTGTGCTGCATTGCACAACACACATAGATTGAGCAAAACACCATTAAAAAGACACCTTCCTGCACAAAATCAATCATAAATGCCATTTTGCTCCTTCTATTTGTGCTGCAGAATGTAAAACAAGTATTTCTCCTTGTTGCACCACTCCTACGCCTTCCCTAGGGAGGTGTAGGATTCTGACATACTTCAAGTTTTACAACACTTTGTAAATCTGGGAATGTATTAGGTTTCATGGATGTTGCAAGGGAACACCCACAGCAACACTCATGGAACATCCCTTTCACGCAGAGTAATGCGTGAAAGGGCCCATATTTATAAGTCCTGAAAAGTCACGCAATGTGACTTTTATGTGGCCTTGTAAATATGGGCAGGTACACTACTCTACTGGTGCATCTACAAAAGTGATGCACCGATGGTGCAATGGGCTTGTAGATGAGGCCATTTGTGTTTTCGCAGGTGGAAACATGAGGCATGGATTGTGGAGAAGGTTTGTGGGTTGTTCTTGCAGCCAGGGTTGTTTTTCTATAAACTCATGTGACTTTTAACAATTTATCACTTGTCAGAGTGTTTAGGATTCAACCTTGTAGCTTGTAGCTTCAACCTTGTAGCTTCCCTGAAAACACGCAACCTAATACGCATGGCATCAAATGGCGTCAATGACGAAAGTCCACAGTTGAGCAGCACAATTTAATCCAACAAAGGGTCTGCTGAATAACCAGTAAATGATGAATTAGAACCATCTGCAGTCTATGTGAACTCTATATCAGACCTCAAAGAATTACGTCCTTGATAGATTTTGTACTATTTTACACAAGAAAGACCATTTATTTTAATGTTTCTTTTAAATGTTTCCTAGTGTATGATTTTAGTACAGAACCCCGTGTCTTAGTAGAATATTTGTCAGTGTTAATGTGAAGGGGGCTGTATTTCCATGTTTTAAAATTTGTCTTAAATTCACCTGGGACCATTTCCTCATTGCCTGCTGGAATAGCCTGCACTGATGCCTAGCAGGACTTGAGCACATAACGTGACCCTCAGAGGATTTCTGTGCTGAGTACTGCTGCCTGCTGTGGCTGTGGATGCTGATAAGACCTGTAATCATGCCCAGTAGGCAATGGGCACTGGTCTTGTCCTTGGGCTCGACCTCAAGCCCATTGCTTCTGCCTGCGGTAACTGCTCAGAATGACCTGATCAGAACTATAAATTGATTGCAACTTGGAGGATTTAGTGGAAATCAGTAATCAGTTTGTAAGGCCTACTCAACATTGCTTGAAACAATTAATATAAGTTATAATTAGAAAAAACTAGTGAGAAATAGTTGTAAAAGTTGTAATGAGTCAGATAATTTTGTAAATTGTTGAAACAGTAAGATTGTTGTCAAGCCCACTTTCTGCAGAAACAAAATGCTACCACTGTTTCTACATTAAATCCATGCTCAATACTTTGCGCCTGAATAATTTTCATTTAACATTTCCTGTACTGTTTCCTCAAGTGCAGTCTCTGCACCATATGACCTATGACCTCTACTAGCGACGTAAGAAGTTGATGACCAGGGGACAATTTCTTTTTTGTTCCTGTATTTCAGTACACTGTTCGCCAAGACTCCAAGAACTAAACCTTCTCACAGCACACCAGTATGTAATATTTCACATAGGCATGTAATAACTTATAATACTTCACTGTTGTTACAACTGGTGTGGGTCTTGCATTTCACATGATATTCCTGTTATCAAATGTTATAGCATTAGTATATGTGCAATTAATGCTGTGACTAGAGAACGGGAATGAAGTGCAATTGTGGCCAAACCCCCTGGCTTCTGACACTAGCCCAGGTAAATATTCAATACAGGTGATATCTAGATTTGTTTCAGACCTAAACTTGCCAAATACAATTGGGTTATTAGCCGTGGAGGATGTGAGTCATTCACTAGTAACAAGTCTGCAATTGTCTTTTTTACTGGGAGCTAAGTACCCATTTGTCATCCTTGACTCTCTCAGGGTGCAAAGCAGGGCAGTCCAAGATCTATTCAGGGGAGGTGGTCTGGGTTATCAATTTTAATTCCTTGGAATGCAACAACCCTGAATTAATTATTGTCCAGTCAGTGTTTTTCATTTAAAAAGGAAAAGTACTTTTATTACACATGCACACTACTAAAAACTAAACATTACATTACATATATAATGATTCAGGTAGTTGGAAGAACCTTTGGTGACACCCCCATATCACATTACCTCCCTCGTAGGTACTAAAGCCTGTTACGGAAATACCCTGCACTATACCAGATGCAACTTCACAATATAATGGGATGTCATTTTCTAAAAGGTAGGCCTAGTGCCTTTGTCAGGGCATTACCACATCAGTAAAATCAAGCACATGTTATGTTTTGTCCTTATAATACGACCGGAATTAATGGCCACCACCTCAATACTTAAAGGCATTCATTATAAATGTAAACAATACACTGTTCCTCAGCAATATTATCATAAAAGCATTTTCAAATTGAAGTGTGTCAGAGTCTGTCTGTATACTCTACAGGCAACAGTATGTTGCCATAGGACCAACCACAAGGGGGCTCTGCACTCCAGAACCCAAGAGTAAAACCTCCAGCTCTCCTACTTTACATGAGGTCATGACCCCTGGGGTCTTAGCCAAAGAATCCCTCTATTCAGTCTTAGCCCTCCTACACAGTGTTCTGAAATAAGCCAAAATGGTGGCTTTGTGTTGTCCCTGGTAAGAACTCCTTGGAAAACCTGTGCTCAATCCTAGCTGACACATTTACCAGATTCCTTCACGACAAACCTTCAAAGGCGAGCCCCTTCTGTATTGGCTCCAGAAGTCTAAGCTTCCTCCTTTGTTTCAGTGGTCCTGGCCAGTCCGGGCCCAAGTGCAGTGTGAATTGCTAATTAACAGATGCATATTTTCTCCCCACCTCTTTCATTCCTAGAAACTGGGTCAAGCACTATTCATTGCTCTATTGTATGGGAATACCTTTGATTCCTCTGCTAGGGAGCAGAGTAATTAACTTAGCCCTGTAGGCCAAGAATCTGATTATGAGGCCAGAGCAATTTGATAAACTTTGATGTGCCATAAGGTATGTATGTGGGTTACTGTAAATCCAAAACCACAATGCCTGTTTCTCTCTAGATTGAGACTTTGGTGGACCCTGTGGGCCTAGGTTGAGAGAAACTGTACTTTCAGGCAGATGTCACCCATAATGTGTACACAATGAAAACACTGCAGACCTCTGTAAGCATTACAGTCCTACACTATGGATGCCCACTCACATTATAATGCCTACCCTAGGTTACTACCTATCCCTGAAGAGTCCCTTCTGCAACAGGTTACCTGTATGCAGATATCAGGCTGCACACGACTGTAGTCTCACAAGTGTGTGCTCACATGTTACCCACCCAGGGCCTCTTAGCCGAGCTCTGCAGCAACAACCTTATATTAAAAGGTGGGCATTGGCAGTTAACAAGCTCAGTCCAATGGCCAGAACTCATTTGCTACATACTCATATTTCTCTTCCTTGCAAAGAGGAGTATTTGTATTGTAGATCTACCAATCCAAGCTAAATTCCACCATTCCTTCGTAATTCAAGACAATTTAAGACTGATAATGGGATGTGTAGACACACAGACTAGTCTATTTGTATCTTTAGACAACTTGTTTGAAGTAAGTGGGGATTACAATGCACATTCAATGCACAATCATATATTCCTTAGAGTGGTCTGTTTTCCCGTTTTTAATTTTTGTAATATGATTTTTCCTCAATGCTCCTGGTAACTGGGCAGGGGTTAGCTCTAGTATGTCTTATATGATGGTTCATGCTAAGACAGTAGCCCACTAATCTGGGATGGGGTGCTTGATGGCCACGGTGAAAGGCTGTATCTGAAGGAGGGGCCTAAACGGGGGCTAAAGGGGGCAGTGAAGCCATCTACATCTCCAGCATGTTTCAGGTCCCTTCTCTGGAGTCCCGATGCACATGGCAGAAAGTGGTTTAGAAGAGTGGAGGTCCTACTCAAGTTCTTTTCTGTGGTGCCCATATTTCCACCAGGATTCATGTTGAAGATGTGGAGAAATTGAGTCTGCCACCTTCAGTCTGACACTAAGAAAAGTCAGTCCTTGTTCATTTGTTTTTTTATATTCATGGACTTAGTGCACATTTCTGTTGGGTATACTATCTGAACCTCCCACAGCTGGTCTATGTACATTTTTAATTTGTCTTAATAAGAATGTTTTACATACTTACATACTTTTGTTTTTTTCATATTGATTTGCAGTGTGGAATTCTATCTGATACTTTGGCATCCTCCACTTTTGTGACTGTACAGTGAAAACTGGAGGTATTCTCTTCTTTTTTTTCCCAATCCGATTATATTTCTCTATGGTCTACTACATAAAGATGTTCTCAGATCCTGGAGTAATGAGGGGCAGAAGTATGTCCACGAAGAGAGGTACCTGATACTTGCCATAGTATTGACGGACTCTTACTAACATGTGACGATAATATTCGTTTGTACCCTGGAAAAGGGAAAATGGGATGGTGTAAACATGTAAACAAATGACCTGTAAGGTGATTAAGATTAAATTAAGGTATTCTGATTTTAGCATTATGCTAATCTTCTAATTAATTATTTTATCTTAAATAAACATATGCAGTCTAGTAATTTTGTCATGATTAACTGTTTATGACCCTTGCTGAAGATTTAATGTGGCATCTAGGCTGCTCATAGCCTTATGCATAACTTGTCTGAATTTAGCACTAGCATAGCTCACTATGCATCATCAAATTCATTGCTCATTTGTTTCCAACAGGTTTTTTACACATATGTATTTGTTGTTCTAAGTAAGGAGCTGTTTTGAGTTAAAAGGGATATAAATTGGCTCCAATGTGGTGTTGAGTTTAGGATTCTCCATCCATTCAAAACACTAATAATATCCACTATCTTCGGCCTTATTGTTCATATTGACAAAATCGATGCCAATGTTTATAGTGATACATTAGTACATAAGAATGAACTCACATCACTATTATTAAATTCGCATGTAATGAACTCTTCATCAACTCAGAAGTATGTGGTCCGGCAGGCTTTGCGACCTAGGCCTGAGGATACTGATTGAAATGTCACAGGTGGGGGGAATCTAGCCGGCAGACAAACGTGTGAACAGGAAACTCTGGTTCATTCGCAAAACACACAAGATGATGGACGGAATGTTCCACACAATGGCAAAACATTCACCCCCAGTCACAGATCTGCGTTTAATCCATCGTTATTTTTCTCACCAAGCCACCCCAGTTCAGACATGGCCAAATGCAAATCAGTCTTGACCCTGTGCCTCATGGGAACAGTCCAGCCCGAACTGCCAAGCCATGTCTTCCCTGGACCGTAATCAAGCATCCTAGGACCGGTTTCTGGCTATCAGCCGTCTTCAGCCAGGATAGCTTGACTCCAGTGGCGTAGTGAGCACGGGACCCACATCTGGGCATACCCTTCCCACATAGGGTGAACAGCAAAACACACAAGATGATGGACGGAATGTTGCACAATGGCAAAACATTCACCCCCAGTCACAGATCTGGGTTTAATCCATCATTATTTTGCTTACCAAGCCACCTCCCACATCACTTATAATCTCACTGAACCCAACACTAGCATTCCCCATGCACTACACCGCACCCTCTAAACCACCATATGGTATCAGCACATGACCGCAATGGGCTTCAAGACATCAGCCAAGTCATGTTAGGTCTGTTCCCTGATTCCACATGCAGTAGGCACATACAGGCTTAACTTGTCTCAAGGGGTAGCCCCCAAAAAAAGCAAAATGCTTTCTCTACCTATACCTATGTAGGATTAGGGCCAAAATACAACCCAACAGAGTAGAACCCCATAGAGTAGTAGTGAATCTGAGCCAACACGAGACCAATCCCACAGCATTGTACCTTTTCACTGAGCCTAGCGACATTCAAACTGAACTAGATAGGATACTCATTAGGGGCACCCCGAGGAGAATACTGTTTGGCCCCGAGACTTTCCAGAGAAGAGATTCTTGGAGGTAGCAAAACCACCACACCAATGTAACATTTCCGCTCCCACTTAGCATATCTGGGGCTGTGTTCTTTCATACCAAATGAATCCCAGACGTGGAGTTACAGTGCAGGGCCGTCCACCTCGATGATATGAAGGGAAATGAGTCTCGTAGGAGATCGTTAAACAACAGCATAGATAACTCATGTCAGGAAAACTGAGGTGAATAGATATATGTTGTTAAAAGGGAAGGGGCAACCCCTAATTTTACAGGAACTTGCACTGTATCTCTTGTGCTTCAGAGGTAAAGGAACCATTCCACTGGGAACAAATGAGAACTGTGGCACAATACTGCATATTCCGGACATGCAATGGGGCACCTCCACGCTGATGGATATGTACTGGTAATGCGTCAAGTTCGCCTACACTCAGCTTGTCCCTGGATGGTTTCACCTCTGCCCCCTCGTCACCGTACAAACTTCGACCTTGGTCATTCCCGGAGAAGATCTGTCAGATTTGCAATAACACCCGCTAAAGTAGAAGACGACTCTGTAGCATCAGGCGTGAGAAAAATAACTGCTGATTATTTTGGCTGGGCTCAGTACAAGGACATTCCACAATATTTCAGACAGTTTTCTGACACACAAGTAAATACAGGAGGGTCCGTACCCTTCTTCACCTTGCAGACAAAAGTGAATGCCCGTTGGTTACAAATATCCAGGAGGGAGATGCTCAAGAAGATGAACAGCACTGAGCTCGGCCTTAATTCGATCAAGGAAGAACGGAGAGCCATCCGCCTCATCGTAATGCAACATCGATATGTGTTGGACGTAATGACCGCAATGGAGTGAGGGGTGTGTGCCAAGACCGGTGCATCCTGCTGCACATATATCCCAGGCAATGACCTGGACAATGGGAACTCTGACTCTTGCTGTTGAAGCAGTAGCATAACACAAGCTCCCCGCAGTGCCCACGGTTCGAGGGGGCCCTGAGGTTCAGAGGCCCTCCTCAGCACAGTACCGTGGCCTGAGACCTCTGGGTTGAGTCAGGAGCGGGGCCCTCCCTGTAATTTGCAGGGAGGCCCCCTCAACTTTCGTTATGCCACTGCATCCAAGCATTGCACTGTTTACGAAGAGACATGCATTAGGGGGGAGGTGCCCCTGAGATGGAGATGTACTTGAATTGGTTCTCCTGGATCTAACGGTGGCTGATCAGTCTGTGTATGTCATTGTTGCCCCTTTTCATATTTTTATTGTTTTTAGATTGTTTCCTGCAATTGAAGGGTTCCTGCTGTAAAAACGCAGTCCTCAAATTAGATTGAATTCAAATAACTAGGAAAGTAGTTATAGTAAAAACTGAAGAAAAACAAGTTCCCAATAATGTGACTGTCAGGACGTGTGAGATAGATAATGTAGTTGGAAATACAACCAGAGGGGGAGAATGTTAATATTGATTTAATCAGTGCCAATGTTTATATTGATACATTCATACATAGGAACTAAATCGCATCACAATTATCAAATTCGCCCATCAACCCCCCCTCAGAAGTGCGTGGTCAGGCAGGCTCTGCGACCTAGGCCTGATGCTACTGATTGAAAGGTCACAGGTGGGATAGCGCGTAGCCGGCAGACAAACGCACGAATGGGAAACTCTGGTCGAACCCCCAGATAAGCGCTATGACACCACAATGGTCCAGGGAAATGGCCCTGATAAAGCACACAAAGCTGCAGGAGTGCGCGCATTCCCAAAATACCATAATGTCAGATGCCACATAAAGTTAGGAGTGCACAGCCAATCAGGACACAGCACATGCAGTACATGCAATGATCATGCGCCCCTCATGCCAGACATCTGGACACGTTACCCACTGGCCCACATTGTGTCCATGCAAGGTCAAGGCTCACCTTCATTTGTTATCAGGGGCCATATTAACGACTCTACAGACAAGGCCCACGTTCCTTACCAGAAAAGGATTTAAGGATGTACTTTATGATACCCAAAGAAATGTATAAACCCCTGTTCAGATTGATTGTACTTTGAAACCATCCTCAGACCCGCTTCTGTAACTGTGCTCCTGGCCAAAGTGTTTAAATAAACCTACTGTTCCTTTTTTGCCAAATGCCTCTAGTCTTTTGTTTTTTCAAGGTAGATTCATAATCAAGCAACATTATCTTTGTTTAATATCCACTAACTGTGGAACTGTATTCATGTCACTTTATTCTAAGGGAGAGGTGTGGCGCCGCGGCCAGGGCGACTGACGCTGGAATCTGGGGACCACGGTTCGATCCCCGGCTCCGGCGGCAGGTTAGCCCAGCACCAGGTGACTCTGGGCAATAGCTCGCTTAATCTTCTCGACGGCCCCCAGCGCCTAGAGACCCTTACGGGTGATTGTGCGCTTTACAAATGTGGATTATTATTATTATTATTATTCTGTGAAATTGAATCCAAAATATCAGAGTTTGCCTTGCATTTTTCTATTTAATATATAAGTCCCTTGTTCCCTCATGGTTTTCATCACTCACTGTTAAACCTATTTTAATAACTGTTGCACACCTGCTTGTTTATTTTTTGCTTGGGTATTTCTTATCTTTCACAACGACATTTCCCTATTAGTCGTGGATTGTTCTTTTTAGATGAATCCTTATAGTAAATTTCAATCATAATGTTATCCTTTTTTTATTGTTTCCTTTGTTTTCCACTTTAACAGTGCAGTATTTTTTGTGTTCCTGCATCACATTTTTATGATGTGTGTCCTGAATATCGAGTAGGGGATATTCTTATACTTTTTATGGCATAGCCGAAATATCAAGAACAAAAATATATCAGGTAATTGTGTACAGATGTTCTAAACCTATACCTGTGGCCACTGGCTGGAATTATGCAAATGTGTGGCATATTTTCACATAATTGTAGATTTGCCACATCTGCCACGTAATGCATCATCTTCTGCATAACCTGCAAATTAAAAAATAAACATTCTAGCTCAAACCGTTCAATATTTACTCAAAATGTAGCAACACGTGTTGCAGCGCAGTGGAAAGCTCTTTGGAAAGGTTGATTAACCACCTTTGTCTTGCTTATTGATATGTTGGGGAGTTAAACTGGAACTAAGGAGGTGCAATAAATGCCCAAACATTGAAAAAGTGTTAAATAATAAAGCAACATGTATCATATTATACCACATAATTTGACTTTTCTTGCCACATAATTTACTCAACTCTGCCACATCATTTTGCCGTCACCTGCCACATAATTCCAGTGGCCCTGCTTACCATGATGATATATAAATAGCTTCTCAAGGCAAGTGTATATCTTCAAATTACGTGGAGGTGGAGTTAAGAATAGTAAATCTATATTTCCCTATATTCACTTACCTTTTTTGATATTTTTGATTTATTAGGGTGTAACAATATTCCTTACTCGATACTTCAGACTGCACCCCTTTTATCAATTATATTCTATGTCTAACAGTTGCACAGTGGGCAAGACATCCAGGGACTATGATTTATACATATTTTAAATAAAGTAAATACAAAATTAACATTCTTCATATACCAAACATGTTGACCTCCTTTACTCCTATCTCTGCTTAAGAACCTGAAATGATGTAGAAGCGATTGGATTTTTATTGATTGCTAAACAAATCTGAAAGGAGAAGTGGCTCTAAGGGAGTCACAATAGAGATTAGGTGATGTTTCCTAAGATACCAAAAATACTAAAAAGAAACTGCAACTACTGGTAGAGAACACAATATGATAACAATTATTGGTTTGCGAATTCTTGCTTGCATTGGTGCTTCCGCACACGACTTAAAAAAAAAAAATCAATTTACAGCTCTGTCGGCTATGCTGGAATGGTAAATTGCAAATGCCAAAATGGCTGCTGATGCATGATGACGCATGAGTACGCTGTCTTGAAATGTTTTTTAAGGTTAATGGACATGAAGGCAATATGATCCTTCGTAATGGTATGCATCTTTAGCTATAATGAAATAACCACAGGACTGTTTTAAGAACAATTAAGACGTAAACCACAGTGTTAGCTGGTGCATGCTTCCATTAAGCTGTGGCATCACGATCATACGAAGGTTTTTACAACTCTGAGGTACCATTAAAATACTTAAAACAATAGTTTTCCAGAAATATTACAGGGAACTGCTGTGAATAAACTCTATGATGCCCTTAAGTTCACACAAATGGCTTTTATGGCTTCATTTTGTGACTGAAAATGTGTGAAATGCAACATCCCACATTCTCTGCATTTCCCCTGCTCCCCCCAACCCCAATCAAGCGAAAACGGAATGAATCAAACAAACGTGTCCAGTAGTTCAGCTTTTTCTTTGGGCCTGATTGTCTGTGCTTGTTTATGGCTGCCACTAATTTGCTCGTTTGCTTGCTGGAAAATAGCTAATTAAAACCCACTTCAGCTAACAAGCTGTCTGGGACCATGCACATGTCACTCTCTGCTGTCTGCTGTTTCCGTTTATGCCCGGCGCTTTGTGGCTGTTGTTTTTCCGACCTCTGAAGCGGCGAATGAGGAGGCTTCTCGTGCCCCCTTCACAGGTGTGTGCCTGTACATCAGCACATCATCAGCGCGAGCTGGCCGCTGTTTTACTGCACTTCAGCACCTTGAGTGTTATTACCCCTGGCAGCTAATGGCTGCCGAATACACTGCTTGTTGGCGCGGGCTTCTGAACGGCTTCATTTGTCTTTTTGTGTTTTTTCAGTGACTGGTCACATTAAAGAATATGTGTCTGAGCTATCAGCCCCGTCTGTTCTGTGCATGCTTTTCATTTGCCATGGTATTCGCCGAAATTAGCATGTATTGTCATCTACATACTTCCGCGCATTGGCTTTTGATGTGATTATGCTGTCATCATTGTGCTTCCGCACGTTTGCTAATTTATTGTAGCTAAATTAGACCTAATATTAGCAAGTTTCGCAGCTGTTGCTACAGAAAATGCAGTTACGTGCTCGTGTTGTGTTTGGTAATTGAACTGCAAGGTTGGCTTCTAAATAGGTGAAATGCGTGAGAACACTGCAAATGAAAAACATTTCTGTAATGAAGTCACAACGAGAATTTGTAGATAAATTTAGGTTATTTATTCGGCAGTATATATAAGACTGTCATTAGAGTAAGCCTGGGTCTTAACTGCCTTCCCTGGAATCTAGAACACAGCAGTGTTCTCTATTCCACGGATGACACAGGAACACCACACATCCCCCTTCGTAAAGAGAAACAAAGCAATACTTTGAACAGTGAATGAAAGAACAAGAATTAACATACACAGTATAATGTGATCACAGAAAATATAAACAAAAGCATCACATACGATGAATTGCATTACATGTTAAACAAACAGATTACTTATAAAGATGATAATCTTTATATCGCATGGGAGCAAGACTTTTCCTCTGCGCCCGTTGAGCAGTACTAGAATCAGAAATGCTAGAGGACTTATTTTCAGGAATACTGTGAAAAGATGATGAGACAGCAAACTTCCTCCAATTACTGGTACTGTTAGAGGACCTTGGGTTGGAAGGAACACTAGACCCTGGAGTTGTATCTATAGGCCACAACGACTTGGGTATTTTCACCACTTTGGACATATTCCATACGTTGCCATCAGAAAGCTCAACAACTTGACGACCTACACGCTTGACTAACAATGGATCTGAATACCGCGACTCCCCGGACCTGACTAATCTGCTCTTCTTAACACGCACCCAATCCTTGACACTAAACAGTGAAGAATTGTTATGGGAAGAACAATCACAATCAACAGCCTTTTTTGAACCAAGCATTTTCATCCAGGGTTGACTCATATTGGAGACACTCCTCCTCCCTCTCATCTTCTCAAAAGGCGAAAGATCACCCATGCTTCTTGGAGTGTTTCTGTAACACCACAGAATTTCACTTATGGTTTGTTTACAATCATTCCCATTACGTAAGGCTAATTGGAGACCCTCCTTGAACACTCTGATCCATCTTTCTACAATGCCATTACTTTTGGGATAATAAACTGACACGCGTTTGTGTCTTATTCCATGGCGCCCCAAAAACTCCTTCATTTCTTGAGATACAAATTGTACACCATTGTCCGTTGTTATAGATTCAGGGAAACTTTCTCTTTCGAATATTTCATTTAAAAACTTGATCACCACGCCTGACGTTATACTAGAAACCATTTTTACCTCAGGCCATTGAGATAATTGATCAACTAAAATAATGGCATACATCATGTTCCTATTGAATGATATGGGACCAGCAATATCTAAAGATACACTTTCCCAAACTCGCGAAGGTCTAGAAACAGGAAGACGCTCATACATAACATGCTTTTGTGACTTATCACTTAAGCAACATTCCACGCAGTCCCTGACATATCTCTCTATACACTTATCCATCCCTGGCCACCAGAACTCACTTCTGATCCTCCTTTTCATAGATGTCATTCCAGGGTGACCCTCATGAGCCATCTCTAAAATGTTAGACTGCAACTCACCAGGCACCACTAATTGTAGACCCCTAAATAACAGCCCTTCGACTACAGATAACTCTTGAGCGACATGAAAAAATGGTTGGTTACCCTCGGACAACAAGTCCTTGCGTGGCCACTGTGTTTTCACGAAATTGCATATCTCATTTAAAATAGGGTCACTATTACATGCCAATTTCCATGTATCTTCACTGATACAACCTTTGGAAATTTCACAAATAGATATCACATTATCATCATCATAATCTACTTCAACTACATTGTCATCAGGTACAGGTAACCTTGATAGGCAGTCAGCCAACACATTCCTAACACCAGGAATATATTCAACTTTAAAATGAAAATCTTGAAGTTTATATTGCCACCTGGCAATTCTTGAAGTTGCTTTCCCACAACCCTTGGTTGTAAATAAGTCTACTAGAGGACGGTGGTCAGACCAGAGTTTAAAGACAGTACCATACACATATTTGCGGAAATACTCTATGCCCCACCAGCAAGCAAGAGCTTCTTTTTCCAACGTAGAATATTTGCATTCGGCATCCCTCAGAGGTCTTGAGGCAAATCCAATTGTTACCATCTGACCCTTTTGACGCTGCATTAAAACTGCTCCAATACCCACATTACTAGCATCAGTTATGATGAATGAACCATGAGCAGTATCAAACGTTGCTAGAGCAGGCGCAGCTGCAATACTTTTCTTTAACAACTTAAATTCTTTTTTACAATTCTCATCCCAAAGAAAATGAATACTTTTCTTCATCAAATTTCTCATATTTACAGTCTTGTCTGCAAACAAAGGTATAAATTTTGAGTAATACTCAGCAAGCCCCAAGAAAGACCTGAGCTGATCTTTATTCACAGGATCTGGAGCTGATTCGATAGCCCTGATTAAGTTTAATTTTGGGGAAATGCCTTCTTTACTTATGGTATGTCCCAAATAGTCAACAGAAGACACGCCAAATTTACATTTTTCTTTCGTGAGAGTGAGGCCACTATCTTGTAATACAGATAACACTTCATACAGTATTTCAGAATGCTCAGATGGATTAGATGCAAATATTAAAATATCGTCCTGGAAGTATAAGACATTTTTGAACTCTTTAAAAAGATTATGCATTACTCTTTGAAATACAGAAGATGCCGATATTAGACCAAATGGCATTCTCTTGTACCTGAAAGCCCCTTCTGACGTGATGAAAGACGTCAAATGCTTACTATCTTTGTGTAATGCAATTTGATGGTAAGCATTTGATAGATCCAACGTGGAAAAAATGGATGCTCCTTTTAATTTTGTAAACATCTCATTTATATTAGGCAATGGGTGTCTGTCCACCCATACCTTCTCATTTAGATCTCTCAAATCCACACAGAGTCTTACTTTACCGTTGGGCTTGTGAGCGACAACGACCGGGGATAACCAAACTGAAGATTCTATTTCTTCAATAACATCTAATTCACACAATCTCTTAAGTTCAGATTTCACTGCATCTCTTAAATGTAAAGGCACATTCCTTACTTTAGGAACCTTTGGAACAGCATCGTTCCTTAAAATTATTTTGTGCTCAAAATTTTTTAAGAGACCCAAAGCAGATGTGGAAAACCCAGAAGGAAATTTTTTTTCACACTCATGTTCAAGATCAGACTCCACATTCATGACCATATCTGAATAACCAAGGACTTGATCTGGATGGTTGGGATCCAATTTTATCTTTAAGTCCCTTTGTTGGTGCCACCCCAACAAACATGAACCATCCTTTGCCACATACACCTTGGAATTAATGGTTTTACCTTTAAAACTTAAGGATGTTGTAAAAAAACCAAGAATATCAATTGGTTTTTTCCCATACCCTAGTAGTTTTATGTCAGGTGGGGACAATTTCAAACCCGGAAACTCTTTTATCCATTCCTCACCTATGAGGGTACGTTTTGCTCCAGAGTCTGCCATTACACTAATATTCTTCCCCCCAATATCCACAGTACAGTATGGTGAATCCTTATCACACTCGTTAACCTCATATACTGCAAAAAGAAATTCTTCTTCTAAACTATCATCATCTATCTCATTAACATATTCATTATAATTTTTTCTTTGCACAAAACTTTTATCTTTAATTTTGTTTCTGTTCTTACACATTTTACTAAAATGGCCTTTTAGTCTGCAGTATCTACAAAATTGACCTATTGCTGGACATTTCTTATCATTTGCCAGATGGTCTGGATTCCCGCACTTGAAGCATGCATACTCTCTCCTTTCTTGGAATGGTTGGTTCTTGCTTCTAAAGGAATTCCTCTCCTCTATATTTGGTTTTTTAACCATATTCACCTCAGCAGATTTTTTTTCTGTAAGAATTTTTACACCCAAATTCATGCTTTCAAAACGGTGAGCAATTTCTATTGCTTTGTCTAAAGTTAGATCTTCTGTATCTAAAAGTTTCCCTTGCAGTTTGGTGTCAGCGACTTTATGGACCATTTGATCACGTAACATTTGATCATGAAAAGTTGAATAGTTGCATTTAGACGCTAAAACTCTCAAGTCATTCATGAATGAGTCAATCGATTCACCAGGTAATTGACCTCTACTTAAAAATTTATGACGCGAGATTACCACGTTGACTTTCTTTATGTACCGTTTATCCAACTGTATGATCGCCTCTTCATACACATCTATGGCTTGTTCAGATGATGTTACGTTATGTGAATCAACTGGAAGATGACTGAGAACATGTCTCCCTTCAGCGCCGAGACAATGTTTTAGAATTGCAAGTTTTCTTTTATCAGTGTAATCTTCACCACCAATTGCTTCTATGTAAGCACCAAAACCTTCTTTCCATCTTTTCCATTCTAGGACAGGTTCACCTGGACTTGGAAGGAACGGTGGTGGAGCAGAGAAACTTTCCATTACTTCTTTTTCTGTATTATCAGGTATAATGTTAGATATATTGAAGATTGGCTGGAAAAAAAAAAAAAAAAAAACAAGAAAGATTTTTTTTTATTTTTTTTTTTTATATATTCTTCTTTGTTGGTTTAATGTTGAATTGTATTTATTTTAATTCTTCGTGTTTTATTTTTAATGTTTTTCAGTTCAGAATGGCCTGGTAAGTAGATTCCCTCGTTGATACTCTCATCCGTATTGATTTCCTATGTAAATCTTCCCAAAAGATGGCCGCCGTGCGTCTATTTGCGTGCTGGCGCGTAGTATGTCACGCGCGCGTGCGCAGGCTTCCTAAGGCTCACGCGCTGTCGTTTGTTCGCGCTAGCAGTTTCTCGCGCTACTGGCCACTAGAAGTGCCTAAATGAAGTTAAATTCAATTTCTCACCCACGGAGGAGTTCTCAATGTCGGGATTTTCGTCGGCACGTCTCAGCGCCTGTTCTCCGCTCAGCGCCGTCTTCTTCTTCCAGACTTGAAGACGACTCGTGATCCTCCGCATTCAACGTACTCTCCACTTTGCGGTAGGAACTCCAGGCTTACTTATGTCGGTTCTTCTCCAGCGTCGCCAGTGTAATGAAGTCACAACGAGAATTTGTAGATAAATTTAGGTTATTTATTCGGCAGTATATATAAGACTGTCATTAGAGTAAGCCTGGGTCTTAACTGCCTTCCCTGGAATCTAGAACACAGCAGTGTTCTCTATTCCACGGATGACACAGGAACACCACAATTTCAAAACTGATTCAGAAGCCCGCTGCACTCCCCCAACTACAGGCGAGATTGTGTGGGAGACAGCAGGTTTAAACCATGCAGAATATGGGGATGGCAGGTCCCTCACGGGCATGTGGCTTTTTGTTATTTGTTCTATCCACTGTAGAGCAATACATATTTTTTTCGGTCCGTTTTCCTACTGTGGTGTAATCTGTTGTGTTTCTAGTAAACCGGCCAAACCTTATTAAAGTGAGGAAGTTATGGAACGTTGGTGATTACTTATCTATCAAAGGTGTAGATCATCTGTGCCCTGGTTAGGTTTCTGGGAAGTTGTTACAAGAAAGAAACGACCAATCTTTTGGAAGAGGAAGTCTCACCCACAGTTTTGTGGCCGCTTCATCATTGGCGACCTCTCCCCAACCAGGAAGGGCAGTACCATCAGGGCAGACAACCTCCACAGAAGAATGGGTGGAAAACGTTCTTAGATAAAGTATAATTGGACAAAGGAGGGATCCAAATCAATTAAAAGTACCTAGAGACACCCAGGGTATCACCTTTTATGTTGGGGACCTCTGGTATGTCTAAAAACAGTCATGAGATGGAATACGAGCAGAATGGCTTAATCCATCTGTGGAAAAGTCAGCCCATCGCACCCGATGCCCAGGCTGCTGGCGCAGGGCGACTCTTAGTTTCCATCTTGAATAATTTACCAAATAAAAGAGACGGGCACTGGAAGCAGGAAGACAAGAAAAAGGTTTATTTCTCATGAGGAGAGCATGTCATTTCGGACACTCGCATAGTGTCTTCGGGAGGTGCTCTAACAAGTTTCTCTGAGGCTTCGTCTTTTATACACAGGTTTGTGGCACACAGGCATCCTTTATTACAATCAAGACATTGTGAAGTACGAAGATATTCCAACACGTGGCTACAGTAGGGGCCCTTATCCTCCATACAATAGGAGGGGGCTGTCACGCAGCTGAGTGTTCTGCTGATTCCTTTGGAATGTGTGCTCCTGATCGAATCTCAGGGGGTGGGGAGGTCATGATCAATAGTGGCTCCTTTCAAAAGAGGCGAGTGCATACAGTAGTGGGCAATAAACTGTATCCTTAGGCTAAGGGATGACCAGCGGTTCGTACAGGCAATCGGGCTCAGAGGAAGGGGTCATCAAAGGAGGGGTATTCATGGAGGGAAAGGAGGTGTTGGTCAGGCGCGGGGTGCGATTTTCAGAGACAGAGTCATGCGGGAGGGGAGGGCTCATGACTTGTGCATGTGAGAGCGGGGGCGGTCAGGGTGCATGGGGGAAGCTTGCAGGGTCAGGGAAGGGCGCTGGTGATCGATCGCAAACAGAGAGACCACGGTACCTAAAATGGCTGTTGTATATATGTGTGCATGGGTCTGTGCTGGCGGGGTAACACAGTCAGTGTTTTGCAATGTCCATTCTGCTTACGACAAGAGGTACAGTGAACACAAATGAACGCCGCTTATGTACACATACATTGCCATTTTCAACAGTCGCCGCTTTTTTACATAAGCAAGTTCAATTTCTACCTAGTCGATGCTATAGGCAGAATGCAATACATGTTCATTTACATTTGTTGGGTTCTTCATACAAGCCTAGAGATCGGCATAATATTTAGTCGGTGTAGAATCAAGGAAAAATGTTCCGACACATTATAAAATCAAGTTCACATTTTCTCTCTAGTGACATCAACATACAGGAAAAATGCTCGGATACCTTCGGGTCTTGTCAGTACTATAAGAGACGTTTGAAAAGCTAACTACATGAGTGACCGATGAAACATTTTAAAAGGCAATACAAAAATGGCTAAGGGAGGGATTCAATTCGATACAAGCAATTAGTCAAGGGGTGAGTAGAAAGTTCTGGAAAGGGGGGGGTCTTTGTCGCAATGTCTTTTAACAGAGTCCATCTTCTTTTGTTGGCGCTGCTGAGCACCGGCGGTGGAGCTATACGTCCAGCTCGGATTCATCCTTACACGTTGCAGGGTGCGATCAGTCCTCTGCTGTTAGATCACAGTCCTGTTTCCTAACTTATTTTCTTAGGGGTGCCTCAAGCTGGGCACCTGCGTGTCTTTTCTTTTTCCGTGGCAAAACCTTATTCTATAGTCAAAAGTTTATGCAAAAAAGGGTGAGTTTGTTGGATAATCGAGGGAAGAGAGGGCGGAGTGGGGGCCAGATCTTTGAACACACCAAGGGACCAAGGGAGCAAAGGACAGCGAGCAGGCTGGCCCATCAGTCGGACTCAAAAGGGGACGGGGACTTCAGGCACGAGTGGGTCAGCAAGTCGAGGGCTTCAAGGCAGCCCTTCATTCCTTCATCTGCCGAGTTTGAGAGTTGTGCTTCGTCCCGCGTCTCGTTGCTCTGCGGCTCCACCTTTGGTTTCGGTCACACGTGCTTCATGATCTGTGGCCAGGCTGTGCGTCACGTCCCGCTCCTCTCCTCCGGTGATTGTATCTTTGAATGGGTAAAAAACAAGTTTTAGAAAAACTAGCAGGAGAAGACATTTATACATCTCAATTCCGTCCCCAATCCTGCGTAGGTGAGACAAAATAGTTCATCGATCACAGTCAGAAGTCGTCACTTATGGAGTCTGTAGGAGTGCATTGTTATTGATTTTATAAACCTGCGTGGTGTTCATGCGCGACGTATGGTGAGAGAAATTGGGCTTTTATACATGGTGTATTATATCATCACTCAAAACTCGAGCCCCTATGTAGAGACTCGCCCTTATCATTTTGACCCAAGTACTGACAGTCTTACACTTCCCTTCGGGGTTGGCTAACTCTTGCAAGCAGGGGCGTTATCGTCATGACGAAGGGGGAAGGGGCAGATGAAAAACATGGCTTTCCTGGGGTGACCGTTAATCAAGGTCATCAATTACGTTTCGTGGGTAGCTGACATGAGGCTGGGGTTAATCGGGGGAAGCGTGGGCGCTTTGGACAGGGAGCTGGGGTTGATCGGGAGAAGTGGGGTACTCTGGACATCCGCACTTAGGTGCAGGGGGGTGGGGTAATCGGGGCATTGGGGATCGCATTTCTAACGAACTGAGAAACAGAAGACCATTGACGTTATAGTCCCCCTATAGAAGGCCAGATTAGGGGACGTCCGTCGTCTTACCTGTCCTTTCCTTCATTACCAACTCGGGTTCTATCGTTTTGCAGAAAGGAGAGGTAGTAATATGGCAAGTCACAATCGTTTTGGTTTTGGTCAATTTTGAATTTTGCTGAACACCTTTGTGTTCGAGGAAACCCAATTATGTGTTGTGCCAGAGGGGCACAACGTCACCATACAAGGAAAGAGGGAACAGGGGCTTTTGGAGAGAGAGAGAGAGAGAGAGAGAGAGAGAGAGAGAGAGAGAGAGAGAGAGAGAGAGAGAGAGAGAGAGAGAGAGAGAGAGAGAGAGAGAGAGAGAGAGAGACCGCACCCTAAATGGTCCATTTGGTACACGTATGACATGGAGAGAGAAAGAGAGAGAGAGAGAGAGAGAGAGAGAGAGAGAGAGAGAGAGAGAGAGAGAGAGAGAGACGTGTACAATAATGGGCCATTCAGTGCGCGCACAACACAGATCAACAGGGGTTAAGTAATACGGAAACACAGGTAGAGGGATGACGTAGATTCATGCATCACGTACACACAAACTCAGACGGGGGAGACAGTACATGTATTATATACAAAAATCCAAGACAAAACATAGAACAGTTATTGGCCAAAATGATCTCCTCCTATACGCTGCGCATTTTCAGCATCCTAAGCTCTCTTTACTTTTTCTTTTCTTTTTATTGTCGGCTGCCTTTACTGGAGGTTGTGGTTGCACACACTTACGTCTCTGCCACTTGGTCATGAACTAACCTGGTCGGGCTAATGCTCACAGTGGTATTTTCGAGTCATTTTAGCAAATGTGTTTTCAGGCTGAGACAATAGTCGGTGTCAGTTGGAGAACAATGGGGCTGCTTTGAGTTACATGTCTATGAGGATGCGAAAAAGGAGGTAGTAGGTTTTTAAATATTGGCAATATTCCTAGTCCTCTCGGCGGAGGATACTTGTGTAAACCTTACCTCGAAATATACCCTAAACTTTTCCCTACTTAGTTAAAAGTAGGAATGTATTCAATATTGTACGTCATTTTTGGTTGCATTATTCGGGGTTTGTCGTGGTTAGGTACCATAATCAAACGCCTTTTTCCCGTCTCTTCATCCGTTAGATCACCATTTTCCTTTTCGTATTTTTAATCGATGTTCCAAAGTAACCTGCAGAGAGAGGGAAAAAGAAGGGGGCGGGGGCAACATTTAAAAACACATCAGCGCGCATAAACCCGAAAAAGGCTTTTTACTTACTACATACTCGGTCTATCTCCACGGAGCGCAGTTCTTGCCAACTCGGCATTTAAGCCCAGATGAACCTTTTAGTGTGTGAGAGATGATTATCGGAAGCCAGTGTGTGGTATTATGGACCATGTGTAGGGAGGCCAGGTGGCACTCCTTCGGGGCGACTTAGGGACATTTTAGCACCATTTTCCTGATACAGGTAGCACATAAAGTATAGGCTGAATTCCAGGTTTTTTTTTTAGCGGTTGCTTTGGGCTGTACAAAAATGTGCAAAATACATACAACAAAAAACCTGGACCATTCATTTTTGCAGTATTTCTGCATTATACCCTTTAACCCTTATCTAATCGAGTTGAGTCATTTCACCTATATTTTAGTTATATCGAAAATAGTGATCATTCATTTGAAACTTATCAACTTACGCGTGACAACTACGTTTGCTTTTTCCCAAAAATCTTTAATAAGAATGTCGGTGTACAAATACGGGCCTACAACCCCGTGGGCCGGCCACGGAGCAGGCTGGAACTGTAGATGTGGGGGTACTTTATTAGTGGAAAACTTAATGGAGTCAGTGGTCGTTAATTTCCTAAAAAGTGCGCCAAGTGCAATAAAAATCATATCGAATCTTTAGTGTGAGCGAGTATCATAAGCATTGAAATTTCGAACTTTCAATAATCATGATGCGCCAAAACTTAACAACAATTCATTGTCCGAATGTTCAATCGGTACCCATCTCATGTCAATTCATTGTCCTTCATTGTCCGAACACACACTCAGTACCCACCTCATATCAATTCATTGTCCGAGCTGACAGTATACATCCTATATCAATCCATTGTCCGAACTTATAATCACTACACATCCTATATCAATCTATATGTTTTTTCTTTTTAAAAAAACTTCATACATATCCTATGACACCAAGGCTGAGCAATCGGGGTACAATAAGGAGTTGAGAGTTTCATTTGCATCGGCGCCATTTTGGGTGCAGTCAGGCAGATCCAGGCATAGTCTAAATCTCCACTAACTCGTGGTTGGCCCAGAGCTTCCTTTTGGCAGTCCAAAAAGTTCCGTTAAAGGGCAAAAGAAAGGATCGGTGGTCTGAACCATCAGTCAAAAGGGGAGGGAGGCAACAATCTTTTCTACCGGGTCATACTGTGTTTTCACCGGAACTGATCCGAACTGTAGTCTGCAGGATTCTAGTCATTCAAACTGAGGCTGACGCCAGCATGGGAGCGCCGACGTCCTGCGGCTACATTTCCATCGTTCCGTGGGCAATCATGGCAGTCATTCCCCATCGGGGGTATCTGCGGGAGTCGGGGACTCCCGCGGCTCTTCTAGAATCTTCAAGGACGAGGAGAACTTTTATGATGGTGGCATCCACAAGCAACCGGGCCATTCCTTCATGCTGGGCCCGCTCTTGCAAGGTCGACCGCCATTTTGAGAGTTCGGCAGCTACCGGCGATCGCGGGGTCAAATGAGCAGACGGGCTCCAACCTGCCGGGCGAGGTGTTGCAGCATCGCCACAGTGGATGAACCCTTTTCCGGGTGCGTGGAGCGTCGCTGCACCGCAAGAGTGGACGAACCCTTTGCCGGGTGCGAGGAGCGTTGAGGGCGCAGCTGGGGAGCCTCCACCTGGTGAGGTGGGAGAGGCTCGTTCGCGCCGCCTCTCCCTCCCGGTGCACCCCACGGCGTCTCGCTTGACATTTCTTATGGCCAGACCAGCCGATGAGGACGGGGGGGGGTCGGAGGCATGTGCAAGACATCCCCCCCAGAGTTGTCGCAGCCATTATAAAAGAAAGAAGTGGCGCCTGGCATGTTTTTGGGCCGGGCCTCCGGTTGATGGCGGCCGGACGCTCTTCGCCCTGGCCCCAGGAATGGGTTCCTTGGTTCATCCGGTGGGGCAGGCCTTGGCGTGTGGCGCCGCCTTCGGGCTATTCGCGTAGTGGTCCTTCCACCCCACCGCCCCTGACGGGTTTTGTAGACATAAAAACGCCAAAAAACTACTAGAAAGTAGCCCAAAGTAGCCCAACATGGCTACTTTGGGGAAGGAATGACTGGAACGGCGTCAGGCAGACGGCGAAATGCATTGTGGGTTTCGTTTGCCGTTGCAGCCGTTTGTCATGTAAATAGTTGCTTAAATGTTTTTTTTCTGTTTGTTTTTAAAAATAAAACGTGTTCACCTGTTACTTTGCTATAGTGTTGTATATTTTCTATTATTCGCCTAAGGTTTGTCGTTAATTGGGCGGGGTGGGTGGTGGAGCCAAGCTGTCTCGAAGTCATAGCGTTGAGTTCGGCTTTCCTCACCAGTTTCGTATTTCCTGAGGGGTTGTCCCCTATGTTTTCATTTCAGCGAGGTTGAAAAGAAGATTTCATCAGCGGCCTACTGATTTCACTCTACTCTTTTCTTTTTCCTAACGATTTTTATTTATTTATTTATTTTTTTCTTTTATTTGCTAGCACGATACGGCGGCTAATCCGCATTTTTATATTTGTCCTTTTGTATTAGGGGTACCCTTCTGGCCGAGCCAGATGACCTACCTCCAATAAATGGTCCGGGTGGAACTGGTTTACCAATCAGTGGGGAGTAGATAGGCATGACAGATTACAACGGGGGACAAAGGTCCGCATTACCTACCCTTCCTTACTTGCAAAGACTAGACAGACATTTCTATTCCACGTTATTTGCAAACGGAGAATACCTCCAAAAAGAACAATTCCAAACAGTCAATGTTCGGACAATCAATCAATCAATGAGGAACGAAATAGGTACGACGGGTTAAAAGCTTGCGTTACCTACCCTTCACTATCTGCAAAGGAAGAGAGAATATCCCTATTCTTCCCCGTTTGCAGGCAGAGAAGATCCTTAAGAGAACCAACTTCGAGCAATTCAATGCTCGATCAAACAATCAATCAATGGGGAGAAAAAAATAGGTATGACGGATTACAATGGGGACAAAAGTCTGAATTACTTATCTTTCGCTATCTGCAAAGGGAGACAGAATATTCCTATTCGTCCCCGTTTGTAGACAGGGAATATCTCGAAAAGCAATAATCGATAAAAACCGATTAACAAACAATCAATGGGGAGAAAAGATAGGCATGACGGATTACAATGGGGACAAAAGTCTGCATTACCTATCCTTCACTATCTGCAAAGGAAGACAGACGTTCCTACCTGTCGCTGTTTGCAGACAGAGAATGTCTCCAAGAGAACCAATACTTCAAGTAGCACCCAAGGCTAAATGAACCAATCAATGAACAATACCAGTATCTAAATACCGTTTCCAATATCAACAATTCAATCAATCAATCAGATGGATAAAGCCATCCTACCAATTAGACGTAAAGACGTCCTACTTAACCTTACCCGGACCGGACCGTGTGGACAGTTCTTCGCCTTCCTTTTCCCAGCGCCCGATCGTTCTCTTTTCTCCATGTTTTTACCGCAGCAGTCCTGTGGGATTCCAGTCAGGACAATAGGTCACTTGAGAGAGGTCCGTTCGGAATCGGTGAAGTTCATTCAATCGGCAGCCGGACGAGGGCCCTCTCAAGGCAGGTATACTCCAATCATTTTAGATGTTCACCCCATCGTCTGGACCTCTCTTACCGGACCTTATGTCGCTGATGGACCCCGCGTTGGGACGCCAATTGTGGAAAAGTCCGCCCATCGCACCTGATGCGCAGGCTGCTGGCGCAGGGCAACTCTTAGTTTCCATCTTGAATAATTTACCAAATAAAAGAGACGGGCACTGGAAGCAGGAAGACAAGAAAAAGGTTTATTTCTCATGAGGAGAGCATGTCATTTCGGACACTCGCATAGTGTCTTCGGGAGGTGCTCTAACAAGTTTCTCTGAGGCTTCGTCTTTTATACACAGGTTTGTGGCACACAGGCATCCTTTATTACAATCAAGACATTGTGAAGTACGAAGATATTCCAACACGTGGCTACAGTAGGGGCCCTTATCCTCCATACAATAGGAGGGGGCTGTCACGCAGCTGAGTGTTCTGCTGATTCCTTTGGAATGTGTGCTCCTGATCGAATCTCAGGGGGTGGGGAGGTCATGATCAATAGTGGCTCCTTTCAAAAGAGGCGAGTGCATACAGTAGTGGGCAATAAACTGTATCCTTAGGCTAAGGGATGACCAGCGGTTCGTACAGGCAATCGGGCTCAGAGGAAGGGGTCATCAAAGGAGGGGTATTCATGGAGGGAAAGGAGGTGTTGGTCAGGCGCGGGGTGCGATTTTCAGAGACAGAGTCATGCGGGAGGGGAGGGCTCATGACTTGTGCATGTGAGAGCGGGTGCGGTCAGGGTGCATGGGGGAAGCTTGCAGGGTCTGGGAAGGGCGCTGGTGATCGATCGCAAACATAGAGACCACGGTACCTAAAATGGCTGTTGTATATATGTGTGCATGGGTCTGTGCTGGCGGGGTAACACAGTCAGTGTTTTGCAATGTCCATTCTGCTTACGACAAGAGGTACAGTGAACACAAATGAACGCCGCTTATGTACACATACATTGCCATTTTCAACACATCCGCCTTATGCCAATATGTTTCTGTCCCTATATATTGCCCATAAAGGTCATGGGCGTTCTTCAGGGCCAAGGATCCCTAGTGGACTGGCCTATTCTCTGCTAAAAATGCTTAGTGAAACAAGCTAAGCCCAGGTAATTCCTACCTGATTTGCAAATAATTACATCCTATCTAGGGGGATACCAGTTGCCCGGTATGGGAGGGGATGATGTCTTCTGTAGTAACCCCTCCCTACAAGAGGCCATCCTGCCATTAGCCTATGCGCACACCTCACCCAGCTGCTGGTACTAGTAAAAAGGACACAACCTTCCACTGACCGTGCCTGTAGATTACTAGTCATTGAATGCTTAGTGGACAAAATAGATCACCTACCATGGTTGCCTGTATCCATCACATGCCTGCGGTTTGCTCCTCTGTCACTCCTGTGTTGACTCTACAGTGCATTTGCCAGGGGTGTCTGTATGCATTGCAGGGTTTGAGGTACCCATCTGTATCCATTGCATGGTTTGGGGTACCCATCTCTCCCTTCTTTTAGGACTTCAAAGAGTATTTAGCATGACTGCCTGTAGTCCATTGCATTCCAGTTGAGACGCTACTCTGCAGCTTTTCCATTTTAGGATGATATGAATGTCTCCATGCACATCTGTCTATCACACTACTTAGTTCACACTTCATACAAAAGCCCAGCTAAAGGAAAGAAGTGACATGAGAAGTCTATTTGCCTAACATTCATCACTCATGACACCAAAACACTTCCTACGTGAGCTCTACTCAGAATCCCACACCCTTTAAACCAGATAAAGATATAAATTAACGTAAAGCACATATTTTCTTCTAGTTTATCGCCTTCCCTCCACTAAATGCTTAGGGACTGATACTCAAGCCGAAATAAGAACACTATTCTATCAATCAGGCACAACACTAAAACTCTTCTGACATAGGCCACACTTCAAACAACACTGTTGCAAACTAAGCACTCCCTCAAGTTCACATTTTTCCTCTGTTAATGCGCTTCAATGCCTCATCAAGGGTATGAAGCAATATATAAATGCATTTCCAATACATGAAAATAAAGTACTGTAGAAGAAAATCATTTCTTTAATATAGACACAATAAACAGAAAATGAATGTAGCCCCTGAAGAGACTAAGATTGGAGGCAGTAAAGTGTAAAAAAATAATAAAAAAACCACAAAAAAACCATTGGCTTTGCTCTCTGGGAATCCACCCCTACATATAGGGCCTGTAAAAAACAACACAAGCTTTGTTACTAATTTACCATTATCAGATCAGCTTTCAGTTGTAAATGTTTTAGAAAAGCAGTCAGACACTCTTACTGAAAGCCACTGACATATTTTAATTCCGCATTACACAACCATGGCGCTTAAAAAAATGAAGAATTTTAGTGAAATACAAACCTCAGCCGAAGTATCCTTAGGATTTGACACATCAGAGAGAGAAGGGAGCCAAAGAAATATCATTTATAGCTTTCAATTGGTGATAAAGACATTGATGAGATATAGCCCCAGAGAGAAGTTGAACATGATCCACAATTATTTTTATATGATTATTCATGCTTTATTACTCGGAGTTTATAAGTAAGGTACCCATAGGTTGGGAGTAAAACACTCCTTCTTGGTGGGTTAGCTTGTTACCATTAGCCTTAGTGCAAGCAAAGTAACTGGGCTGCCTCACTAAGATGCCTCAGTTTGTTATCTGACTCCCACGCTGTCAGCCTCCTTTGACATAGTCTCCATCTCCTATTTCAAAACTCACTACTATTCTCATAAACACAGTGCTGGATTTCCACTCACTCCATTTCTGTAAGTCAAAGCCCTAACCCTAAAAATGACTGCCAAAGCTAATTGGTTTGGCCCTTGTAAAGTACATGCACACAAAGACTTAACATGCAGAGACTTCAAACTCATACTGCTGCTGTCAAATTAGCTCACCCCTGCTGCACTCCCACAGGCATATGGCTCACTCTGCACTCACACAGGAACAACTTTTAAACTGTAGACCACTTACCATGCTCTGACAAAAGACAATGATAATCCTGCATTCACAAAGGCAAACCCCTCCAATGTACTAAGAAAACATGGCAGCTATCCTGCACTCACAATCAAACAACAGGAGAGTAAGGGTAATAGTATTCACTATCTTACCCCTAAAAATAGTACTAATCAACAACGGGAGAGTGACACAACATAAGGGCACCTCAGATCCTTTGTTATGCCTGTTTTTCTTTCTACAGGTAACTGGCCTCAGCATAGAGCTGAGTAAGCCCTTAACGGTGATTTGCCGTAAGTACAAGTGAAATAATTTCTTACCACTCACTTTCCATTTATTTTTCACACTATTATCCTCACGGTTGGGTGCACCTTAGTGCGTGCACACCGCCGGTGGATTACATGTATGGTCCTGAAGAATGCTGAGCGACTCGGGCTCCTAAAGCAGAAACATGTTGACCAGATTTGACCAAATTGAGGACTAGGGGTCTCTAATAAATGAGACTTAACCTATGAGTCCACTCATCATTTGTTTTTAACTAGTGCTGGTTGGACTATTAATAAAATAGTTGACAGTCACAACCACGCATTTTTTAATTTCCCCCCCCTTTTTTTGCACACACTTAGCACAATTGGGTTTTTCCACCACGTCAACACACACAAGAACCAGCTCCGCTGTAACCAGGCGTTGTAGCACACTGGAAGGACGCTAGGTCCTTCCAGTGGGAACCCGATGATGAAGCATGTCACCACCAGGTTGGTGAGTGAGGGTTCTTAAAAAGATACTGTGTGTTTGTTCTCTTCACTTGTTTTTGATATTCCAGACTGTCTTTTACATGATATTCTGAGCTATCCTGCACTCACACAAGCACACTGCTCACTAAGAAGGAAGAGAGTTGGAACAGATGGAGGAATAAATCCAGTACTTGTATAGCGCACAAATCACCCCCGAAGGGGTATCTCGGCGCTGGGGGCCCCTGGGAAGATTAAGCGAGCTATTGCCCAGAGTCACATGGTGCTGGGCAGACTCCTGCTGCCGGAGCCAGGGATCGAACCGTGATCTCCAGCATCCAGCATCAGTCACCCTGGCCGCGGTGCCACACAGGTTGAGAATCTGGACCTTGGCCCTCTAGTGCAATTCAAAGCTTTTGAGGTAAGCTAAAATTGAAGCCTGAATGTTCACTGAGGTTATCATATCTTCCACCAGCCACACTTGGACCAGCACTGTAGATTATATGAGTCTGATGTTTGTCAAATTTGAGGTGAAGAGTCTTGGCATTAAAAAAAGTTTCACTGGTCTTATAAAAATGAGGTGGTCGTTTTCTTTGTAGGTTAAGCATGTGCTAAAATAAAGAAAGACAGAACAAAAACAAATGAAAAACAAAAGAAACTTGCTAAATATGGAGGTCATGTGCTTCAATAAAAAAGTAAAACTTCTCACAGGTCTGCCTTCTTGGAACAGTAAAAAATGATAGAGTATGCCGAACACCATTTCAAGATTGCAGCATAGTTTTGAAGCTTGCAACAGTGATGCCTGACACTCTGCATAAGAATGTTGTGGTACAGTAGCAATAGTCGCCAAGCTGCTGATACCCTCATTACTCAATTACCACTAGTCTGCAGTTGCAGGTGAGCTGCTGGGGAATGAACTGAAGGAAATATCTCTGAGGATGGAATCCTCTGGATGCCGAGTAACATAGAGTAACCAGGCAAAATACTGTTACTCAGCCTACCTGACATCCTAAAGACCAATGGTTTTCTACTAGACAAAGCCAGACATTGGTAACAGAGCTAATGGCAAAAGAATGCTGATCCACTGCCCAATTGTTTTTTATGCTGTTTTGAAGGGCTGAACTAATATCTTAATGACACACTGTCTGATGAATAATGGAAGAGGGCTTACCCATAATCAATTTTCTCTAAGAAAGATTATGAATTATTTTTGAGAAAACATAAGATTGATGAGACAGCTGAAGCAGTCTTTGGGTCAGACATAAAACACGCACAAGTAGCTAGAGAACAGGATGCCAGAGGGCAACAGGTCCTTGGTTTACATGCATACCACTGAGGTACTGGGTTTTTCAGAACCGGTACCGAACCGGTAACCCAGTGGTGTCAGGGAACACACCCAGAGACCTCGAGTACTTTCCTGATTCAGACGACAGAAACTCAGAGTCTTCTAGGTGAAGTCAAGGATCGATTTTATTGGCTGCAACCAATGTAACAGGCGTCCTAGAAGTACAACAGCACGGGAAGTATATTCTCAGGAGACTGCGCAAATTCACAAAATCAGGCTTCTCTTTTTATACGAAATATTGTGCTTTAGGCAAACATTCTTAACATTTTACTATACCATTGAAAGGTTTCCACTACAAAGGAAAAGCAGAGTTATGGTGACAAGCCCACATTACAGTTCGTCCAGCCCATAACAAATCATCCGGCAAGGCCCAGCATTTCCATCAGATACCGCTGGACCCCCAATAAAAACGGGCACCTCCCCATCATAAAGCAAGTGAGAGAGAAAAGAGCGGGGACTGGTGTGAGCAAGATTCGGCAGGGTGTGTGTGCGATGAAAAGAGTTTATGGCCTGTTGTGCCTTGATGTTATCTCGTTCGGCCACTGGGAGAGGAACTGACCAAACAGGTTCGGCCTGGGGCAATGGTTCCAACTTGCCCAGGTCAGAGAAAAGTCAATTAAGGTGTACGTGTCCTTTGGAATCGAATTTGGCTTAATTCTCTGCCTATGTGAGGGCAACTCACAAACTGGCTGCCATACACAAAATGGATGCCAAGGGTTCAGAACGAGAATGACGATTTCGAGGTGAAATCGTCATTCGAATATGACGAAAATGCTTGTACATAGTGTACTAGCCATTCTCGGTCTTTTGATACCAAATTCGTCATGTTACGACGAAGTTTAATTCTCGAGTCCAGAATTATTACACTAGTCCAGAATTTTCAGAACCACACCCCATACAGCACAAGCCAGAGGTAACATTATCTTCCCAGAAAGACATAGAACAAGTGTGGTACTGCAGGATCAATGTGAGTTTCTGTAAGAGACCTGGAATAAGCATGGTGTCACCCAGTGCAAATTTCCTTCAAAGACATGGAACAAGTGTACTACTGCAGGGCCAGTCATTACAAGCTTCCTTACATAGAACAAAGATGGTACTGCAGACCCAGTGAAAGCTTCTTTCAAATATTCAGAACAAGTGTGGCACTGCAGGGCCAGTACAAGCTTCCTTCAGAGACATGGAACAAGTGTGCTACAGGAGGGCCAGCCAGTTAAAGCTTAATTCAAAGACATGAAATATGTGTTTCACTGGGCAGCCCCTTCGAGTATCAGGAGAAAGGGTATGGTCAAACCTTCAGGTCCTGGGGACCAGGTTTATGATTTCCCCCTTTTGAGTAAGATGTGTTTCAGTAGCCAGGAGTTAAGTTTATGATAGCTGCACACACTAGAGGCTAACACCAAGAGGGACACAGGATATTTAATAGCAATCAGAACAAAAGATCATGCTGAGTGTTCTATGGACTGTGCTCTGCAACACAAGGCTATACATTTGACTTTGATACATTAGGTGAAACAAAGAAAACCGCAACTGTGCAAATACAGTAGTTTTCCATACTTACAGTTATCTCGAGGAAGGAAGAAAGGACTTTTGATAGTGTGCACTCCTGCACCTTAACCAGTTCAGAAAGGAAAGGGGGTCTCAGGAAAAAGGGACAGTGATAACACGCTCCAAAGCTTGTGGGAGGAAGAACATTTTTAAGATAGGAGTGAAAAGGGAGTCTGGGGCATCCTAACACCTCAGTAACTTCTCTTTCAGTCTGAAACTTATTCCAGAGCTGATGGAAGGGAGGAGTGAATTGTGCTTTGTTCTGCAATGAAACAGAGGATAAGGTTGAAGACATTTTACCGCAACATGTGCATTATAGAAATTTAAAAAAAAATTATGCATGATTATGAACTCAACATAATATGGAATCAATGTAAATGCGTGCAAAAGACTACATGTGGGTAGCAGATCTCCTCCTACTGGCTGGTAAAGAAAAAATATTGTATGTTTTGCAATTTGATTTACCCAAAAACGAAAATATCTTTTAAACATCAATCACCTAAATACCGAACAATTTGATTCTAACTTGTGAGCCTAAAACTAGAAGCTAAACTCTTTATTTTATTATGCAAACTTAATTGATCACTATTTACAGCAGTTAGGCTGTGCTATTTCTTCTGAATTGGGTGTCTCTCTTTGCAATATGAGCACAGGAAACGATATGTTTACATTACAAATCTGTTGACACAAGAACTATTTTTGTCTTAGTTCAGTTTCAAATTAATTTGCTTGTTTGAGCAATGGACACTATATTTGGAGTCACATGAAGAATTGTTTTTACTGTGTTAAGTTTCTAAATATTTTGTCTCTGGACAATATTTTATGTATTAATTTATGTCTTTTTAGTTTATTGGTGTGTTTATTTGTGTACCTTTGTTGTGAACGAGTGTTGAAGTTGTATTCTAAATTTAATGAAAAAAATAGAAATTAAAACAACACATAGAAATGAAAAACGGGGTGGAGGGGCCAAACATTTGCTAAAGAACTAAAATCCTGTTGAGAAAATGTTTATATGTAGCTCATTTAGAGATCTGCACTTTTGACAAACTCCTGAGCATTTTTAATTAAATCCTTTCTTTTGCTTACTTTCCTCGCCTAAACTTGCCCAAACTTTTACATTTTGATAAAGAACCATCAGCCTAACCACAACTATTTTTAAAAGTACTTCAGAGGAAATGACTTCGGAATGCATTCTTCATAACGTCGGTACCACAAGCGGTGTTTAAACTTTAAATGCCACTATGGCCAAAAGGTTAACAAACCCGGTGTAAGTGACATTTACTAAACTTTTGGGAGATTGATTTGATTATCAGATAAAGCAAATCTTTTCGTGTATATTGTATACTACCATCACTTTATTTTGCATTGAATTGCCTTAGGTAAAAAAGAATAAATAAACACGTCACCAAAAGCCAAATAAACCCAGTGGTTGCGTGCTCTGAATGACAGAAGCACATATTCCCATTAAAGTTTAAAGACACAAATAACAGATATTTATGATATTTTAAAATTTCCATTTCAGGAGCTGGATGCTAATGTCGCTATGAGGGCCAACTGATTGCTGTCACATTGAGAATGTTCAGCATCCTTGTGAAAATATTTAGTTAATTCAAAGGGAGATAATGTTCACTTTGCCACAGCAGACGTTCCAAAAGCTAATGTAAAATGACAAGTGATTTGGCAGGAAAAGGTACTGTCAATAGAATCACTGCAACTGTGTGAAATGGGTCAAAAATTAAACTGTAACTTTAGATAGGGGTCTATTTACTTAGTTCTCTCTGTGAGATGCACAATGCCAGCTTAGTTAGAGCGAGGATCTCCTGTCGTGTTGATGAAAGGGCTCACAGGAAATAAAAGAGTGAAAAGATTTAACTACATTGACAGCAATGGACCAAACAGTACCAAGGCCTTTGTGTAAGGCAGCGCGCTGGCACTTCATTCACCAGTTTTGAATTCTGTAAAGGACACATTTATTAGAGGCAGGATTGAACAAGGAGGCAGATACATGGGAGTCTTGGATTCAAAGGCGTAAAATGCATTTAATGCACTTGACTGATCTCCATGTAAATCAAGGGTCAACATTACAGAACATCCGTTGAGTGCTTCAACCAGCCCACAACTGGGCTCTAACCTCCTCCCACCCCGTGTTAAACCCGGGAAGGGTGGCTCCTCTGAGGCAGGGAGTTTGATTGGTGGACGCTTCAGGTATTTCAATTCTGGTAGATTGAGAGTTTACTATTTGAGCTGTTCACTCAACTCATATCTCGCTCTCCGAGTTAGATGTAGGGGCAAAGTATCATTAGTTCTTTAGTGAGGGTGTCAAGTTTTTAATTGGGCATTCTTTGGCAGACTGCAGTGTCAATAACAGTTTCAGCAGTCTGTTTGATGAGTTTATATCTTGTGCTGTTCGAAACTGTTTGAAATACTTTGGAATGTTCTGACATATAACTACAGGTACAAGGTGATGAGGTATTACTGCCTAGATTACCAACTTAGTAAACCCCTAAGTGCCACAAATGCAAATGTGTGTCCGAAGTCAATATGAAAAGTGAAGGCAGCTTTATGTTTGCTGACAAAGTCGCCGAAAGAGTCGTAATTACCCAGCTGACAGCATTTATCGAAGAGCACTCCATCCTTGACGCCTCCCAGTCTGGATTTCGCAGCAACCACAGAACCAAGAGAGCCCTCCTCACAGCCACGGACGACATCCGCATGCTACTCAACGAGGGACACACCGCAGCACTCATCCTACTAGACCTCTCCGCAGCTTTCAACACCGTCTCACATCACACCCTCGCAACCAGACTGCACGACGCCGGGATACAAGGAACCTCCCTCAATTGGATCCGCTCATTTCTCTCCGGCCAAACCCAGAGGATCAGACTCCCTCCTTTCATCTCCCAACTCACAGAGATCAACTGTGGAGTACACAGGTATCATCACTCAGCCCCACATTCTTCAACATCTACATGGCCCCCCTCGCCGCCATCGTCAGACAGCATGGGCTCAATATAGTATTTTATGCCGATGACACCCAACTCATCCTCTCCCTCATGAAGGATCCCAATGACACCAGGCTCAGCTTTCAGGACGGAATGAAGGATGTCTCAACATGGATGAAGGAAAGCGGCCTGAAGCTCATCACGGAGAAGACTGAGGTCCTCATCCTGGGACCTTCAACCTCTGCTTGGGACGACACGTGGTGGCCCTCCACCCTCGGGGACCCTCCGACCTCGACAGACCAAGCCTGGAACCTCGGCATCATCCTTGAATCCTCCCTCACCATGACACGCCAGATCAAGCCGTCTCCTCCACCAATTTCAACTGCCTCCGCATCCTCCGAAAGACCTTCAAATTAATCCCCCCTGAACACAGAAAAACCGTCACCCACGCACTCATAACCAGCAGGCTGGACTACGGAATCGCCCTCTACGCCGGCATCAGCAGGACCCTGCTAAACAATCTCCAAACCATCCAGAACACAGCAGCCAGGCTTGTCCTCGGGACCTCATGACAGGATTGCATGATGCAACACCTTTGAGACCTTCAATGGCTCCTGGTCATGAAGAGAATAACCTACAAGCTTCTCACCCACATGTACAAATCCCTCCACAACATCGGACCCAAATACCTCAACGATAGTGTAAGTTTTCACGCACCCAACAGAACTCTCCGATTGGCAGACCTCGCCCTAGCAGAGACACCCAGCATCTGCAGAAGCAGAACAGGAGGAAGGGCCTTCTCCTACCTCACAGCCAAAACCTGGAACGAACTCCCGGTCAACATCAGATGATCCCCCAACTTGCACATCTTCAGGAAGGACCTCAAGACCTTGCTCTTCGACTGATCCGGAGCTGCCTACCACCCCCCCTAGCGCCTTGAGACCCACGCAGGTGTGGGGAAAAAAGGAAAAGGGAAGGGGAGAACAACTCAGTCACAGAGACTATCTCACACTTTATCTCTTAAAAAAAATCATAATGGCTAACAAAGGAGTCCTCAGGTTTATTTCGGTCAACATCTGCGGGCTGAATGATGGCGGGAAAAGGCAGAAAGTTGCACAAGGACTAAGGTCTCTAGGAGGGGACGTCATATGTCTCCAATAAACCCACTTGGATGGATCACAAAAACAGCTCTTGGACACACTAGGCTATAAAGTCATAGGAGCCACCACACAGGGAGCAAAAACAAAGGGGGTGGGAATACTAGCTGAAAGAAAATTGCCCATTAAAAGCCCAAAGGTTAAATCTGATACACTTGGTAGATGGGTGATAGCGGAATGTCATCCTCCTACAGACGCCCCCTTCACTATATGCTCAATCTATGGCAGCAATACTGATGACCCAAACATTATTAATCAGATATCCGGGGAGTTAGCTAATTGGCCCACTCCAATAATTTTGTGTGGAGATCTTAACATAAACCTGCCGCATGACCAAGAATTAGGGAGCAAATGGAATTATAAAGGCAGGAAACCTCTAGTTTATAACGCATTAATCAACTTAGCACAAACGCACGGGCTTAGTGACGCCTGGTCTAAACTTAATCCCTCACAACCTGGATATACATACTTCTCATTTCCACACCAAACATTCGCTGGGCTAGATTATTTCTTTATTTCATCGTCTTTATTAGATAAATGCACAATAGGCTTAGCCCCACGCTTCATGTCAGACCACAACCCACTTATTCTGATGATTATGGGGCTCGAGAACTGGAAAGATATTCCTAGATGGAGTTTTGAGAAGGCACTTCTGCAGGACGCCAGCTATCGGATCCACATGCAAGCCTGGAATCAGGAATTCCTTGAAATAAACATGGGGTCAGCATCTAACACAGTAGTTTGGGATACACTAAAAGCCGGTATTCGGGGGGGGGGCAAACGTTAAGATTTTCAATTAGGAAGAACAAAAGAGAAAAACAGCTAATAACTGATTTACAAACAAATCTAACATAAGCAGAAACCGCATTAATACAAAGGGTCCAAAATGGAGCTGAGATGGAGAATATCCAAACTGAAGTAGCACTGATCAAGGCTAAAATAGAAACAATATTCGCGGAAAGAACAGCAGCTAAGGGGGCAGCTGCGCGCAAAACACTATATGAGTGTGGTGACAGTATTGGCCATCATCTCGCTGTCAAAACAAGGTAAAAAACAGTAAATAGCCAAATATGCACAATCCGCCTACCTTCAGGGATAGAAACTAGTAACTCAACAAGATTCAATATGGCTTCCAAGACTTTTACGCAACTCTTTATTCGGAAGGAAACATCCAGTCCGACGACCTGGTAGAGCGAGAAATTACTAACTACTTGCAAGACGTAGAACACAGGCAACTTAATCCAGGCGACTCTGCGCAGTTAGAGAACATGCCAGAGTAGGACGATGTCCTAGCCGCCCTATCTAGTTTGCCTGACTGTAAAGCGGCGGGTATAGACGCTATCCCTGTAGAATTTTATAAGGTCTTTGCGCCCCAAATAAAGCATATCTTTCTTGACATGATCACCGCTATATTTAATGGAGGACCACCCCCGCGTCTTGGTCTAATGCAAAAATCTCCATATTCCCAAAAAAAGATAAATCACCCTAAGAAATGGGTTCTTACAGGCCTATTACCTTAATAAATTGTGACTCTAAGCTCTACTCAAAATTACTGGCAATCAGACTGTCTGCGGTAATAGAATCCCTGGTCTCAGAGTGGCAACATGGATTCATTCCAAAGAAGGGCACCACTGAACATATACGGAGGGCTATCACCCTATTTGATGCCGCACAGGTGTCAGGAGAGCCGATGTGTAGTCCCTGTGTGCTCATGGCTTGGATTGCCGGGTTTTTCTCTATTTTCTTGATTAGGGGGTCTATGTAAAGAGCAAAAAGTAAAAGGGAGCAGGGGCAGCCTTGCCTGGTACCTAGTGATATACTAAAGTTCTTGGAGAGCCTCCCGTGTATCACTACACAGGCCGTCGGATGGTGATACAGCGCTTGAACTGCCTGCTTGAAGCCGATGTCCCTGATTTTGTTAGATGCCCAAAAGGCCTTTAATCGGGTCTCCTGGCAGTTCCTGTGGGGCCTCATGGAGAGGATAGGCTTCGGTCCAAAATTCAAGCAGGCAGTTCAAGCGCTGTATCACCATCCGACGGCCTGTGTAGTGATAAACGGGAGGCTCTCCAAGAACTTTAGTATATCACTAGGTACCAGGCAAGGCTGCCCCTGCTCCCTTTTACTTTTTGCTCTTTACATAGACCCCCTAATCAAGAAAATAGAGAAAAACCCGGCAATCCAAGCCATGAGCACACAGGGACTACACACTAAGATATTGGCATACGCAGACGACCTGGCCATTACTACCCCTGACCCCGAAAACGTTATGTTAGCACTAGAGTCAGAAGCCCAGATGTTCAGAAAAGTCTCAGGATACGCGCTAAACAGCTCCAAAACACAGATAATAACTAACAGTGAAGTCCACTGGAACAGCAGCAGGGTAGTGACAAAAGCAACATACCTGGGGTGACAATAACGGCAAACTTAGGCAATATAGTAACAGAGAACTTAATCCCTTTGGCCTCTGAAACAAAAAAATCCCTTAAAGCAATCGACAACTTGCACTTGACAATAGTGGGAAGATGCAATGTGATGAAGATGACATATTTTCCAAAATTGCTTTACTACTTTCGCTCTATTCCGTTAGAATTTACCAAGGCACAGCTATCAAGGTTCCAGCAAATTTTTACATAGTTTATTTGGGCTTACACGCAGCCTAGACGGGCCCTGAAACAACTGACATTTCCTAAAGAACGGGGGACTGGGCTCTGCCAAACAAAGTACTCTACTACTGGGCATCAGTTTTACAATACAGTACCGATTTAATCGCGACACACCCCTGCACTTCTGCAACTGGATTGCCATCTCCATTTCTGCTGCTATTGGGAGAGGAAGCGCGCTGCTTTTTTTCTAGACAGTTATCCTATGGATACTACAAGCGGGTCCGGTTTAAGACACTGATGAACTCTTTTAAGGTGTTTTGTAGTATACGTAGGATATATGGTCTTGGAAGGTTTAACCATTACACCCCCCTCAGCCTAAACTGTGACCTGCCTGGCATTTTTGATCGAAGCTACTTAGCAGAGTGGTACAAAGCTGGCATCTTAAAACTAGGGGACTTAATCTCAAATGAGAGAGTGAGCATGTTTGCAGAACTACAAAGTAAATTTGGTTTAAAACAACAAGATGCCTTTAAGTACTAGCGATTTATAGCTTCCTTTCGTGGAAGGTGGGCAGACTGGCTGGGTTCTCAGAGGTCAAATTTATTAGCATGCTACGAACTTCTGTAGCACCACGAATAGGATCTATATATACAGCTCTAAACACGAACACACCGGACGACCTCCCTAGAATAGCTGACAAGTGGTTATCAAAATTGGAGGCGCCACATTGCCTGTTTTTTAAATCATTAGAACTCTCACAGAGTGACTTACTGTCAGCTAAACTACAGGTGCAACACTTCAAAACCATTTTTTCTTGTACTTAACTCCTAGCAGAATTGCTAAGTGGAGCACAGGTGAGGGAACAACCTGCCCACAGTGCTCCGAGTTTGGAGTTGACTCTATCCACATGTTTGCCACCTTTCAAAAACTGTCCTCTGTCCTGTCTAGAATACAGGAATTCCTGGGAAAGGTTGTTTCTCAGGACTATATACTAACCCCCACAACAATCATGCTAGGGACCTGTGAAACACGTAGCCGGACCAAAGGAGGTGCATTGGTGTTTGTAGCTATGACAGTATGGAGGATATGTGTAGCTTCAGGGTGGAAAGATACAGACCCGCCACCATTCTCTCAGTGGTTAGCCAGGCTAATGGCGACGTACCTTCTCGAGAAAGCGGTATACGCCAAAAAAGGTCGTAAAGGGAGAAAGAGGGGCCTGGACATATGGGGACCTTTCACCACATGGCTTGAGCACTCTGATTAACTCTTCTATCTAACTCTTCTATCCCTCACTCATTTTCTTTTTTCTCCCTATCTCTATCTTTGCTTCTATTTTCTTTTTTTTTCTCGTTTCCCTTTTTTGTCTTATTAGTCGCTTTTTTCTTCTCAGTTCTACACTCTCTTAAGATGTTTCTCCGTACACACTTTGATGTTCCTGATCAACATTGTGAACCTTACCTTCGTTTTTTGTAAGAAGGGGGGGGAGGGGGAGACACTATTATGTCAAACTCTGTATACTCTGCCATTCTTGAAAATAAAAAAAAATAAAAAAAAATAATATATATTTTTTTTCTTAAAAAGAGACCGTCGGAGGTGTGTAGCGTGCTTTATAAACCCTGATTGATTGATGACATATTTTTTTACCAGTAAAAAGGGCAATGTTTCCTCCTAGGCCTGACTGGGTCACATGACACTGGAATATCTATGTAAACTGGCAAAACATTACTTTACGACCAGGGCCTGATGTCACGGATAGATGACTTACAATGTGTCGCAGATGGTAGCAGCTTCTGCGTGATATTCTGTCTGCTAACAGCTAGCAACATTATCCATTATCAGCTCTTACTGAGCCCAGCAGAAACACTGACACATCGCAGGTCTCGCACAGAAGTAGCTCTGGCCCTCCTGTCTGACTGTTCTCAAATGGTTTCCTTTCTCACTTTCATATCATCACCATACTCCAGTGTTGCATAGTCTTCCAGTGCTCATTGATCTATCCTCTTTAATTTGTACTTACAACTACTTGATGATGCATTCCTTATCTGAAGCTAAGGGTATCACACTCAACATTTGATTCACCTTGCCAATATTGCTCCTCTCATGTCTACTGTCCCTCAGTGCAAACAAAGTACAACAGCACCTGGCTCAAACATAGGCCTCCCAAGAAAGAAATGAGAACCAAGGGGAGCCAACCTGAAGGCCTGATCCATATCCACAAACCTCAGCCACTATGCTGAGACAGGGAGTGAGTGAAATTCCGGTTACTATTGGACGCAATAAGGAAAGTACCAAAGGCCTTGTTACAATAGTCAAACTTCTCAAAATTCTCTTCGACAAATTAGTAAGGCCATCCTGATAAAATATCGGAAATGACTCTTAGAGTAACTAACATACAGAAAGATTAAAATGAGATTCATTTAATTAAGGGCCTGATTAAAATTAGGATGGTGATTTCAGATCTGTACAGTAACTGTTGTTACTCTGCATATCAGAAGTACTTCAGTAATGACAGCATCTTCTTTAATTGTCATCTGGTAAATTTCAGCAGGTCAAACCTGACAAGATTTACAAGGAGAAAATGTGCCATTAATACTGATGCATGCAGATTTTGCTGCAATAAGGTATCTTTACACATTTTCCAAGAAAAAACCCAGAACAGGAGAAATTTGCTATATCTGTGGTTGCTGACTCAAACCGAAAAGTGACCAATACTTTCTGAAATTATAATGCCTTTCATTTGTGTGAATTATTATATATTATATATTCAACTGAAATACATTTAAATAGTAGGCTTTTCAACATACGACTTTATCAACCGATCTATCAAATTAAAGTGTGTTAACTTGCACGAAATTACTAGACTCAAAATCGGTAATTACGTCCTCAAACCACTTTTAATAGGGATGTGTACTTGGAAGTATAGACCAACTATGGACCAGGGGTAGACACACATAGACTACAGACAACTCAAGGGAAAAGACATACAGCAAGAAAAATGAAAAAGGAAGAAGACTGTTAATGCCCAGGTTTTAAAATCAGACAAATAGACTTTAATGTTTGACTTCAAGCATGGGAAGACCTTATTGTACTTCCTCTTTCAGTTCACATGACTTTTAATTGTCAATCTGATGTTTGACAGAACATGCTGGTTTGTGGATGCACCAGGGCTTAAGTCTCATGTAAGTACTTTTGAGTTGACTTGGCTTGAAATGTGTCCATGATACCAGAGAGAGAAAGCAGGGAGTACTATGTCATTTGAAAGATAGCAATGGTTTTTAAATCATTTGATAGATTAACTTTAGAGATGCCTCATTAGAGCAAACTCTAGAACAGTTTTCGTAGCGTGCGCTGCATCGCATTTTGCGATGCAGGGCGCACAACGAAATTCGTTTTATTTATTTAATTGTTTACTTATCTCCAATCATCCATATTCCGGTGTTTACTACCCCCACCTTACCCTTCTCCTGCCCTGCCTTTTCGCCCCACGGAACTTTCTCCGCGGGCCGCAACTGCTCTAAAATACAGCTGAGCTTCTACCGCAACAATACTCCTGTGGTGGAGAAAATTCTGCTTCTGGATTGTACACTGTATTTAGAGCTTTCTTCAGAAACTGGAGGATTTTCAGTTCTTTTCAAACTCGGAATGAGGCCATACACAAAGAAAGAAACTCTCTCTCTCTCTCTCTATATATATATATATATATATATTACCTACTGGCGGTCGCCAGTAGGTATATATAGTTAGGATTTTTTCCCTATGGGATTTTTGAAAATTCTATGTCTAATAACTTTGGCGTTTGTGGACGGAATTGGCTGAAATTTTCAGGAAAATGGCACATTTTGTTTCTGAGCAGCCCTTGAAAATTTGGGGGGGGTTCGTCAAGGGGGGGCCGAGAAAAAAGGGGGGTCCCAAAACGTGTTTTTAACATTGAGTTTTCCATAGGGCGGTTGGCCTCACTTTTAGCCCGAACGGCTGAATGGATTTGCACGAAACTTGGCAAAATTGTAGGGACTGGTAGCCCGATGTGCCTTTTGTAGGTCTCAATATATGTGCTCCAGTGGATTTTGAGAAATTAACGTTTAAAAAAAGATATATATCTGTAACAGCGGACCGGGCAGCGCCCCGGTTCGCGGATCTTACGCGTAACGGAACTTCGCGTAGCGAAGCTGATTGGTTCTCCGGTGTCTGTCAACATTCTAAACAGTCCGGAGCGGCCGCCATCTTGTCTCTCGGTAGGATTGAGAGACAAAAGGAGGCCAAAACAAAGGGGGAAATAACCATAAGGGGGCATAGTAGATCCTCCCTGACCCCCTAGGTTTAATGTGGAGGTTTTAAAAGGGCCCCGCGGGGCAAAAAAAACATAATTTTTTTTTGTTTTTTTTGCGTGGGTAGCGCCCGGTCCGCGAACCGGGAAGCGTTCTGGGCAGCGTACTGCAATGAAAAATGAATGATAGACTTTTTCAAATACTGTATGTTAATTGATTGTTGGTTTTGTTAATTATTTTTTAATTTTTTTATTTTTTAAGCAATTATTTATTATTGTGATTGTGTTTCAAAATTTAATAACATTTCTAACATTTCACTGTCTGAAATGTCGTCATTTTCATTGAACATAGCTTGTAATCTATGAGGGTGTAAAATGTCCTCATTTTGAAGGAGGTCATCCACTGCTTGCACACATTGCAGTAGTTCTTGGTCCCAAGTTTCATCCATAAATTCTATATAATTTGGATCAATTAATTCTTGGCTGCTTTCTTGCAGGACAATTTGAAATGAAACTTTCTGTTCGCCTTCCATGTTGCCTGAAATTTGGATAAAAAAAATATATATTAGTAGAGATAGGGCACTGTTGGGATTAATTTTAGATAGGCATTTTTTATCAGTGAATTTATCTTTGGGCAGTGTATAGTATCAGAGTGGAAGTAGGAATATAAAAAAGTGTATGTGATTTAACGTAAGTAAATTCATAATTATAAAAGAGAAGCCTAACTCCATCCATAACTATAACAGAGAAGTCTATCTAAATCTATAACTACTACAGAGGGATAGTATATAACTATCAGAAAAAGTTTACCATATTAACTGATAGTGCACAATATAGTTCAGTTTTTAAAATAACAACTTACCTTTAGAAAGAAGTTGAAGTGATTAGTGAAAATCCAATTGAAATGTACACCAGGAAGTACCGTAGTAGTCAAAATGGCTGTGTTTCATTCTCTTCTTTTATATATATTCAGGTACATAACCAATCAAATGTCAGGTAAAAAAAGTAGAAAATGAAAGTAACATTTTAATTGGTTGTCAATTCCAACACTTCAGATGTGTTTTGAGAAGTAATTTACCTCAGGGTATTAAGAGAGGTCTACAGGCTAAATGGCTAAATGGAATTCCAATCAAATTTGTGAAAATGGTAGGGATTGGTATGTAGTATGAGCTAATCTATATTTGGTGAAATTGTCTCCAGTGGTTTTTCTGTAAACTACTTTCCCACCTTTTTTGATGGTGCGCTTCCCAGGGAGCGACCCGGTACGCGAACTGTTGAGCGCCCCGGTTCGCGAACCTTAAGCGTTACGGGAGTCCACCATTTTGTGTTTCGGTCGAATTAAGATACAAAATGGAGGGCAAATAATGTTCAGAATGGGTAGAAGGGGGCACGGTAGACTTATCTTGACCCCCTAGGTTTTGTGAGGGTGGCTGAGGAGGCTTATATGTGCGAAAAAAAACATTTTTTTAAAAAATTTCGCGAGGTTAGCTCCCGGGTTCGCGTACCGGGTAGCGCCCCGGGGAGCGTACTTTGTTGAAAATTAGTGAAAAAAGTTAGAGTAAAATAATAATTGTGAGTGATCAGATGTAGGGTAGCTCTGAGAAGAGCTTTTGGGTTTATGGTACATTTAGGTACTTATAAGTAGGTACCAATGCACAGTCTTAAATTCAGAGTGAAAATTCTGTTGCCCTCATCTGAGAAGTGAACTCCATCTCCTCTGTAGATATCTTGCATGTAGTAACGCAAGTTATTGTTGTACATGGAGCCCATTCCATGGTCTCTCATGTAAGCTGAAACAGATTTGTTTACATGCTTCCTCGACTTCTCAATTTGTGGACAAAATTGGTTTGACCACCTCCATTTCTGTCTTTGGCATATATTTGAATATACCAAGGCAGTCTGAGGAAAAAGTGCCATCAATTGCTCAAAGGTGTCCTTTAAAAGCATTTCCAGACCTACCCCAGTCAAAGTGCCCAAATCATTACCTCCACAGTGCACAATTAACAGGTCAGGTTTGGGCAAATGCATAAAGGTTTTCACCAATGGTATCAATTGGTGACATTTTAATCCTCTGTGGCCAAACCACTTAATTTCCACATCTTGTAAATTGAGGTTAGGTAAATTTCTGTTCTCAGCATACCTGTGAGCCCAGTGGATATAACTATGTCCAACAATCCAGACAGAAAACATGGTGAGAGAAGGTTCTGCTGCAGTCAGATGAAGTGTGGCAATGAAATGGCAGTTGAAAAAATTAGAGTTTAAAATGAAAAAAACTGTGGAGTTTCTGTGTTAATGAAGCAGTAACAGTGATTGGTGGATTTTGATTGCTGAAAACAGAAAGTTAGGGTGCATGGATGAGTTCTTTGAAAGATGTATTTTGAGTGGTCAAGAAATAATCATTAAATGAAAGATTGCAGTGGATACGCAGGTGCACTGAGAGTTCAGAGTTCAATTGCAACATTGTTGTGTGAACTTGCAAACACCAGAGGTCTTCCAAGAGGTGGTTGCTATGCAGAAAAGGCATGAAATGGCAGAGGGGGGAAGGGTTTTCATTTGAAAAAAAGTGAGGGAAGAGTTTTGATTGGGTGACATGAGAGATATGTGTGAAGAATTACAGCATTTCTGTGCTTTTGATAGCTGCAGACTCTGGAGTGCATACCTTTTGCTCTGCTGAAGACAAATTGGTGTGTTTCTGAGACTGTTTTCAAACTCAAAGTATTTGCTAAGGTGAGAAAATATTTCTTTAATTTAGATAGAGAATAGTGTGCTTTAAGGAGAAAATTATGAAGAAAGTTGTGTTTTTCAAATGTTGCTTTGTCTCAAGTGTTTTACAAATAGATTTTGTTTCTTTGAGAAAATGTAATTGGAGAAAATGTGAAGTATTAGTACTGACAGGGTGTTTTTCTGCATAGGAGCTGTGGAGTCTTTTCAAATTATGACTTGAGAATCGTTTTTGAGGAAAATGAATGGTTATAATATTTCTGACAAGGACATAATGGTGTATGCTTCTTTATAATGCAATTGAATGTCTCTGATGTTATTTTTCCCATTTTAATGTAAGACCTTTCTCTGTGGCGCAAATTGCTTGTAAATATGCTCCCACCTGTGCATGGTAAATTTAGATTTTGAATGTTTGTGTTACATAGCCATGTTAAAAGTGATACAAACATGCTGCAAAGGCAATCAAAAAACGCTTTTATGTGTCTTAAGGACATTTTAAGTAATTTTCCCATGTGCAGTGTTTTGAAATTATGATTTGAAAATCGTTTTTGGGGAAAAGGAATTGTTTTTAAATTTATGACAAAGACATAATGGTGTATGCTTTTTTATAAGGCAATTGACTGTCTCTGATGTTATTTTTCCCATTTTAATGTAAGACATTTCTCTGTGGCGCAAATGGCTTGTAAATATGCTCCCACCTGTGCATGGCAAATTTAGATTTTGAATGTTTGTGTTAAATAGCCATGTTAAAAGTGACCCAACCATGCTGGAAAGGCAATCATAAAACACTTTCAAGTGTCTTAAGGACATTTTAAGTCATTTCCTCATGTGCAGTGTTTTCAAATTATGATTTGAAAATCGTTTTTGGGGAAAAGGAATGGTTTGCAAATTTATGACAAGGATATAATGGTGTATGCTTCTTTATAAGGCATTTCTGTGTCTCTGATGTCATTTTTCCCATATTATATTAAAAGACCTTTCTCCGTGGGGCACATTCATTGTAAATATGGTCACACTTGTGCATGTTAATTTTGGTTTTTACTGTTTGAGTTACATAACCATGTTAAAAGTGACCCAAAAAAATTGCAAAAGCTTTCAAAAAACACTTTCATGTGTCTTAAGGACATTTTAAGTAATTTCCCTGTGGGCAGTGTTTTCAAATTAAGAATTGAAAATCGTTTTTGAGGTAATGGAATGTTGTTAAAATTTATGTGTGCCATATGCCCCCAAATTTCTTTTTCAGGGGTGCAGCAGGGTGTTCTTGAGACACCCCTGCACCTTTGGAAAAATTCCTAATTTGCGATGAGCTAATTGCTAATCGCAAATTGCACCTTCATTCATATGGGCATCCTGGCCCATGGAAATGAATGGGTAATTTGCAATTAGCAATTTGCTCATCGCAAATTTGGAATGGTAAAGAATCGCTATTTATTCCTTAAAATTTGCTATTTTGGAAATGCAAAATAGTTATATGATACATATGCCGGTTGATGTCTAACAAGATAAGAAGCTTAGGGATACATTTATGATGACTGGCGCAATGAAGTGGACATTACTTACTTCATTGGTAGAGCTTTACATGTATTATGTCCTCTGTATTCTTCATCAAGCGTAACTTTAATCTGCAATCCTGAGTAGGTCTCACCTTAAACAAACCTCTGGATAGGCCACACCTTATCGTCATCATGAATTAATCATTTAAAATGCTAGGGACAGATTTATGATAGGTGTATGCCTCTTTTGCGCCACTTACAAAACACTGTCCACGGGGAAATGACTTAAAATGTGCTTAAGACACATGAATGTGTTTTTTTAAAGCGTTTGCATTTTTTTTGGGTCACTTTTAACATGGCTATGTGACTCAAACAGTCAAAATCTAAATTCACCATGCACAGGTGGGAGCATATTTACAAGGAATGTGCTCCATGGGGAAAGGTCTTATAATGTAATATGGGAAAAATGACATCAGAGACAGTGAAATGCCTTATAGAGAAGCATACACCATTATGTCCTTGTCATAAATTTGCAAACCATTCCTTTTCCCCAAAAACGATTTTCAAATCATAATTTGAAAACACTGCACATGTGGAAATGACTTAAAATGTCCTTAATTCAAAATTTGCTATTCCTTATTTTGCGATTGCACTGAAGGATTTGCAAACTTTGCGATTCCTTAAATGCAATGTATCAAACAAAAAATATGTAAAAAATGACATTAAGGATTTGGAAACTACCACCAACTTCTAGTTTGTGGTAATTTGCGAATTCTTTTCAAAAAGCATTTTTTTCCAAAAAACAAAAGGTGCCATATGACGCCAATACATGTCCTTAGGGCATGTATGTGCGCCATATGCCCCCAAATTTCTTTTTCAGGGGTGCAGCAGTGTGTTCTTGAGATACCCCTGCACCCTTGAAAAAATTCCTAATTTGCGATGAGCTAATTGCTAATCACAAATTGCACCTTCATTCCTATGAGCCTCCTAGCCCATGGAAATGAATGGGTAATTTGCAATTAGCAATTTGCTCATTGCAAATTAGGAATGGTAAAGAATTGCTATTTATTCCTTAAAATTCGCTATTTAGGAAATGCAAAATAGTTTGATGGTACATATGGTGGTTCATCTGTAACAAGATAAGAAGCTTAGGGATACATTTATGATGACTGGCGAAATAAAGTGCACATTACTTACTTCAGTGGTAGGCCTTTACATGTATTATCTCCTCTGTATTCTTCATCAAGCGTAACTTCAATCTGCAATCCTGAGTAGGGCTCACCTTAAACAAACCTCTGGATAGGCCACACCTTATCGTCATCCTGGATTAATCATTTAAAATGCTAGGGACAGATTTATGATAGGTGTATGCCTCTTTTGCGCCACTGTGCGTCACTTTTATGATGCAGCGACGGTGCAAAAGATTTGCTATGAGGCGACAAAATTACAAATTGATGCATTTAGGCAGATATGTCATGGTGTAAAAAAAACGTACCACATGAAACCGATGCAGCAGTGATGCAAAAGATGCACCATGTTGCAAGACAGGCCTCACTTGGGGCCATATGTATCAAGCTAATTAGCATTCGCAAAGATCAAAATTCAGCGAATTTCGGCCTTTGCGAATGCTAATTAGACAAATGGTATGTATCAAACAAGTTTGATGCAAAATAAGGAATAGCAAAATTTGCTATTCCTTATTTTGCGATTGCACTGAAGGATTTGCAAATTTTGCGATTACTTAAATGCAATGTATCAAACAAAAAATATGTAAAAAATGACATTAAGGATTTGGAAACTACCACCAACTTCTAGTTGGTGGTTATTTGTGAATTCTTTTCAAAAAGCTTTTTTTCCAAAAAACAAAAGGTGCCACATGACGCCAATACATGCCCTTAGGGCATGTATGTGTGCCTTATGCCCCCAAATTTCTTTTTCAGGGGTGCAGCAGGGTGTTCTTGAGACACCCCTGCACCCTTGGAAAAATTCCTACTTTGTGATGAGCTAATTGCTAATCGCAAATTGCACCTTCATTCCTATGAGCCTCCTAGCCCATGGAAATGAATGGGTAATTTGCAATTAGCAATTTGCTCATTGCAAATTAGGAATGGTAAAGAATTGCTATTTATTCTTTAAAATTCGCTATTTAGGAAATGCAAAATAGTTTGATGGTACATATGGCGGTTCATCTGTAACAAGATAAGAAGGTTAGGGATACATTTATGATGACTGGCGCAATAAAGTGGACATTACTTACTTCATTGGTAGGCCTTTACATGTTATCTCCTCTGTATTCTTTATCAAGCGTAACTTTAATCTGCAATCCTGAGTAGGCCTCACCATAAACAAACCTCTGGATAGGCCACACCTTATCGTCATCCTGGATTAATCATTTAAAATGGTAGAGACAGATTTATGATAGGTGTATGTCTCTTTTGCGCCACTGTGCGTCAGTTTTATGATGCAGTGGCGGTGCAAAAGATTTGCTATGAGGCGAGAAAATTACAAATTGATGCATTTAGGCAGATGTGTCATGGTGTAAAAAAAACGTGCAACATGAAACCGATGCAGCAGTGATGCAAAAGATGCACCATGTTGCAAGACAGGCCTCACTTGGGGTCATATGTATCAAGCTAATTACCATTCGCAAAGATCAAAATTCTGCAAATTTCAGCCTTTGCGAATGCTAATTAGACAAATGGTATGTATCAAACAAGTTTGATGCAAAATGAGGAATAGCAAAATTTGCTATTCCTTATTTTGCGATTGCACTGAAGGATTTGCAAATTTTGCGATTACTTAAATGCAATGTATCAAACTAAAAATATGTAAAAAATGACATTAAGGATTTGGAAACTACCACCAACTTCTAGTTGGTGGTAATTTGCGAATTCTTTTCAAAAAGCATGTTTTTTAAAAAAAACAAAAGGTGCCACATGACGCCAATACATGCCCTTAGGGCATGTATGTGCGCCATATGCCCCCAAATTTCTTTTTCAGGGGTGCAGCAGGGTGTTCTTGAGACACCCATGCACCCTTGGAAAAATTCCTAATTTGCGATGAGCTAATTGCTAATCGCAAATTGCACCTTCATTCCTATGAGCCTCCTAGCCCATGGAAATGAATGGGTAATTTGCAATTAGCAATTTGCTCATTGCAAATTAGGAATGGTAAAGAATTGCTATTTATTCCTTAAAATTCGCTATTTAGGAAATGCAAAATAGTTTGATGGTGCATATGGCGGTTCATCTGTAACAAGATAAGAAGCTTAGGGATAGATTTATGATGACTGGCGCATCACCAGGGATGTGCCAGTCATCCTGCGCCGCTGTTCCGCCACCCATGGTGTGCTGCATTTACAATGCGGCGCAGCATGGGGCAAAAATGGCACAGATGCGTGACGTATCTGTGCTGTAAAGGTGGCGCATTGCTGGAGTTGTATCGCAAGTGCGATGCAGCTCAAGCAAGGCTCAGGGGTGCCCCATCTCCACAATGTTGCGTCAAGACCTATGCCTGCTTAAAGCAGGCGCAGGGTTTTGACGCAGCTTTCTCCTATCTGATTGTAAATACGGCACACCATGGGTGGCAGAGCAGCGGTGCACGTTAACTGGTGCATGCCTGGGGATGTGCCATTTAACATAAATCGGCCCCTTCACATTTAAGTATGTGCAGGGGACACAGAGTTGGTGAGGCTTATCCAAGGTTAAGAAGAGATGAGTCCTGTTCACTGAAAAATTAGACATAGGCTTCACCTGCTCAGCATCGCTGGACATGGCTAAATAATAGCTGCAAAATGTTACTCTTGTTAAACAATTTTACTATTATAATCTCTGAGATTTGTCTCTTACTCTGCAACATCTCATTGTTGTTATCTTACTTTAAAGATAAAGACAACATCAACATGAGCGACAATCTGCAATCAGTTGATTTTGACCTCATCATTGAACTTGTAATTGAAACATCAGTGGATGTTGATCCCTTGGATAATTTAAATCCTGAGGATGAAGAAGAGCGTGATGAGGATGCAGATTTGTCCGAATTATATGACATATGGTGGGAAGCTGACCTGCTTGAGCCTATGGAACTATAAACATTTATTTTTAAAATTTATAATAAATAAAAAGTAAAAGTGTAAACCGTTTAATTTAAAAATAAAGACACCTTCAAAAACAGGTTATGTGTAGTGTCTTCAATAAAATATTAAAATATGCTCATAAAATTAGATCAGATTCACATATAAAATAGCACAGGTAACATGAATATAAATTCCATTTCTTTTCTGCTATTTCTGTATTGTAAATTTGCCAAGGACTAAAAAATCTTCTATTTAAAATGTCAAGTAGTGTGTTAAGTTTTTGATCACTGTTATTGATTTACTGTTTGGTAATAGTGGTTAATAACATTTTTTAATATATTTTACCACAGATTCAACTGCAGATCATTTCAACATTTCACCATGCCAACGAAAGAAAGAGAAAGGCTGCAAAACGTCAAAGACAGCAGGCCAATCAAAAGAAGCAGCAGTCCTCTAACAAAAAGATTTGTCAAGTCACGAAGAAAGCACCGGGTAAGAGTACAAAAACATCGCCACCTTTGGTTTTTCTTTGTTCGCCCTAAGTTGGCAGGGTATGCTCAGACGTGAGTCCCTTGCTCACTTTGCCACTGGAGTCAAGCAAGCCCGGCTGAAGACGGCTGTAATGCCAGAAACCGGTCCTGGGAAGCTTGATTCCGGTCCAGGGAAGACATGGCTTGGCAGTTCGGGCTGGACTGTTCCCATGAGGCACAGGGTCAGACTGATTTGCATATGGCCATGTCTGAACTGGGGTGGCGGAGTGAGCTAAAGAACGGTGATGGATTAAACCCAGATCAGTTGACTGGGGGTGAGTGTTTGTATTGTCAACGCTCCGTCCATCGCCACCTTTGGTTTTTCTTTGTTCGCCCTAAGTTGGCAGGGTATGCTCAGACGTGAGTCCCTTGCTCACTTTGCCACTGGAGTCAAGCAAGCCCGGCTGAAGACGGCTGTAATGCCAGAAACCGGTCCTGGGAAGCTTGATTCCGGTCCAGGGAAGACATGGCTTGGCAGTTCGGGCTGGACTGTTCCCATGAGGCACAGGGTCAGACTGATTTGCATATGGCCATGTCTGAACTGGGGTGGCGGAGTGAGCTAAAGAACGGTGATGGATTAAACCCAGATCAGTTGACTGGGGGTGAGTGTTTGTATTGTCAACGCTCCGTCCATCGCCACCTTTGGTTTTTCTTTGTTCGCCCTAAGTTGGCAGGGTATGCTCAGACGTGAGTCCCTTGCTCACTTTGCCACTGGAGTCAAGCAAGCCCGGCTGAAGACGGCTGTAATGCCAGAAACCGGTCCTGGGAAGCTTGATTCCGGTCCAGGGAAGACATGGCTTGGCAGTTCGGGCTGGACTGTTCCCATGAGGCACAGGGTCAGACTGATTTGCATATGGCCATGTCTGAACTGGGGTGGCGGAGTGAGCTAAAGAACGGTGATGGATTAAACCCAGATCAGTTGACTGGGGGTGAGTGTTTGTATTGTCAACGCTCCGTCCATCGCCACCTTTGGTTTTTCTTTGTTCGCCCTAAGTTGGCAGGGTATGCTCAGACGTGAGTCCCTTGCTCACTTTGCCACTGGAGTCAAGCAAGCCCGGCTGAAGACGGCTGTAATGCCAGAAACCGGTCCTGGGAAGCTTGATTCCGGTCCAGGGAAGACATGGCTTGGCAGTTCGGGCTGGACTGTTCCCATGAGGCACAGGGTCAGACTGATTTGCATATGGCCATGTCTGAACTGGGGTGGCGGAGTGAGCTAAAGAACGGTGATGGATTAAACCCAGATCAGTTGACTGGGGGTGAGTGTTTGTATTGTCAACGCTCCGTCCATCGCCACCTTTGGTTTTTCAAGAGTACAAAAACATTCATAAGAAATATGTGTAGTAAAAAAAATATTACTACAGAAAATGTTTCAGTCCATAAAAAGAGAAGCAATTCAAATGGAAAGGAAAGGCCAATCAAAAATGTTACTGCTAGAGCAAGAGATAACTCTGTGCATGATAGTAGAAGGAAACAACAGTTTAGGGACATTCGTAAACGAATGTTCCGCAACAGGATAATTGGCAATTTGTTAAAAAATATTAAGAAAGGGCAACAGAAAGTGGTTTTTTATAAGAGAAAAAAAAAGTTGAGAAAGTTATTGATCAGGCATTTGAAATTAAACGTAAGTTATTTATTTTGATAATCAATAGAATTAGGAAGCTAAACAAGGCAATTTATGATTTCAAAAGAAATAGTAGATGGAAGAGAATAGTTAATCGTAGTAATTTTTGTGAAGTTTTTTCTGGAGAATGGATGCATAGTTCAAGCTGTGAGGCATTTTTTAATGAGGAGAGTTATTTCCAGGATAATGATTTGGTGCATGCAGTTGACACCAGTGGTCGTGCTTATGAAGTGAAAGATGGTTGTCCAGTTGAAAAAGAAAAACTTGTGACAACAGAGGCAGAAGAGGTGTTAGGTAATGAGGTTTTAGGAAGACGTGCTAAGGGTCCTGTGTACACCTGGAAGTGTAGTAGTATTTGTAGTGTGCGACAGGATTCCATCAATTTGTTTTGTGATTTTGTACGGTCATTTAATAAGAAAAGTTTGAAGCAGAAAATAAGGTTGTTGCAAGAATTAGATCCTTGCAGAGTGAGAGAAGTGACAGGTTTGCATGGTCATTCACTGGCTTGTCTTTCCAGGAGAGTATGCCAGAGTGTTTTTCATCATTTCAGGATGCTAGCAGTGCATCATAATAAAGTGAGGAAATTAGTTAGAATGTTGTATTATGCTAAGAGTCCAGCAATTATGCTTAAACAATTATGTGCTGCTCTTTTGCATGGTTCTGAAATAGATGTGAAGAATATATGTGAAGAAATTGAGTTTTCTTACTTTGGAAGTAAAGAGGAGAATGTTGAAATTGACGAAGAAGAAGCGGGTAATGTGGAAGATAGTGTACAGGTTTCCAGTACAGATAATTTCCAGAGGGAAATTGTCACATTTCAGGTCAAATCAAGTGAGAGGCCAAATTTCACTTGTGTGTGTTGTCGACGCACTTATTATAAGAATCAGACTAAGTTAGTGGATTTATATGAAAAAAGTGAAAGGGAAAATAATAGTGAATGGAAGGATTTCGCAACATACTTGATGGTAGAAAATTGTTTTGATTTGGGATTGGATCAACGTGTGTGTACTTATTGTTGTTGCAAATTAAATCAAAACCAGATGCCTGCTAGAGCAGTTCATAATAATCTGGAATTGGTTGAGATTCCTTCTGAATTGAAGGATTTAAATACTTATGAATCTATTTTGATTCAAAGTATCCATCCCTTTCAGGCTATTGTAAGAATGGAGCCAAAGACAGGGAAATTGCCTCCATCAGATTTACAGAGAGGATTAAAGGGAAGAGTTGTTTATTTGCCTCTAGATTTGAAGAAAAACATTAACACAATTGGAGTAGAAAAAGTGGAAGAGGAACCTCTGGTTATCTTAGTTAATGGGGTTCCGACAAAGAATAAGAAAATATGGCAAGATTTAGTAGATGTTAGGAAAGTTAAAAAGGCAACATTGTATTTGAAAAAAAAAAAAATACTATAAGAATGTATATGTTGCAGAAGAGGAAGTAAGTGAGGAAGAGGATAGCGATTTGTGTGCTGGTCAAATTGAGAAAGTAGAACCCTCTACTAGTGAAGAAATATATGAACATTATAGTGTTCATCCTTTGCATTCCAAGGAAGTCATGGGGAATGCTATTGAGTTGTTTCAAATGAAACAAGCCAAAGGGAGTCCCATTAGTGTTTGGGAGGAAAGTTTGGAAGCTCGGTGTTTCCCACAGCTTTTTCCAACAGGTCAGGGAGGAAGATATGATGAGCGACCTCATCAAATTCCTGCTTCTGAATACCGGACTTTGCGATTGTATGCAGGAGATGCTAGGTTTCGACAATGCATTCCTTATTTGTTTCATCTCCTGTTTGAAAGCGATCTGTCTGGACTGTCATATGCAGTGAACCACATCTTGAAAAGTGGTATACACATGCAAAACATCTCGGCAAGTGACTTTATGGATAAAGTCAATGTCCAAGACAGTATTTTGGATTCTCACCTGATTAATCTCATGGCGTGTCAGCGTGGTACTAATGAGTACTGGTACCGTCGTCATGGTGATTTAAAATGTATGCTGAGGAACTTAGGTACTCCCACATGGTTCCTCACTCTGAGCTGTGCCGAGTATGGCTGGGAAGACTTACTTGAATTTCTACGAGAGGCAAATGCTAACGTAGATAACATCGAATTCAAGACACCCGGAGAACTGTGCTCTTTGGATCCAGTCAATGTATGTAGGTACTTCAATCATAGATTTGAAGCTATGATGTCTTTCATCATGAATAAGAAGAATCCACCTCTTGGAGAGGTGTTGGATTTCTTCTGGAAAAAGGAGTACCAAGCAAGAGGTGCTCCTCATATACATATGTTGCTGTGGATCAAGGATGCACCTAAATTTGGAACGGATCCAGAAGACTCAGTGATGAGTTTCATCCAACAGTATTCTACGTGTGCTGTTCCAAACGCAAAGGAGAAGAAAAGCCTAAGAGAAAAAGTTCTGCGTTTCCAAAGCCATCGATGTGGAAAGTACTGCCGTCGTAAATTCCGAAACAAGGACAAGTTCTACACCAAATGTCGTTTCGGCTTTCCACGACCGGTGATTTCTAAAGGAAGAGTAAACAGTTTGATGTCTTCGCTGCGACATAATGTGATGAAGAAATCACCTAAAAACACATACAATTTGAAGAGGAACGAAGAGTCCAAGTACATCAACGACTACAACCCGGTGATTTTGTCCATGTGGAATGCTAACATGGATATACAGTTTGTGGCTGATAACTGTATGGCTGTGGCTCGGTATGTGACATCTTACATCACCAAAAAAGAGAAGACAGAATTGAAGGATATGTGGGAGGACATTTCCCATGAAAAGAGCCTCAGCAAGAAGTTGTACAGTTTCAGTCTGAAGATGTTGTCGCATCGAGAAATCGGAGCGTACGAATGCTCTGACCGGTTGTCTTCAGCAAGTCTCTATGCCAAGTCCAGGAGTATCGTTTGGGCGAGTCTTGGTCTTGCTGCAACGCGTAATCGAGTTCTGAAACCTGTGCGGGAAATTGAGTATTTGGCGGAAAAGGAGCCAAACAGTACCGACATTTTGAAGACCAACATGTTGGATACATATTATCCAAATAGAAGCAGTCACCTCGACAATGTTTGTCTGTATGAGGTTCTTCAAAATTACATATTCAAGAGGAACATCAAAGAAGATACTGAGAAAGGAGTGTATGCTGTAATAGGAAGTGAGGGATGTCTGGTCAAGCAAAGAAAATGCCACTTGGTAAACCATCGAAAATTGAGTGGCGAATCTCCTGAAAAAAAGGAGTTTTTCTATTTAGCACTTTTGCAACTTTTCAAGCCTTGGCGTGCAGAAGAGGAACTGCTTGGAGATTTCCTCTGTTACGAAGACTCTTTCAATGCTGCCAAGGAGACCATAGAATGTCCTGCTTTTCCCAAATATGTAGAAATGTTGAATGCGGAAATTGAGCAGGAAGCAACGATTGCAGCAGAGATTGCCAGAGACAGTTCTCAGGACAGTCAGAGTTCTGCTTCATTGAGTCAGGATCCACTAGGAGGACCTGTTATCGAAAATGAAGCTGCCACTGCTATGAATGAAGTGGAAAGAGCCATGGCACATGCTCAGGAGGATGCGGTTAACTTAGAAGAGTTGGAAAGACAACTCAACGTTGAGCAGAGGAAAATATATGACGAAGTTACCATGCAAATTGATCATGGATTAAGTCATGACAAGAAAGAGTGCTCATGTACGTCGTTGAAGCCTGTCCGACTGTACGTGAGTGGAGAAGCGGGAACTGGAAAAAGTTTCCTCATTAAAGCAATTTCATGCTATTTGCAGGAAAGGACAGAGTCATCGCTGTCTTGTGTTGTCACCGCTCCAACTGGACTGGCAGCACATAACATTAAAGGGATTACTTTACATCGTTTACTGATGCTGCCAGTGGAGCATGACAACAAATTACAATATCACAAGCTATCTGGAGATGCTTGTTTTGAAGTTTCAAGAATCTTGAGGAAAATTAAACTTCTTATCATTGACGAAGTAAGCATGGTTTCCAATGTCATGCTTGCCTTTGTGCATTTGAGAATGCAAGAAGTTCTCAAAACAGAGTATGATGTGTTATTTGGTGGCAAACACATCATTGTTTTCGGAGATCTTTTGCAGCTGACACCAGTGAAAGGGCAACCTGTGTTCAAAATGCTCACGCATGAAGATACCAGGAAGTGCCTAGGCAGCATTGGCAACGTCAATATATGGTTAAACTTCAATTATGCTGAACTGCATGAAAATATGCGTCAGGCGAAGGATGAAGTTTACAAGACTATTCTACAATATGTTAGAATTGGAAAAGTGACCGAGCATGGGAAAGAAGCTTTACATGCACGATTACTGTCAAATTTATATCCAGAACAAGATGTTGTGCCTGAGAATATTTTTCAGAAAATTACTGATAAGAAATCTGGAATATGTTTGATGCCAACTCTTGCAGAATGTGCCAAATTCAACAACAAAATGTTGCATTTAGAAAAGCAAGAGATTGTGAAACTGGAAGCTATTGACAGAGTAGAGCATATGGGCTCAACAATTATTTTGTCTGAGAATCTGAAAACAAAATTGGATTCATTAGAGAAGAGTATATCTAAAACTGCAGGTTTTGAAAAGACTCTGAATGTGTGCTTGAACTGCCGTATAATTTTAAGAAGGAATTTACATGTTGAAAGAGGTCTGGTAAATGGATCAATGGGTAATGTTGTTGATTTTGTAAAATACAGAAATAGAGATGGAATTGAATTTTTAAAAATTAAATTTGATGGCATTGAGGAAGTACAGCTAATTGGTCGTTGCTCTGCTAGATTTTTGCTTGTAAAAGACTTATATGTTCGCCGTAAGCAGTTTCCTGTTTGCTTGGCATATGCGGTGACAATCCATAAATCGCAAGGTTTAAGTGTAGACTGTGCATTGGTGAATATTGGCAGTTCTGTGTTCAAGGAGGGTATGCCATATGTGGCATTGTCACGAGTTAGAACTTTATCGGGATTGTACTTGATTGAGTGTGATGTCACAAACATTTGTGCGGATCTAGATTGTGTTAAGGAATACAATAGGTTAAGAAGAGAGTATGCGCCACATTTGCCTCAGCATCCTTTGTTTGAGAAACGTGTGGTAGGCCGGAAACGAAGAAATGTGACCAATACTGGGGAGTTTGTAGCAAAAAGACGAAAAGTCGATGAACCTACAATTACAAGCAGAAACAAAAAGGATTCTGTTGAAGATGTTGTTGGTTTTCAATTTGAAAACAGTTCTGGTGTCAACTGCTATGCTAATGTAGTGGTTAATGTTTTGTTTTCTCTAGAAAATGTAAAAGAAGAGATTGTGGTCAATTCTGATCAAAGATTTTGCAGTTTGTTAAATTCTGTGTTAGAGAAATGTAGCACTGATAGAACAAACATAGAAAGTGTGTCTGAAATTCGAAATCTGTTAGACAGATGTTCAGGCCAAACACAATTCTCTCAAAATAGTCAGCAAGATTGTCAGGAGTTTTTAATGTATATGCTTGATGTATTGCATGCTGAAGGTGTAGATGTAGATCAGCTGTTTGGGCTTTCTTATCAATGGCAGCATGACTGCGGGAACTGTATGGTATCAAGTACTACTAGTGTAGACTCAGAAAGATTTATATATTTAACTTTGCCAGACAGTAAATCAGTCTCCTTTAATAAGCTAGTAAAAGCAGCTGATCACAACATGGAGTGTAGCCAATGTAAATCTGAAATGATGTCCACATTATTTATACGAACATATGGCCAGTATGTCATTTTAATGTTCCAACGATGTAGGCCTGATGGAACAAAATTGACAACTTTAATTAAAAATTTTGTAGCTTCGCAGTTGTCAATATCAGGAAGGACTTTTGTGACTGCAGCAATTATATATCATGACGGCCCTTCAATAACATCAGGACATTACACAGCTTATTTAAAGTCTAGAAATGGCTGGTCATTCTGCAATGATTCTGTTTTAATTTTCAAAAAAAAATTGCCGTATGACCTTAAAAGCTCTTACCTGGTGTTTTTAAAACCAAAATTTTAGGGAAATAATCTCGGGATGTGCTCTGTGGAATTTTAAGAAGTTCTAATGGCTCCTACACAATTTGGCCTTGAGGATAAGTGTAGTTCAGAGACATAACTTCTAACCATAAGACTGGACGTCATGGAGAAATAAGTAGGGGTGGGCGTAGTTCGCGAAGTAGTGCTACGCGAAGCTACGCGAAGTGCACTTCGCACTACGCGAACTTCACGTAGCACTACGCGAGCTGCGTAGTAGCATGTTCGCACTGTGCAAGATGTGTTTTCAATGATTGCACAGTGCGAACAAGCATCCGGCACTGTGCAAGCATTGAAAACGGCATCTTGCACAGTGCGAGCTGTAGTTTTCTGCTGCTCGAGGAGATTATTACTCGAGCGGCAGCTTTCTCAACGCGAACAGGTAGTTTCTCATTGAGAGCGGTCGCGAGCATGCGCAACCACTCACAATGAAAAACCTGACCTCCTCGCGTTGAGCGTTGCTTGCTCGTGGTCGCGAACATGACGTTCAGGACCGCGAACAAGCAAGAATCTCGCCGGGATGTCATTTTGCTTGCTCGTGGTCGCGAACATGACGTTCAGGACCGCGAACAAGCAAAAAAATGAGCGCTGCACTACGCTACGCTGCACTACGCATGTTCGCACTGTGCTACGTGCCGCTCGCGTAGTGCGAAGTTGCAAAAACTTCGCAACCTCCGCGAGCGGAGCGTAGTGCTTCGCCCAGGCCTAGAAATAAGTGCACTTTGAATGAGTTCAGAAAAACTATTTCTTTTTATAAGCTAATTGAAGCAGCCAATCAAAACATAGAGTAGAGGGAATGTAAGTCTGCAATGCTGTCTACTGTTTTACATTGCTTTGTGATTAAAAGTGATGTAGAGAATTAAATAATTGTAGTACTCATAGAGGTAGTGTAAGTCTGCTTCATAGTAAGCAGTATCAGTGTCATAGGAAATGTAGAACATGACTGAGCAAGAAGGGGAAGATATTACTATTCCAGGATTGTGAAAATGATCTTCAACATTTTAATTCTGAAAGTTGCAGAAATGCCAAATGACGGGATTGGCTTACAAGAAATCCAAGAGTTATAAATGGCTCTGACAAGATTTGGCCTTGTGGAAACTTGTGGTAGAGAGCAAGAAGTCATTTATTGCATGTAACATGTTTTTAAAAACGATGGAGATTTTCTTTCAGAAAGTGGCGGTTTGAAAGTAATAACAGCACAACAGAGTGTAAGCTGTTCATAGGACATCCTTTGACGTCATGGAAAGTAAGTTAACTTTAAGGAGTTCTGAATTCTGATTTGTTATGTTGTATGGGTTTTTTAAACACAATCATTTTGATTGTGTTTTTTTTTCCCCGCTGTTATATGATGAATACCTTCAAGTCACTGTTTTTAGTGAATTTTGATACATTCTGAGAACAGCAAAAATAAACCATTTAACATGTATAATTAATTCTGTACTGTTTGCATTTATGATGTATATGTAGAACTGTGTAGGAGGCATGGAGAAGGTGAGGCTTCTGTAAGTGTCAAAGTTGTTGCATGCAGTGCTGCACTTCTGCGTATTCTTTCATATGCTGGACTACATCTGCACAATGAGATACCTAAGCAAAGGAAACACAAGTGATGTGATTGTGAAATGAGCAAAATAAATTGCACGTATTTCATTTACATCACCTGTGTTTCCTATCATTACGAATCACATTGTGCAGATCAAGTTTAGGTCTGTCCAGGGAAACATAGGAGGTTTGGACTTTGTTCAAGAGTGCAGTGGACATGACTCACTTCATTGGTAGACCTTCACATGTATTATGTCCTCTATTCTCTTCAACAACTCGAAATTTCATCTGCAACCCTGAGTAGGCCTCACCTCAAACAAACCTCTGGATAGGACACATCTTATTGGCATCCTGAAGCAATCATTTAAAATTTTAGTGTCTTGCGACACTTTTCTGAGACAACAGCAATGCAAAAGATGCACCATGTTTTAAGATAGGCCTCACTTCATCTGCATCAAGATACTGTTAGTTTAAAATGTATATCTTTAGGACTGTGTAGGGGGCCTGGAGAAGCAGAAGCTTCTGTAAGTGTCAAAGTTGTTGAAAAACTGTTTGTCCTTCAATCTTTTCCCTTGTCTTTTGTAATTTTTAAATACATGTTTTAATATTTTTCAAATGTTTGTTCTCTCTTTCACAGATTGAAAGTATAAAAACAAAAAGTGAGTAATTTAACGACAATTATAAGGTAAATGTTTTGTACTCTTTTCGTTACATTTCTATCACATTTAACTTCTATTAGTTCCACTGCTTCATTTCTTTAACCCTCAGTTTCCTGCCTTTGCTACTTCCCTCATTCCTTTCTCTATTACCTACTTACTCAACTCCTTCCACTCTTTTTCTCAGTCCCTCTCTTCTCATAGTTCCTCACTCTTGTTCACTCACTCCGTCTCTATTACTCTTAGTGTCTTTGACTGATCACTGTATCACTATTTGTTCATAATGCTTTCTCTGTGTAGTTGAAGCACACTAAGGGGCATATTATGAACACAGCCAATAAAATTATTGCTCTTTTTATTGGCAGAAAACTGGTGCAAAAGTGGTTTTAGTGGCAGTTTTCTGCCGCAAAAGCAGCTTTAGCGACACATTTCTGCCAATAAAAGCTGCAAAACTTTTATTGCATATGTTGATGATATGGCTCTATGTTACTTACATTTCTTTGCTGTTTCAATTAATCTTTTTCTGTTATTTTTTGTTTTCTGTTTTCTATTTTTTCTCTCTGTTATTCTTCATGTTTTAATCTTATTTTGAACATTCACTCACATTCTCCAAGAAACTCTTCTTTGTTAATGTTATACTCTCTTTTTTTTTCTTTCACTTCGTTATCTATTTTGTTTTTCACAATTATACCCTCTTCCGTCTTTTCTTCGGTAAATAGATCTATTAAACAGTATCTCTTCTTTAGTCCCTATAGCTGTCTTTCTTTTAACATCACTCTCTGTTTACTTCCCTTATACTTACTCTATTTTTTTTTTTTTTTTTTTTGGTTAGCTCCCGGTCCGCGTACCGGGAAGCTAACCGGGAAGCGAACCAAAAGAAATAGAGCTTGCCAGAGTGCTAAACATTCTAGCAATTTTTTAATAACGGGGAGGTAGTTCTGAAAAGAACTTTTTTTTTTAATATTTTTGTTGTTTTATATTTTTTTTTTCTTTTTTGAACATTATTTGTTTTTTTTGTATTTTTTGAACACTTATTTGTTTTTTTGGTTTTTTTCAAAGGGAAAGAACAGAAAGAGGCATTGAAAAAGGCTCAACAGGAGCAAAAAAAAAAATTAAAACTTGCTGCGTTTGGAGCATCGGTGTTTCTCGAAAGCCAAATTAATTAATTGCTGACTCATGTTTGCGCATGAAATTAAAGTGCCACAATATAAGCATGTCAGCTTCATATGGACAATTTTTTTTTGAATATTTGGCACTGTTTCGTTGGCCTCTCCAAATGTGAGAGAGATATCAGTAGATGTTCTTGTCACCAAAGTTGGGGGGTTCTGTTGTAGTTCACGCATCTCTGCACGACTATAGTTGTTTGGATGCCACCTCTGCATATGTCGGTGCATCGTGTGATTTCCATAACTATATTTTTTATTAGTGCCCCGGGATAACTTTTCTTGGCAGATAAGGCACGTAGCATAGCGTGCATTGACTTTTTTCTCTCCTGGTGGAATGGAAAAAAATTGCCAGATAAAGCTAACTTTGCGATGAGATACCCGGGGTAACTCTTTGACAAATCGTGGTCCCTCTTCTTCCTCTCCGTCTTGTTCTTCCTCTTCCTCCTCTGTGTCTCCAATAAACTGTGCAGATGGTCCTCTCTTCCTATGAGGAGATGGTGGTGGTGGTGGTGGGGGTGCAGAAGCTGAAGCTACTATTGAAGCCATTTTTTAATCAGAGCAAATGATCAGGTCTTCCTTTCTCAAAGTTGAAAGTCAGAGTGAGAAAAAAGGGGGGGGCTTTCATCATTTGGGAAAAAAATAGTTCTAAACCAATGAAAAGTGTTATTTTTAGGTCACCTGACCTAGCCTTACATCATTATGAAACCAAAAGTGAAATGAACCAATGAAAAGTTTTATTAACAAGTCACATGACCTCTCACGCTCATGTTACGCGCTGCGGAACGCGCCCCGGTTAGCTTCCGGGTCGCTGCGCTTCGCGCCTCGGTCCGCGCCCCGGGGCACTTCCGGGTGCGCTAACGCGGTACGTCACAAGACGCATTACGCGGCAACGCGATACGTCGCGCTTTCGCGACGCGCCGCGGATCGCTTCCGGGGAGCTGCGTTTCGCGCCTCGGTCCGCGCCCCGGGGCACTTCCGGGTGCGCTAACGCGGTACGCCACAAGACGCATTACGCGGCAACGCGATACCGTCACTATGTTGATTTCTTACCGGTTCGCGGACCGGGTCGCGGCATCAATTTGAGCTAACGGAAAGCTTTCCGGTTCGCGGACCGGGAGCGAAACAAAAAAAAATATTTAAAAAAAATTATTAATAAACATATAAAATATATTTTGGGATTTAAAGAAGAATACATTTTACAGCTATAGATATTAGCTTTTAAAAAACCAATGAAATTCACTGAAAAAACCATAGGTTATAGACCATATATAGTTAGGAATTAGCATTTACAAAACCTTGAAAATTCACTGAAAAAACCATAGGTTATACACCATATATAGTTAGGAATTAGCATTTAAAAAACCTTATTTTACTCACACAAAACCAATGAAATTCCATATATAGTTAGTTGTACTAACTATATATCGCGCACCCGCAATCCACTGCTGATCATGTCACATATTACATCATTCATGACATGGTCAGTGACATCACTGATGACATCACTGATGACATCTCAAATGACATCACTGATGACATCACTGATGACATCTCAAATTACATCACTGATGACATCACTGATGACATCTCATTTGACATTACTGATCACATCACTGATGACATCATTCATGTAATAATACGATGAACCTCTTCAGACTCTATTATAACCTTAGATACACTCAGTGTAAACAGACACTCACAGACTGTCACTCATCCATGGAGTTACTTACACACCTAGTCAGTCATGCAAAGAATCAATCACACCTCCATTTTCACAACTATACAGTTATACACACCTTACTTATTCAAACATATACTAAAACATATTTACTCACTTATACAATCCTGGATACAAGTTCACAATGATCCATACAGCCACTCACACATTCACTGGCTCTTATGCACAGTTATTTATATATGTCAACTCTCACATGTACTGTATTTTACATATGTACTTACTTTGACATGTAGCACTGAGATATCCATTCACTCACCAATACACTCATGCACACAGTCAACCACCCATCCAGCTGTTTCCACATGCACTTTTGAACCCATACATCTATGCACAGAGTCATACACCTCCCAGCCACCCACACACACACTCAGTCTCCCATACAAATGCTTGGGCAACCAATCAATAACCCATATAGTTACTCATATAGCTACTGATCAACACATGCAGCAGTTTACAGAAGAACAGACATAATGATGCACAAATTAAGACAGTTTAGTCACTAACCCATGCACTCAGTGAGACACATTTAACCACTCACTCATACAGTCAGTCATGCACCTACTAAATCCTTCATCCAGACACGTATACATCCACTCATTCTTAAATATGTAAGACATATTTTAACTTTACAGAAAAATACAGTCACTGGATGTTGTCATCAGTGATGTCATCAGTGATGTCATTTGAGATGTCATCAGTGATGTCATCAGTGATGTCATTTGAGATGTCATCAGTGATGTCATCAGTGATGTCACTGACCATGTCATGAATGATGTAATATGTGACATGATCAGCAGTGGATTGCGGGTGCGCGATATATAGTTAGTACAACTAACTATATATGGAATTTCATTGGTTTTGTGTGAGTAAAATAAGGTTTTTTAAATGCTAATTCCTAACTATATATGCACATTTGGGGGTAATGCAATGTATTTGACTTTGTCGAAGGTTCCAAACACCAAAATGTAAAAAGTGGGCTTATTGACTTTATCCAGGGGCCTGCATAACAACATATATAAAACAGACCTATTGTTTTTGGCAAAAAGTCACCAATCATTGTTATCCAATGTATTTTTCATAACTTCACATATTACAATATGTAATAGAAGTGTTGTAAAAAGTATTTAATATAGCTTTATTAACAAAAGAATCTTTGAGTATTTACTTGATAATTTTTCAAGTCCCAAAGTGCAACAATAGAAACAACCACATGGTGTCTCCACACTCCAACTGAAGGGCATAGAGCACCAGTTTAGAGTGCCTTAAAAATATATGGTGAGCTCTCCTAGAGTCATGGACTTAATGACACATCAGACTTTCATTTTATTTTTAAATGTTGCTGAGGGGCTGCTGTACTCCTTGTAGCCCTCCACGACATGTAAATAATGCTTGGTGGTGCCTTTGCCCCTTCTAGTGGCACCACTAGGCTTGAAAACATATGAGCAAAAAAGCCCTTTCAAGGCATTATGGAGTGCTCCTTCCAAAGAGCGGTTAATATTAATTGAGCAAATTCTGTTGCTCACTTACTATTCTTTTTTCACTCATTTGTTTGGGTGCCCGGGTACCCACCTGGGAGATGCACTGCATTACTTTTCTTGAGGGCTTGGAGAGGAGACCCAGGACTCCTGGCAGCCATTCCAGCTTGCTGCAAGCAGCCACATGCATGCCAGCAACATTTCGCTACTGTTTAGTTATAGTTAGTACTAGGTTTCAAACTAAGTTTCCATGAGAAATAGATGTATTTGTTTGCTAGGAACTTTGACATCATTTGATGAATCATCAAAAAACTTTCCCCAAAAAATTATTTATTCCACCTCAGCTCCTTCCTGGAAATTTTCAGGGTCATCTGTGAAAAAAGGGGGTCCCAAAACTCATTTTTCATATGCAACTCCCCATTGAAAGTTTAGACACAGCTACAGTCAAAATGGCTGAACAGAATTACACCAAGTATAGAAGAAAGCTAGGTATTGATTAAGAAAGTGTGCTTTCTGTGATTTGGTTTAAATCTGTTCAATATTTTTTGAGTAATCAAGATTATAAATGTACAGATATCTTTTGACTCAGTGTCTTCACCTTGGACAATGCACGGCAAGGACAATGTAAAGGCTTAGGTAATGTTAACAAAGCCATGCAAGGCCTGCTTTGCGTGGCCTTGTACACAGATGTAATGCAAGGTAGCTGCTTGTGTTGCGCTTCTCTATGCTGCGTTATATTACATTTCAACTTGGGTGGCCTTCCATTGGTGTAGCATGGGTGTTCCCATAGATCAGCACACATAGAAAGAGGAAAATGCCTCTGAGGATTGTTTATCTGTAGGAAGGTGTAGCTTCCTGCATAAAAACAATCCTGCCTGTAACACAGGAACCCTTGCACTATGGTGCAAGAGTGCCTGCGTTGACACTAGGGGACACACTGTGTGCCAGCGCAAGGAAAGAGCAGAAATGCTCTATATCTCTGTAAATATAGAGCATTTCTGCTCTCTCACTTTCATGCAACGCAGCACAGCAACTATGCTTACTACCCTGCATTGAGTGAAAGTTTAGTAAATGTGCCCCTTTCTGTGCTATTCTTACTTCCACTGGGATTACTTCATGGGTAAGTCTTCTGGTTCCACTTGCTTAAAAAGTCTGGTATTGTTAAATGTGTAACATACATGTGTCCTTTATGCAGTGCTTAGTTTGTAAAATAATAGGTGCTAGGTCCCTGACCAGGGGGCCACTGCAGCTTGCACACACCCATCGTGCCGTTATCGCTGCCAATGAGTGTAACAACTACTAACCATCTCTCTTGCCTGAAAGTGCGACAGTTCAAAATATTCCAAGTCCCCAAATCTAAAGCAATGGCTGGGGAGGCAGGTATTAGTATTTTTAATGTATATTGTATTCATAAGAGCCGTTGTTTTGCTCATCTCTAAATTAGATGAGCAGCGCCACCATGTGGCAGAGTGTCATAAGCGTGATGATGACAATTAAGTGCTGGTGCGGAGCACCGGAAATCAATTAAGTGCCAGTGCTGAGCACTGGAAACCGTTGGCTCAAGTTAAGCGCCACCTTTATGCTGTGATATATCAATTTATGTGTGACATTAGTTTTCTTGTTCAATCACATGAATTTGTAATGCGAAACTCATTCTATAGTGTTGCTGTCATACTGTGCTGCTTCGTTATGCAGCTAACACCACAGCACAAAAACAAGACACAATGCAATATTTTTCATCTATTTCAAGCATCTGTTAAGAACATATTTTCATTGCTTGTAGTACTGAAATGTGTATGGATAACAAGAGGGAAAGAAAACCATTTACTCTGAATGGTTACTTTTAAATTTGCAAACTCACTGTATTGTCTTACTGCAAATTGGCATACGAGTCACAGCAGAGCCAACTCCTGGTTAACAAGTGTAGTTAAAATAGACAATGTCCCTTATTTACTGAGGGTTCCGCTTATAGGTCATCTTTAGCATCAATACCTCTGTCTGAAGCTTCTCTCTTTTGAACAAAGCAAGCCACAGCTACACTGATCTAGGAAGACAAAATGATCTCTTTGAAACAGTAATGCCTTGCAAGAACAAATGCAAAGTCATGTTCAAAAGGCCATAAAACAGCATGAATAACACCAGAAAAGGTCAAAGGGCAGTACCTCTTCGTTTATTTGATAGTGAAAAGGGAGGCAATTCTGTAGAAGGTTATGTTTGGCATTTAGGGTACATTTTAATAATATCGAGAAAATAATATAGTTTATAATAAACATGCAGAATTAATGTGCAAGCTTCAATGAACATAAATGTGTGTAAATGCAAAAATTTAAGTAGGCAGCAATATTTACTCATACTTGGCAGTATTGCTTGAAAGCTGACCTAACTAGAAATGCTAAAACATGCATAAAATGTTTATTTATTGACCTGTATAAATATTTTCATCTAAACTCTGTAAAATGTTTCTACTTACACAAAGAACACTTTTAACTCTTGATTAGTTTTTGTCATTTAGTGAGGCAATAAAGAAGTTCATACATTGAAATAAAGCATTTAAACCTATTTGTGTTTTTCCAATGAATGATTGTTGCACAAAATGTTTTCTTTTCATTAATACAGATGTTTATTTCTACATAGACATTGTCTACAAATAAATAGATGTACTTTTATACATGGGACAGTAGTCTTGAATTAATAAATGACCCACACGAGCTTAGAAAGGATACAGCATCGTTGAAAACATAACATTGCTGTCTGTGGACCATTGTATTCCAATGAGAAGAAGAAAAGTGATCCTGTTCCCACGAAGGCATCAAAATCTATTGGCTGACTGGAGATGGAAGAAGTAGCATGTTGCAAAAGCTTCAGAACATGTTGTCTATAATAGTGCAGGATCAGACGCTTTCAGGCCACTTGTCCTTACAACTTTTCATTTTATCCCTATTCCAAGCTGCTCTGAGACTCTACTGAGTTTCTTCAACCTCACTTTATGAGACATTCTGCTTTGATTGACTTTTGATTTATTGAACTACTTTATATGCAAAAGCTGTATAAACACTCTCACTCTCTCGAACTAGGACACTTTATGGGTGCTGACTGACACCATTCTCTCCTGATTCTTAAAATAGGGATTCTTTCCATTTATGGAACACGCTTATTGCATTTTATTTCAATTTCATGATTGCTAACTGATTGATTATTGATTTCTAATTAGATTCTAATGAATAAAAAAACCTTTAACTCATGCCTAACTCCCATAATTAATTGAAAAATTAGATTATAAATTGTGATTATAATTTAAGTTATTTCACCTTCTGATCTTCTCTAAAACAATGGCAATGACCCCTTTAAATGCATTCAGAGGGGCGATTACACCCTGTGATGGTAAACATGTAAACTTTAAAAATTGTGAACTGATTCCCACTCCATCAACATTAGTTTTGTATTGTCAAGACCCTCGCTTCTATTATTCCCTACTTGTGCTATGTACGACTCGGGGGGGTTAATTGGTGCTGTTTAAAAGCACAGTTTTAGCATAGCTAATGAGGACAAAGGGGTGATTTTGAGGCTTTGATCGATTCAAAACAAGCTGGTCTCTCCTAGAGGGAGGCTACCACCTCAATCCATGTCGTTACTGCCTCTATCTGCACTCTGGCCTTTTCACCAACGAATCACTATATTTCAGGTGTGTTAGTATAATTAGTTTATTTCAGGTGTGTTAATTTAATATGTTCAATGGAAGCAAATTAACCCGTTGGCTGCTGCTGTCGGCCATCGGCCGACGGCAGCACTACCTCGCTGGTGCTGCCGTCGGCCAATGGCCGACGCGACCGCGCCCGTTTTTTAAAACGGCTGCACTGCCGCAAAAAAGCGGAAGCAGCCAACGGGTTAAGATAAAAAATCCCAGAATGTGTTATGTTATCTCACGATAGCCCATAACTAGAAACAGTGTCACTATCTACCTGATGTCAGGGAACACGCTACCTCCTGCATCACCTGTCACCTGTCTGGAACGGCTCCCATCCCACTTGGGTAAAGGTATTATACCATCGCTCTCAACCATGAACAAGCAGTGTTACACTTTTTAACAAACATTGCTGCACATTTTAACAAACATTATTGCACGTCTGACCTTGCCAGGAATAATTAAACATTGTTGCACATTATAGAAAATATTTTTACAGGTATGTATATATGTCCAACTGCCTTGGAAACGTTGTTGCAAGTTCAGCTGTGACGTTAGCCTTTCTTGTGAGTCGTCGCGCATGTGGAAGAGACTCACTTTTCCCAAGACTTATGCCTGCTGTAGGTGGCCTCCTTGAAAACCTGTGGTCATACGTGATTGCGTTGAATCATGTGACTGGACAGCTATATGGACTTCGGGTGGGTATAAACACTGCACACCAGCCACTGCCCTTTGCTTGGCTTTGATGCTCCTGCCCACATTAGCTTAACTAACTATAACAGCCGGATTTCTCTGGTTTTGTATGAATGAAATGTACAACTAACTATAACGTCGACGAAACCTGTGGTTTTTTCAGTGAATCTCCAAGGTTTTTTTATTGCTAATTTCTAACTATAACTTCCCTGAAATCTATTTTTTTTTCAGTGAATTTCTAAGGTTTTTTTAAAATGCTAATTTCTAACTATAATGTCCCAGATACCTATGGTTTTTCACTGTAATTCGAAGTTTTTTTTAATGCTAATTTCTAACTATAAGGTAGCAGTCGCGTTTGCAGAGAGGTGCAGAAAGGGGCATGAGCATCTGACCAGCGCTCAGGAATTCCACAGCGTAGGAATTACAGGAGGTACCAGGAGGGCTACTTGGTCGCCAAAGTCCCTCAGGAGTAAAGGGGACTTCATCCCCAACTAGTACAGTGCCAGGAGGCGTGTTTGCAGAGTAGTGGAGAAAGGTGAGTGTGACCTCCGAAGACCTCTTAGCAATCCCACTGTGTGGGACTAATTGGAGGTAACAGAAGGAGTAGTTGGCCCCAAAGGTCAACCTTGGGGGCCAACAACCCCTCCTTCTGCCTCCAGTAAGTCCCACACAGCGAGATTGCTAAGTTGTCATAGCAGGCCATGCGCCCTTTCCCCACCACTCTGCAAACGCACTCCCTGGCACGCTCTTGGATGGGGATTAAAGTCCCCTTCGCTGCTTGGGGTCCTTAGGGGCCAACTAGCCTACCTGATACCTCCAGTATTCCCCTGATACTGGGATTGCTGACAGGTGGACACAGACCATGCCGCCTTTTTCCACCACTCTGCAAACGCACCTCCTGGTGCGTTCTTGATTGGAGGATTGGGATTGCTGAGTGGTGGTTGGAGGATTAGGTCCCCTTGAATCCTGAGGGTCCCTGGGGGCCAACTAGCCCAGCAGGTACCTCCAGTAAGGCCCACACAGCTGGATTGTTGAGAGTGGCCCGAGGCCACTCCCCCTTTTTATACCACTCTGCAAATACGCTTCCTGACATACTGCTGCTTGGGAGACAAAGTCCACTTTAGTCCTGAGGTCCTCAGGACACAAGAAGACCTCTTCACCCCACCAACAATGCACCAAGAGGTGCGTTTGCAGAGTGTTGTAAAAAGGGGCGTGGCCTCGGACCACCACTCAGCAATCCCACTTTGTGGGGCTTACTGGAGGTACCTAATGGGCTACTTGGCCCGGCAAGGACCTTTACCATTCAAGTGGACGTAATAACCCAATCCAGAACGTGACAGGAGGTGTGTTTGCAGAGTGGGCAGGGAGGGGGCGGGCCTCCAGTAAGATGCCAGGTTTTCTTTTGATTTTTTTTAGAAGGAGAAGGGGGCTGTGTGACGCCCCCTTCTCTTAATATGTTGTGGACCCCGGGGACCCCATCCACCAGGGCCTGACCCATTAAAATAAATAAATAACAAAAATGGGAAGTGGGCCATGCGACTCCCCTCCCAGGGCCAATTTCGGCCCCGGGGACCACATCCCCGGGGCATGGCCTTGTTTATTTTAATTTTTAAAATTATTTTGACAAGCGGCCCCCTTCCCTGGGCAACTTTGGCCCCAGGGACCTCATCGCCCAAGGCCTGGCCAAAAGTTGCGCCCCCAAGGCCTAGCCAAACTGCCCCGCTGTCCCAGCTGGCTCCCCGTCTCCTGTGGGAGCCAACATTGCTTTTGGACAAGGGGAGCTACTGACATGCAGCTCCCCTTGTCAAAAAGCAATCTGCTTCACTTCAAAGAAGCGAGAGCAGGTTTTCTGCATTTGCAATGACAGGGCAGGAGTCGTGCTCCCGCCCTTTCATTGCAAATTGCAATTCCCAGGGGTGGGCACCCTAGGACATTACTGGAGCCGGCCCTGGGGGTTGCGGTCCCCAGGGCCAAGGAGGGCTCAAGGAGGGGGCCACGCAGCATCCCTCCCAACATGTATGTAGGCCCGGGGAGGTGGTGGTACCCAGGACAGGGGGTCTGCAACAGACCCCCGCATTAGCATAATTAGTGCCCCAGGGTGGTGGTGGTCCCCAGGGCAGTGTGGGGAGGGGCAGGAGCCCCCCACACTAATTTTAATGTATTGGAGGCCAGGGGAGGTGCGTGTCCCCGGGGCTTGGGGTGCCCGTGAGGCCTCCCAACCCATAAATTAAGAAACCCCCGGGGAGGTGGAGGTCCCCGCGTCTTGGGGGGCCTGTGAGGTCCCCCCACCCATAATTGAAGAAAGCTCCAGGGAGGTGGCAGTCCCCAGGGCTGCAGGGCCCACACGGTCCCCGCTTATATTTGGCACATTGCCCCCGGTACCTGGCCCACAAGGGGCTTATTAAAACAAAGTGTGGGAGCCCGCGCTTCCTTTAAAAAAATAATTCAGCTGGATTCACACACCGAGCGCAAACCAGACGAAAATATATTTTTTAAATGCTGTTTTAGGCCCTGGGGTCCCTGTGGGACCCCCTGAGCAGGCCTAGGGGGTCAGGGTGTTTCTACCCTGCTCCCTTTTTGTGTTTTCTGTTCTTTTTTCTTGTGCCTCAGTTGAACTGAGGCACAAGATGGCTGCCAACACTTTTTGGTTTAGGTTGTTGGCAGCCAATCAAAATCAAGCTTGTGCTCGAGAGGGTTCACGGATCCACCGCATGTCCCAGGCCAAAACGTACCCTCAAGATCGAACCAATGCTTATAGGGGTCCACCTCAAAACAGCCCCAAGTCTGGATATGAGTACACGCAGACTTTAGGATGGTCAAGCGGGGGAAGGGAAGGATTGGGACTGTGGGGAGGAAGACCTGTGAACACAAAAGGAATTGTGATAATCCTCGATCATCCAGATGAGATGACTATCACCACTCCCTCAAATAATATATGTACCCATCCTTCAACCAATCTGTAAAGAAAGAAAAATGCTTCTTTGAGGAAAAGCGGTACAAAAGGGGGTGGTGGTTTTTGCGGAAAAGGCTGGTGAGCAGGTGTCCTCAACTTGTTACACCGTATACTAAAAATGAACTAGACAAAATAATCCATAAACATTCTGGTTTCTATCTATCCTAAAGACCACAAGCTAACATTGATATCAGTGAAAGATGGCCGGAAACACTAAAAGGAAGGACCACTTGCTACTTACCACCCCTGTAGATAGGTAAACACAAAACATAGTAGCACAGAGGCGTTTGCATTTAGCAGAGACAGCAGGTTTTTCGCGCCAATAGCAATTTGGCTACACATCAGTAAGAGTCACTTAGGAGTTGTTAAATTTTTTATTTTCAGAATTACAGAAGTTAAAGTATGCTCCTCTGAAAGCTTGCTGACATAAATAATTTGAGAGCAAGCTCCAGCAAATACATCAGGTGGAGTCACACCCAATAGGAGGTAAGATCAGTTAATGATACGGCTAACCTTGCTTTATGTTTGGCCATTCAGTACGTTATATATTTAGTCTATTTACTCTTGATTGTGGAATTTGTCCCTCGTGCTTGGAATAGCCTTATTGGTCTAAAATCAGTTGGGGCCACATACGTAGAAAGAAGTATTTCTATCGTATTAGTTTGTACAAAGGTGCATTATGGACTGTTCATTTCTTTTATTTTTTATTCCTTTTCTTCACTTCTTTGCCTTCTGCAGTGGGCCGCATGTTTCTCAATCCATTTCATTAATAGGGCCTTCTGGCATCTTTCCTATCTATTTGGGGACACTTTGGAAGTATGCTTCTGACTTTCCCCTTTGAAAACTTCACACATAATTCGGTGTATTTCTGTCAGGCTAACTATGGAGGCTGGCATCATGGGTTTGCATGATGTAAGCTGGGTCCTTATAAGATGCATTTTTTGACTAAGTCTTTAGCAGGTACCACAACACTATCAGATGTGGTAACAAAACTTTTTTTGTCATTACATTATAGAGAACCCCCATCCACCTCTGAGATTTCCAAACAAATTATAAGGTCCAGATGAAGGTGGTGACAATCTCAACCCACCGAAACGTGCGTTGACCGACTATAAGGGAAGCCTACATATGATAACACACCAGCGTATAACCTTTAGATTTAATCTTACCACTTAATCTACGATTGAGTGTATGTCAGCTTAAATAATGGGAGTCCCTATGATAATGTATTATTTTCTGTTTTTGAATTTGTTGCGTGTATGAGAAGGTTATGTCTGGTTAGTATGATTGATGGATGGTTGTGAATGGGGTCAAAGGTAATGTATTTTATGATGATATTTATTGCTATGTATTGTCATTTTGTGTTTGTTTATTTGTCATTAATGACATATTGTTTCTTGTGCATCAATAGCAAAGAAGTCTTGCATAATGCTTGTCCAAATTGTATTGATATGGATTAAAAACAAGTTTTCACATATATAAAAACTATCTTAAAAAATATCCTGTATACTCAAGATAATGTAAAATATATATACTTTTTGAATAACCAGTTTGTCTGAGTGTTGTATATTGTACCTGCTTCTAGTATGAGCCTATTTGAGGCCATCCAGTAAAGAAATATAGGTCATACAAGAGTGTTTCTTATTGATAGTAGTCATATAGTGAATCAATGATCATGTAGAAAGGTTCATAAGAATAACAAGCAGGCAATGAAGCCATAAATCATCATGGTAAAGTTCTGGGCAAATTCGTAATACTGTATATCGCAGATAAGGCAGCAAATAAAAGTTAAGAGAGTTAGAAATCACTCTCCATGTGGATCAAAAGCCTGATACCAAATGAGGCAAAAGAACCCTCCTGCATGAGTCACGACCCCGGACTCGCCAACAGGGAGGTAAGAAAGAATAACCCCCAACAGGTTAACGAAAAGTTGATGTGAGGAAAGGTCTAAGCAAAACTAACCAAACTATAATACTCCCTCTCAAGAGTCCTCCAAGGAAAAGAACTCGCCAACGCTGGGAAATATGCAAATATGAGCCGGTACACCAGCCACTCCGAGAGAGTTTGTAATGATCACTCCTCGGACAAGAAGTTGAAAGAAAACTAAGCCATGCCGAATGGCACCCTTACCCGACCAGGATACCAAACGGCCTGCCAAGACACACAGGCACGAACGTCAGGAAACTCTGAATAATCGGCAGCGTCTGCCGCCGGTTCTCCAACGGGAACTTTTTCTATGATGAAAACTTTCTTTGTGTGATGAAAAGATGTAACGTTACACATTATAAGATGGCTGACACTTTGTTTGTATATGCACTAGTCCACTTTCTATGCCATGATTTGATCACATGCACACGATCTGTTTAAATGTCAGTTTCAGAAAGCAATGAATTAACCCGTGAGCAAGGCGGCTCACGCCGAAACGCGTAGGGTGTTTTTCTTTGGCTTATAATGCAAATAAAGAAACTTCTTTGAAGCATACCATGGGATTGATGGGGCAATAATTCTGAGAGGAGTGCACAGATGCTTTGCTGCATAGTGAAGAAATACTGATAACCGGACAGCCTCTGATCCGGAGGTGCACCGCGGCAGTAGGTGTCCCGGCTTTGTCTCAGAGGATGTGGAAAATGTATATATATATATATATATGCCAGTTTCTCGTACCAAAAGTACAACGCACTCCACACAGACAAATTAGGACACAATACCGTCTGCTTCGTCAAATCCTGGGTTTATTCCATAACCACAAGCCAAAAACAAACCCTACGCGTTTCGGCGGACAGCCGCCTTGCTCACGGGTAAAGTGTTGTTGTTACACCATTGGTTAAGTAACGTGCATGTGACACATCAAAACAAACAACATCAAAAGGGGACAGACATACTAGTTGGAGTCAGCCATCTTCCAATGGGTTATCTACAATGCGTGAAACATTATTATGTGTACATTTGAGCCAGCGATTAATCATAGTGCTAACATGAATTAACCGATTAAAATTAGAATAGTAACATGTTAACTGCACATTGTATATATATATATATCATTAGATAGAGCCTCCCGCGTTTATTATATCGGACAGTGGTGAGACACGCCTGCACATCTAATACATTGCCTATGGCATATTATCTGCTGGGAAAGCTAGTATATTCAAATGATGTTTAGCCAAGTGACAAATCCCATTACCACGGGGTAAATACATTTGCATATGAGAAGCCTGGTAAGCATATTTATGCCAAGTGGCATAACCGAAAACAAGGGAGCAGATATACCTGTTTGAAATAAGGCCTATTCCATATCCCAATCCTAGTGGATATAACGTTCAAAACAATATAAATACTTGAAACAAAATTCCAAGAATCCAACCCAAGTGGGTTAGGCCATGGTATAAACTACCAAGTCTCTTAATTCTCAAGTCCAGGCAGGTAATCATATATCAATAGTTCAATCAATAATTCTTTCATTCCCATGTTAATGCAGGCAAATTCCATGTCCAATGTTTATCCATTCCATATCATGGCCGGAGTCCCAATCTGCAAAAGAAAGACCCCTGGCTCATTAAATATACCAAACCGTTTCATCTATAACCTAAAGTGTGGACATTGCTCCTATTTTTCATTAATTGCATTAAAAACAAGTGAAAATTGGTGAATATTAAAAATACAGCGGAAAACATTAGACTCAATATATGTACAACAGCATAGTAAGCATTTAAGTACAAAACGGACAGGACGGTCAGCGGAGCATGTCCCTGAGCTGGTACCCATATCTCAAGAGACTAAACATACCACGCTTACTCTCCCAGAAACCATGCCATTTCTTCCTCAGAATTCAACCCCTTCGGGATCTTAGAATCTAAATTGAGAATATATTGGGATTCTAGTTGTCTTAGACTACGAATTCTGTCTCCTCCCCTGTTGCTAGCTGGTATTCTGTCTACAACAAAGAAACGTAACAGATCCCGGTTACTGTGATGGTACTCTTCAAAGTGTCGGGCAATAGGTGAGAGCTTATCTTTGTTTTGGATGGCTCTCATATGCTCCAATACACGTTTTTTGGCAGCGAACATGGTGCTGCCCACATATTTCTTAGGACAAGGGCAGGTCAGTATGTAAACACAATGATCCGAAAGACATGTTAAATGTTTCTCAATTACCTTCTCCACATTATCCACCGGGTAAAATACTGGGTAAAATATATATATATATATATATATATCCTAGACACTCAAACCACTTCCAAAATCCCGCCAACGGCAGTTTGGCAAGGAAAGAGACGCAGACTACACAGTTTCTGGGCAAGAAATCTTCTTTTTATTTAACGACCCAAACATACAACGCGTTTCAAGCCCTGAAGCCCTTGTTCACGTGCAAATCTGTGCATACGCCATCTTACTTTTAAAGTGAAAAGTAGCCACACCCATTGATTGACATCACAGGTCACAAGATAGTGTGCATAAACAAAAGACTATATGTTCAAGGTTTGTTACTCTATAATAAATCCAATCTGCGCCTGTTACATATAGTCCTTTCTGTACAATGATTTATAACTGGATAAATCCATGTTTAATCATGTGCAAAACCTGCATATCTAGTTTGTGAAAATTTAATTTTTACTTTAGTTGTGTCTTTTTTTAGTGCAAAACAAGTGTGTACTGTGCAAAATAGTGCAAATATAAATATAAAGTGCTAAAGTAGACGACATAAAACCAATTCAAGATCTGATGTTATTATTCTATTAATGCTGGTATACATTTCCAAAATATCTTTCTTTAAATAAAATGTCAACCAGGGACACAATACTCTTAAAAAACATGTATAAAAAAATATATATCCCTGCATTAAAAGAAACTAGTTCAATTAAAACCAGATCTAGAGGGAAAGAGAACACTATACATTTATAGAAAACCGGAAATTCATACAATTCATCAGAGCCATTCCTTATTTACTATTTACAATGCTACTTAGTCATACAATAACAGAGATATTCGCCTTTAAAAATTATTATTCATTTATAAAAAATTATGCATATCATCTGGTGTCTTCAAACCGTTAGGCCATTTACAGTCGACTAAGATATATTTGGTTTCCAACTGCCTTAACTGGCGTTCTCTGTTGCCGCCGCTTCTTGATTTGGCAACAGCGTCAATTACATAGTAAGATAGGCAGATGATATCGTTAGCATGAGTTTGTTTAAAATGTCGAGCCACAGGATAAGCTACATCACTGTGGAGAATGGCTCTTATATGCTGCAAAATCCTGATGTGCACCTGTAGCTTTGTACTACCAGTGTAGTTAAGCCCACAGGTGCACGTCAGGACATATACAGCATATTCGGTTTTGCAATTGTATGTCCCTTGAATCGACACTGGGATTACACTGAACGGAGTGGAGTATTCAGACTTGTTACATCCAAATTTACATGCTTGGCATGTTGCACATTTTTTAAACCCTTTAATAGGTTGTAACCAGGTTGTGACTTTCTTTAATTCTGGCGATACCCAATCTAGAACCGAACTCATATCTTATCTTATCTTATCTGAACCGAAATTTATAAAGCGCACTGACACCATAAGTTTCCTGGCGCTGAGAGAAAGAGTGCAGAGATTGCAGGGGGCGGACTAACCAGTTTGAGTGAAAAGCCGGGTTTTCAAAAGTTTCCTAAAATTCAGTAGGGAGCAGCTGGACTTGACTGGCAATGGAAAAGAATTCCATAATTTAGGGGCCAGGTGGGCAAACCTGCGGCCGCCAAACTTTGTAAGTTTTACTGTAGGGGCGACCAGCAGATGAAGGTGAGCCGAACGGAGGTTGCGCACCGGACGGTGCTGCGTGATCAATGTTTTGAGGAAATCAGGACTAGTGCAGTGGAGAGCCTTGAAAGTCAGGCAGCCGATCTTGAAGGCCGCCCTTTGCTCAACTGGCAGCCAGTGCAGTTTGCGCAATAGTGGTTTCGCTGATTGCCACTTTGGAGTTTTATAAATAAGTCTGGCAGCCTGGTTTTTGTGCAATTTGGAGGCGGCGGAGCAGTGACTGTGGAAGTCCATGGTATAGGGAGTTCGAAAAGTCGAGGCGGGATAGTACCAAGGAGATCACAACCTGGACCAATGCCGCATGCGGTAGTAGATGGGCTATTTTGCGGATTTTACTCAGATGGTGTTGTATAGCTCCTATATATCCTTCTATCGTGTTAAGTTAGCATAGGTACATTTGAGATTTAAACGCCATTTTTCCTTTCTTGCAACTTCTGCACACGACCCTTAATTGTTGACTTAGCTTTCAACCTAGTGGTTTGCCGTGGTGTATGTGAGAATAATATGTTATTGCTCTGATATCAGTTTTGTTTAATAAACCATGTCTGCACGGAGAGTGCTGAAGTTTCAGGAGCAACACGATATGGAATTGTTATGAGGTCTGATCTCCACGCCTTCATAGTCATAACACAAGTGCAGCCTTTGCCAACTTGGGCTTGAGGCGGGATTGATATTGCTTTGCACGAGAATGGTTAACACACTTGATGCGGTGCACATGCAGAGAGAGCTGGTGTATGCTGATGTGATTCCTTCATGCTAGGACACTAAGGTATGGGCCCGCCCTAAAACAACCCAAAGAGACCTTCTTAGATAATAATATAATATATGTGTTAGGGAGGGTGAGATATAAGTGTTGTTAACTCTTATTCATTACAGCATGTTAACATGCTGTCACCATTCGCTTTTTATGTCTTAGTAACTATGCTGATAATTTTGCTACTGATAATAAGTATACTTGTATTATCAAAGATACTGCGCCTGAGAAGACGGCATTAGTAAATAAACATTTCAAATGCACATGTGTCTTCTTTACTCCATGTTCTGGTTTGTAATGATAATATAACGAAAGAGTGTTCATGAGTCCCACGTACCCTGAGGTACTGTAAGTTCATGTTCTGGTTTGTCTAAACATTGGGTGTTTGATATGTCCAATGAGACACTGTAGCTAGCTCGGTAAGGGGTGAGTTGGTTGCTAAGGTAAGTCTTGGGACACCCTAATTTGCCGAGGTTCCACTCCTCTGTGCACAGTTCTGTGTGAGTACAGAAACCCTGCAACATGGCGCCCAACGGTTTCGGTGGTCTTATATCATGACACTCGAGTAGTTTATCATTCATGCCTTAACCCCTTCACATCCGTTTCCGGAAAACGGGGTGTTGGTGAAACCTACCTATTTTTTGAAATAGGTCTTTATTCAAGCTTGATTCTTACTTAAACGGTTTCTTTGAATTACTACCCAGTTGTGCTACAAAGTATTCTTTGTGTTTTCTTGTTTCCAATTCTGTGATGGCGGCAGCGGTGGCTATTGCGCAGCATAGTCGCGTAGCGGTACGCAACCATCTTCAGACGTACCAGGTCCCAGTAGATGGGATGGCTGTGATTTTCGTGGTAAGTGCAGATCCGGCGTTTCCTTACGAGTTGTTTTACTCTTGGGTTACGTTTCCGGCTGTGGACGCTAATTCTGGTTTGTACCACTCCTACACCGCCTCGGATGTCCCGGCTGAATATACGCCATACAGGGCATTGGAAATACCTATTGATCATTGGCAGCATCGAGTTTGGTTTGATGGCGCCCTCCCCCACTCTTTGTCCCGTGCGAGGTTAGGTCCACTCTCAATTCCAGGTACTAATTGGCCTGCGTTGGGTGGCTTTACCCCGCACCCGAATCACGGGGCTTGTACCCTGGCAGAAATTCGCAGGCTACATGTAGTTTCCATTTCCGTGATTCGTGCTTTAGTGCAATACATTGGTCGACATCTTCCTGGTGGTCCCCAGGGGGGTGCGGCCGCTCCCATGGAACGAGGCGGAATGCGTCTCAATCCAGTGATGGTAAATTCGGTTTTTGGTGCGCGTCCAGTTGACAACGATGACTTCCCATTCTGGCTAGCAGAGAAGTTTGATCAACTGGAGGCGGTTTTTCCGAATTCTACTCCTGCTGATAAACATAGAATGTTGACGATTACTCTACCGAAGGATATTACTCCTGAACTTGCTGACTGTGACAGCTGGGGAAAAACTTTTGCGGCAGTTTATACAAGGTGCTTCGGCACCCCGTCTATGACTGCCCTGCCTGAAATCGTTAGACGTGTTCAGAATGATCATGGTCCAGAGGCAGCGGTTGAATTGGGTATGCGCCTGTGTGGTTCTTTTGAGATTGTAAGTGATCTCATTCTCTCCAATGTTAAAGGAGATGCAGTTAACTTTCAGGTGTCGAATGCTTTGGCTGCTCTGCCCGATGCCGACAAACCCCGCCAGTTAGCAAAGATTGTGGTGGCCGCTTATAAAACGATTGGCCGCACAAGTAGAGGTCTGAAATATTTTCCAGTGAAGGAGAAAAAACAACCACAGGGACAATCTGCAGTGACAGATGCCCAGCCCAAGTCCAAGAAACAAAATTGGCCTAAAAAACAGACACAGGGGAAGCTGACAACGCAGACTCAGGGTACTTTTCCTGCAATACAAGCTCCTGCGCCATCCGAAAAAGTTTATGATTTGCGCGACCGCGCGATGATTAAATCACCTGATCGTTTTCAGGGTTCTGATCAACGCTCTCCTCGTTCCTTTCAGGACACATCGGCCCCGAAGACCGGTGGAGGAGGAGGGGGTGGACGTGGACGTGGTGGCCAACAAGGACGTGGTCAGTCCCGCCAGACGGACGGCGCAGTGAAGCAGGAGGATTCTACGCCTAGGCGTCCGCAGTTTGCGAAAAAGAAAGTCGCAGCCTTAACAGCGCATCGATATGCCACAGATAGTGAGAACGCGGCTTCGGAATCTGACATGGGCTCTGACCTTGCTGGACAGCGCGGCGGAGATAACCATAGTCAGAGAGGCGCTGCGTCCACTACTGAGGGTGACAGCGACTGAAGTCTACGTTGTGATAGAAACAGCGGATACGAGACTTGCTCCCCCTGAAAGACTATATGAAATTGTCCTGTTAATTGAAGGTGACATACAGCGTACCGTTAAAGGTGTTTTTTGGGAGAATCTGTCTTCTACATATGATATTTTACTTTCGGAGGCTGACTGGCCCCCACCTTTTGTGCTCGCGGCGCCGCGAGGGGAGGAGGTAATCCTACCCAGTTTCGCGAACACTGTCTCGAAAGAGCATGCGCAGCATTTTGCAGAAGAGTGGGCTCGGGCTCTCGCGCCGGCTCTGTACCGTAACCAATGTGGTTGGGATAAATTGTCGCCTTGCCACGAAATTCCGTTGCGGTCTCAGCCGCAGCCTCAACCTCAATATCCCATTAGGCGTGAAGCAAAATCTTCCGTCGCGGAAATCCTTGAACAATTGGAATATCAGGGAGTTATTGAAACGTGTGTGTCACCGATGAATAATCCCCTTTTTACTGTGAATAAACCTGACGGATCATATCGTTTGGTTTTGGATTACCGGCATTTGAACTCGCATTGCCGTAACTGTGCAGTACAGAATACCCACGGCTCTGCCCTAGTGGATAGTCTAGTGCGTAAGCGTTTCAAGACAACGCTTGACATATCCAATGGTTTTTATGCCCACAGACTGGACAGCTTTAGCTCCCAATGGACCAGTTTTACAAGCGCTGGAGTCCAAAAGCAATTCCGGCGTCTTCCAATGGGCTACAAGAATAGTCCTGGTGTATTTACCGCTCGAATTGTCTCTATTCTGGAGGCTCTCGACCCGGATGCTTTTTCGTATGTGGATGACATATATCTCACAGACGACGATATTTGGGAGCATCTGTGTCGTGTAAATTCTCTTGTTTGCAACTTCGCAGACATGGGTTACAAATTCAACTTTGCAAAATCGCACATTGCTGAACACACAGTGTTGTTTTTGGGCTATGAGCTCAACAATGAAGGTAGAGGTTTGGCTCCTCACTTCTTGGAGAAGTGCGCACAATTGCGCGCACCAACAACACTGAAGAAATTACAATCCTTACTGGGCTTTTTGAATTTCGGCAGAACTTACATTCCGGAATATGCCCAGCGTGTCAAGCCTCTGTATGCTTTGATACAACCAACTTTCTCAAAATCATGCTGGCTGCCTGAGCATTCAGCCATTTTGCAATCCTTGCAGGCTGATCTGCTCGCTTCTAAATATTTACTGACTCGTGATAACCACACCAACCTGGTAATAAGAATAATTCCTGGGACGGTGGGTTTCACCTACCTCACTTTTAATGAAGGTGACACAGTACCTATTGCTTACAAGTCACACTTGTACACCTCGGCTGAGATGCGGTTTCCCACCATAGAAAAGGTTTTAACTGCTGTACAGATGGCAATTCTAAAAGAACGTGCTCTGTCACAGGGGAAACGCATGCTAGTGGTAACACCCTGTCCTCATTTAGAGGCAGTCACGAAAGCCAGTGTACCAAATTCAAAGGCTTTGCACCCTCGGTGGATTCAGTGGGCTGCGTCATTGTCATCCGCAGATGTCATGTTTATTTTTGACGCCTCCTTACGGTCACAGGAGTACTTGCAGTATGAATTCGTTCATCCTGCTCCTCTGGCGATGCGACCTTTGGAGGACTTCCATTGCATCATTTACACTGATGGGTCGGCGCAGGTTGCGCATGGCTCTAAACATGCCTACGTTTCCGCATGCGCCATTGTGGTCGGTGCTATGTTGAATGACGAGTTCATTTCCAGGGAGGTACACACGTTGCCCCTGGGCGATTGCACTGCACAATTAGCAGAGCTTCGTGCTCTATTACTAGCTTTGGAGTACGCAGATCCAAGTGTTACTACTCTAATTGTAAGTGATTCTTACTACTGTGTCCAGTCTTACAATGAAAACTTGTTCTTTTGGATTCAAAATGACTTTCGTGATTCCAAGGGTAGCACAATAAAACATAAAATGATCTGGGTTCGAGTGGCAGAGCTTAAGGCTATGTTGCCACTCGTTTATGTGATTCATACTCTCGGTCATCAGCGCGTGGGAGTACACGCTCTTGGCAACTCGCTTGCTGATGAAGCGGCGAAATCAGCAGTATCTACATACTTAGTTGCAGCAGTTACTAGGTCTAAAACCAAGATTGATAGCGACATCTTGGCAGCGGTTGCTGCCTCTGAGAAGGGAAGTAAACATCCTTCGGGATTCCCTTCGAAGTATAAATACCACTTAAGTCCCGAAAAGGTTCCTTTTGTGACAATTCCTGATGTTGGGGAACGGCTGATTCCCAACACGGATCGCAGAACAGACTTGATTACAGCGGCTCATGAAGGTGTGGCGTCTGCGCATGCGGGCGTCTCAGCCACTGTAGCGCAACTACAACAACGTTTCTGGTGGCAGGGACTGTACAAACAGACGCGTGATTATGTCCTTCTTTGTGACATATGCCAGCAGATTAAACCTTCAACTGCTACGCGTCCGCCACAGACTCAGTTGTACATTTCTAATAAACCACTAGGCTGTGTTTATTTAGATCACTGCGGTCCTTTTTCATCTGATACTGCGTATAAATACATCTTAGTAGCAGTTGACTCATGCACACGCTTTGTTTGGGTATGGCCACATCGCAGCGCTGATTCACGGACTGTCATCAGAGATTTGCGTATCTTTATAGGGATTTTTGCCTGTGGTACCTTCCATTCGGATCAGGGTCCGGCTTTCGCCTCTAAGGCGTATAAGGATGCCATGACTTCGATGGGGGTCCAAGTCAAGTTTTCGTCACCCTACAGACCTGAGGGTAATTCTGTAGTTGAACGAATGAACCGTGATTTAAAGCAATCTTTGACAGCCCGAGTTATAGGCACTGGCAGAAACTGGCTGGCTCACCTCTATGGCGTGCAGCGTGCTCTTAATAATCTCCCTAGAAGGTCTCTGGGTGGGCGGACCCCATACGAAATGCTCTTTGGCATCAAGATGTTCGTCCCTGACCTTGACGGTCTAGACTCGGTGGTTCGCGCCACTTCCTTTGACGCAGATGAACATTGCAATGTTTTACAGAATCTACAAAAGACGAGAGACACTCTTGCAAAGGAACATTTGCCCTCCACATCGGATGATGCGTTGCAGATCCCGGTAGTTGGCTGGCTACCCCAAGTTGGAGAACTGGTTCGAGAGAAGATCGACAACAAGAAAGAGTTTGGTCCCTCCTATCGAGCTCCGGTCCCAGTGCTTGGAGTGAAGGGCACAAGAACAGTCATTTTACCACCACTTCCAGGTCGTAAGGAAAACAGGTTTATTTCTATTGACAATGTCAAGATACACAGAGTGGCCGATTCTTCTTAGCATGACACCGGCTGTTTCCTGTCCTTCCATTGTGAGAAATTCAGTTATGCCCACTGCTTCTAATAATGAACCTGAGGTGGCCATCGAATTACCTGCTGTTTCCAGTCCATTATTGAATAATTTACCAGGAACTACCCTTGATGAGACAGACTATACATACCCCACTGATTTGTCCATGCCTGACCTGCAAGCTCGTTTAGCCACGGAATCCAGATTTTCATTTGACTCTGCTTCCCTTGCCTCGAAAAAACCCTCTAAAATTGCAGTATATGCTAGCCTGTTTAAAAAACATTTTTTGATACCTCCTTGGATATACATTTGGCTGGTCCTTTTTTCACTGTACCTTTTTATGTCAATTGGTTTTGTGTTTTATTTTTTCCGGATTATGAATGGACACTATGTCGAGGAGAGAACTTGCATTACTCATTTAAATGGAACTTTGGCCCCACTTTCCTCTTCACATTCTACACATAGATTAAAAAGAGACTTGACTTTGGTTAACATCACAGCGTGGCCTGTTCTGGATGGAATCGCGTGGGATGCAGTTCGTTTTCAGATTCATGGCCCAACGGAAGTCGTTAATGTCCCTAATGTACTAAGAGTTAATATGGGGGATGTGGTGAAACAAAACATTCGTTCTGATGATTGGGATGTTAATGCTGTGGAAAGTTTGTTTTCTGATTTGAAATATTATGCTGCTTTTGATGCTGAGGATTTATATTTAGAATCTGCTAATTATGGTGAATTGTTCTGTTACCAACATTATGGCAATCACTTCTTACACAAGACATCTTCCCGAAGGGATGCGGTTAATTTTACTCAGTGGGAACATTGCCCTGCACCTCCACAAGGGAGTTCAGAAACGTTTCTTAAAAAGTATACTTATTTCACTGACTTTAATCAGTCCAATCCCGAGTCCTTTTATTTTAAATTTCAAAAACAGCCACTGTCCAAGGTTCGACTTACAAATACAAAATTGTTGTATTCGAAGGCCTTCCTAGATCAATTAGTTACTGGGGGGTATGAGTTATGGAAGGATACCATAGACCTTAAATCAGTTTGGGGCTCAAGGGCCTGGCAGGTACAAGGCACTGAGGCTTTGCACCGTGCATGTCTCATCCCAAATCATATGTTGTTTTTAAATGAAACCATTTCCCAGACCACATGCTTTGGATTGGCTACATCTAAAAGGTTGAACACCCCGTCTTTCCCGGAGTTGGAGGAATATGAGAATTGGAGTAATTTTACTAAATTGTCCATTAGAGAGATACAGGCTCTGCTTCTGAATTCCTCCTTTAACATTTCCAGTATGAACCCCAAGGGTTGGCTGCTTTGGCACCGTAGTGCTGATTCTTGCCAAAAGAGATTTTTAAATATGACTGACGGTTTTAAGACTGTTAGATCTGATCCCCGTTTTGATTTGAGTCATACTGTCACCTCTTACTCTGTGGGCAAGTTGTGTCAAGCTTGGCTGAAACATTCAACTTTACCTGCGGTTAAGTATCACCTTTCCAAACTGAATGCAGACGTGGATTTGAATGATTTCATTAAGGGCCCAGCTAGTGGCAGGTCTAAAAGGTGGTTATATGGTGTTTACAATGAAATTTGGAAACTCTCACAGATTGAGGCTGCTTCACGCCTTAGGGCTATTGATCAGGCAAATCTTGAGAAAGTGCTTGCAGTGGTTGACAATAGCATTAACGTGCTTTCCTCTAGAATTTACACATTAGATAATATTGTGTCGTCTGTTGTTGATATTGTGCATGATGAAGTGTCTGTATTATACCATGGTCAAAATCAATTGCGTTCAATCATGCAGTTTGCATGGACACTACAGACTCTAAAAATGGGTAAAGTTCCCTGGGGATACATGAACGTTTCCTCTTTATTTGCACCGTTTAATTTGACAGACAAACAACGCTTGCTTTCAATGCGTGATGCTTCCTTTTCTATGCTCCATATTGAAAGATTGGAATCTTTACCTTTTTCTGTGGCAGAGACCACTGCTGCGACGTGGCTTATCCACGGTTTAATAACGCTGCCTTTTGCTTTATATAAGTTTTCAAATTGTATGAAATATGTGCCAATAGGTCGTTTTGAACCCTTAGGTAGCGGTTTTCTTCATGAGGTCTGGTCACTCCCATACACATACAGATGTTTCAAGGATGAACAAGAAGTTTATCTAACAGGGGATGAGTGTACTGAGACGCCAGATCATTCTTTAATGTGTAGACACATACAGTTACACGGTTCATGTAACAAGGACAGACCGAATATGGCTTGCGTTTTACAGGGCACGCCAGTTCCTGCTATCATCCCCACGTTTAAATTGTTAGAGAATGGTAGTTATTTAGTGCTCAATAATGAAAACTGTTGTGGTTTAATTAAAGGTATAGCTTTCATAGTAACGGTTAGTGAGCGAGTTATTTGCTGCAGAAATGTTCTTTATCCTCCCACACGTGAACATAGGGAGTCTTCCATTTGGCCACAGATACCGACCTTGGGAGCAGAATTCAGCGGCATGGCTAGAATAAGAGCTCTATTGTCCCAGAAAGAGGTGGCCTTGAGCTCGGCCCGTGAAACTTTCGTGCTTCACATTGCTAACACCCGTACGGAGGTTCAGGCTCTTTTAAACACTGATTTGCCTTTGCATTTCGGAGCCATGGTCCGTTCTATCTTTAACGCATCCTCCACAACGGGCCTAGCACATTTTTTTAAAGTTGTTAGCGGTGGTCTCGTGACTTCCTTTGAGAAGATTTTTGGAGTCATCCCTGCCTTCTTCCATTCTATTTTTTCATCCTTATTTGGAGGGTTCCCGTTTTTACTTGCTTTAGCGGCTGGCGCATTGGTGGTTTTCTGCCTTTTTAAATATGGATGCCCTTCCTGTGCAAGACCACGCTCAGCTGCTACTGACGCGGTTTCGCAACCGCATGCTTGATTACTATGGCACACTGCCGTTAGCGACTCTAAGCACGGCGTTTGGATTATCTTTTCGGTTCTCCTATTTCACCTGTGTCCAGCCTGTATTTCACTGCCTGACCTGTGATTTCCTTTGGGCCATTGATTTGTGTCTCTGCGGACCAATATCTTCTGACGTCGATTTTGATCAACTGATGAGTCCTATCATTGCTCACGAGTTGGTTTGTTCTGACGAAAGGATTATGGCCTTGGCGGTGGCACATGGACTAATGGGTCCCTGGGATGTGTTGTCGGCAGCGCAAAATTTCTTGGAACGAAGTTTTCTTGAAAACCCACCGAGCTGTCCTCTGATGGTTATAGAGGATGCGGTGCTGGAAGATCACGTATGTTCCTTTCATCTTTTAAATTGGATGGCTGAACTGTTTTCGGATGAGGACAGTGACTTCCTCCTGGAGGCTGTTGCAGCTTACTTTTCATATACAGTCTTATCATAGACACTGCCTCAAATTGACATGCTGATTGATAGCATTTCCTTGATTTTATTGACTTTTGGTCAAGACATTTTATTTTTTGCTTGCCTATTGGCTTGAGCCACATTATACTTGTGGGCTATTTTTTTAGCATTACTTTTTATAATTGAATTTTTATTCATGCTCGTTTATAAATGGATTCTGCTCTCATGTGATGGCACTTCTGTTATCTTATTTAGTCCGTTCTCGGATCATGGGGGGGTGTTGTATAGCTCCTATATATCCTTCTATCGTGTTAAGTTAGCATAGGTACATTTGAGATTTAAACGCCATTTTTCCTTTCTTGCAACTTCTGCACACGACCCTTAATTGTTGACTTAGCTTTCAACCTAGTGGTTTGCCGTGGTGTATGTGAGAATAATATGTTATTGCTCTGATATCAGTTTTGTTTAATAAACCATGTCTGCACGGAGAGTGCTGAAGTTTCAGGAGCAACACGATATGGAATTGTTATGAGGTCTGATCTCCACGCCTTCATAGTCATAACACAAGTGCAGCCTTTGCCAACTTGGGCTTGAGGCGGGATTGATATTGCTTTGCACGAGAATGGTTAACACACTTGATGCGGTGCACATGCAGAGAGAGCTGGTGTATGCTGATGTGATTCCTTCATGCTAGGACACTAAGGTATGGGCCCGCCCTAAAACAACCCAAAGAGACCTTCTTAGATAATAATATAATATATGTGTTAGGGAGGGTGAGATATAAGTGTTGTTAACTCTTATTCATTACAGCATGTTAACATGCTGTCACCATTCGCTTTTTATGTCTTAGTAACTATGCTGATAATTTTGCTACTGATAATAAGTATACTTGTATTATCAAAGATACTGCGCCTGAGAAGACGGCATTAGTAAATAAACATTTCAAATGCACATGTGTCTTCTTTACTCCATGTTCTGGTTTGTAATGATAATATAACGAAAGAGTGTTCATGAGTCCCACGTACCCTGAGGTACTGTAAGTTCATGTTCTGGTTTGTCTAAACATTGGGTGTTTGATATGTCCAATGAGACACTGTAGCTAGCTCGGTAAGGGGTGAGTTGGTTGCTAAGGTAAGTTTTGGGACACCCTAATTTGCCGAGGTTCCACTCCTCTGTGCACAGTTCTGTGTGAGTACAGAAACCCTGCAACAATGGAACATACTGCAGGAGATCACAGCCCCTACTTGAGCCTTGAGAGAGAGCTCCACATCAATGACCACCCCCAAGCTCTTCACCGAGCTTGCCGGGGCAGGGGGGAGCCCAGCTCCTTGGGCCAGAACTGGGGACCCCAGTATGCTGGGCTATTTCCAGGAAGAATAAGCTCCGTTTTCCCTGGATTTAATTTGAATTGGTTGTGGTTCATCCACAACTGTATGTGGGTCATCACTGCTTGAAAATATTTAGCAGCATCGGGGGAGTCACGAGGGAAGATGATCTGCAAATCATCAGCATACTTGAACACTGTGATGTCCCACCTCTTGACCGAATGGATCAGTGGCCGGAGGTATAATTTGAATAGAAGGGGGGAAAGAGAGGAGCCCTGAGGGACTCCGCAGGTTGTGGGTACCCTGGCTGCCGTGAAAGGGCCCAGACGAACGGCTTGTGCTCTGCCAGCGAGGAAAGACTCGATCCAATTGAAGGCAGGGCCCTGGATGCCGGCCTGTCCGACACGGTGGAGAAGGATGTTATGGTCCACCGTGTCGAAAGCAGCCGACAAATCCAGTAGCACGAGGGCCTGAGGTGACCCTTTGTCAGCATTCCCCCTCAAGGCGTCCAATACTGCCAAGATGACGCCTCGGTGGAATGGGCCGGCCTGAAGCCGGCTTGGTTAGGTTCGAGATAGCAAGAGCTCTCGATGAAATTTGAGAGGCATCGGGTAACATGAGCCTCGAGGAGCTTGGACAGATAGGGCAGGAGGGAGATGGGACGATAATTGGAGGGATCGACAGGATCCGCACCTGGTTTCTTCAGCAGGGGCACTAGAATGGCCTCTTTGAAGCAGCTGGGGACCGTGCCGGTATTGAGGGAAGCATTCAACAAGGGCAATATGCAATCTGGTAAAGTGAGACAGACGTCCCGAAGGACAGAGGGAGGGCAACAATCGTTAGGGGACCCTGATGTAACACGGGCCACAAGTTCGGCCAGGGAGTTGGGGTTGAGGATAGGGAACTGAGTGAAAAACAGATGATTGATGGGGAAGTATCCAATAGCCCCGCGGAGGTAAGGGTGGGATGGAATTCTTGATGTTGACTATTTTTTCAATGAAGAAAGAGTTCAGAGCATCACAGGTCTCTTGAGTTGGAACCTGGGTGAGAAGGGTTCTGTCGTCCGTGGTGAGCTCGTTCATGATTTTGAAAATTTCTTTCGGTTTATTATAGGCAGAAAGAATTCTGTCAGAGATGTGTGTAGATTTGGCCAGGGAGATTGCGCCTGCATAGTCTTTGCGGGCTGCCACAAAGAGCAATCTATCGGAGTCGGAGTAATTGCGTCTCCAGATCCGTTCTAACTGACGCACCTTCAATTTCTGTTCTTTGAGGGCGCTAGAGAACCATCTATGTGAATGATTATGTCTAGTGCGTGGAAATTTAGTGAGAGGGGCAAACTGATCACTGGCCATCTTAAGCCAGTTGCAGCCAGTCACCTTCCATTACCTCGACACTGGCATCGATGTCGGTGGTAGGTCGAGTCTTGGACAGGGCAACGAGAAAGCCTTGGGAGTCGTAAGAACTCCATTTACGTGATGACCCACCTGCCAAGATGGGGGCCTCGACCCTGCCACTAACAGTAATGGTGGTATCAATTAGATGGTGATCTGACCAGATGCAAGGGGAGATGACTGGACAGGATAATGCTAACTCATGAGTCCAGATATGGGCGAGGGTGTGACCCTTGATATGAGTGGGCGCGGAGATTTGTTGAACAATATTAAGACTGGTTAGAGCTTCGAACAGTTCCGTGGCATGAGGGCCAGCTTTCTTTTTTTTTTTTTTTTTGTTCAAAAACCTTTATTTGAGCAAGCATAGAAAAATACAAGAATGGGCCTACAACCTCACGGGCTGGCCGCTAATAATAAGGCACAAGGAATAAATCAGAAATGTACTCCCGTGGTCAGGCACAAATCAAGTACCCAGCATTACTCCCAACATATCACAGAGCATATTGAATTTTGTTTTATACAAAAAGAAAACCAAACATTAAAAAGGCGAATGCACAGTAATCAAGGTCAGCCCAAAGAACGGAGGGGATGGTCAACAATCAGGAGAACATAACAAGAGCCCGAAGGCTCTAACAAGGTCGGGGGGGGGAGCAGCGGGGAGAATCGGAAATTCACAAAACAGTATGAAAAGGTTCCGGGAACGCCAGCCTAGGGAGATAGGACAACATCAGTAGTGCCTACAAGGGGAGGGGTACAGATATCCCCACGATATTCATTCCACTGGCCCCAAATCTTCGTCCACGCCCTGGGCCTGCCCCAGGCCACATACACAGTCTTCTCACGAAACATGGACCAGTCCATGTTGTCCTCCCATTTCGAGACCTCAGGGGGCCTGGATGCGCCCCAGAGTTGCGCAATATCCCGTTTCGCAATCATATAACCCAAGGTAGCCCATCTGGTCTGGGCTACAGAGTAGTCAGTGGGCTCCCACACATTCAACAGACACCGTCGTGGCTCCGGCCGCAGGGCAACACCAGTCACAGCAGTCATCACCTCAAGCACAGCAGTCCAGTAGGCCGCCACAACTGGGCACTCCCAATGAATGTGAAAAAAGGTAGCACTCGACCCACAACCACGCTTACATAACCCATCCAGGGAAAAGCCCATTATCACCAGACGCGGAGCAGTGACATACACTCGATGAAGGATTTTAAGTTGAACCAAACGGAGACGGGCAGGAATGGCCACCTCCTTGGGAGAAGAGAGCGCCGATTGCCAATCCTCGTCGTCCAGTTCCAACCCATCGCCGACCCAAACCTCCCGAAGTCGGAACAGTAAGTCCGCCCGATTATTGATCAGCTTCTTATAGATCAAGGAAATAGTGCTATCAGGCAGGTGCCCATCAAGGACACGATCTTCGAGGGGGGAAGACTCGGGCAGGGCCTCATCAGGATTCAAGACTGAGGCGAGGGCGTGTCGGACCTGCAGATAACGAAAAAATTCTCTACCATTCAAACCGTATTCCGCCTGGAGGGCCTCGAACGACTTCACACTACCTTTCGAACAGACATCACCCACCTTACATATCCCAATCATATCCCAGCGGTCGAAGCCCTTAGTAGACCAGAGACACCCCAAACGTTCCGAGGCATAAAGCGGCGTCGCCAGTGTCATTCGATCCTCCCATCCCAAACTCACATTCGCGGCTCGCCACACAGTTACTGCAATCCTGGACGGGCCCACAAGATGGCGCCCGGCTGATCGAGAATAAAGCGCTCTATTAAAGTCCCCACCCGGCAGCTGGAGTCTATCCATCTCGAATGCAGGATTTCGACCCGGTGAAAACATCACGTGATTAATAGCAGACAACTGGGAAGCCCAATAATATCGCTTGATATCGGGGAGCGCCATGCCCCCGTCGTACCAAGGGATGGTGAGTTTCGCGAGGGCAATACGTGGACGCCCGTCCCAAATCAATTGCCTTTGAAGACCCTCGATCTCTCGGAAATAGGTCTTGGGGATGTCGTCATAGGAATTCTGGAGCGCATAGAGGAACCGCGGCAAGGACATCATTTTGAACAAAGCCGCCCTACCCAGAGGAGACAAAGGAAGTTTACGCCAACGGGCCACGTCCAGTCGCAATCTAAGCAATGGGGGGAGGAGATTACGCTCAAATCGGAGCGAGGGGTCCAGCGTAATGAAAATCCCTAAATATTTGAAGCCAGACTGGACCACCTGGATAGGAAGTCTGCTCGGCAATGGGGGTAAAACACCCGAAAGAACATACACGCAGGACTTGGCCCAGTTAATAACGAGGCCTGAGTTGGCACCAAATGAAGTGAGAACATCAAATAAAACAGTCAGAGATTTACGCGGGGAGGTGAGATATAAAAGAATGTCGTCCGCGTAAAGCGAGACGCGGTCCTCAAAGTCCGGTGACCAGCGAATCCCCTTGAGCGAAGGCTCCCACCGAAGCCATGCAGCTAATGGTTCCAAGGCGAGTGCAAAAAGCAACGGAGACAAGGGGCAGCCCTGACGGGTACCCCTGCCAAGGGTGAAAGGGGCCGAAACTCTACCATTTACCACTACTTGCGCCAGAGGTTCAGCATATAATAACTGGATCCAACCAATAAACTCAGGTCCGAAACCAAATTTCTCAAGAGCCGCCCAAAGATAAGGCCATTCCACAGTATCAAAAGCCATCGAGGCATCCAACGATGCCAAAATGGCCGGCTCCGTCAGAAGCCCCGCCCTCGCAATCGCACCGTGGAGACGACGTAGGTTAAGAGCCGTGTTGCGATGCGGGATAAATCCGGATTGATCTGGATGGACCAAGCCACTAATGACCGTCAGGAGGCGGGACGCCAGGAGTTTCGCCAATACCTTGGGCTCCACATTCAGCAGGGATATGGGCCTATGGGATGAACAAAGGTCCCGCGGTTTACCATCCTTGGGGATGACAACTATCGTGGCCAGTCGCTGATCATAAGGGAGAATACCCCGTTCCCGGGACTCCAGAAACATGGCGCGAAGATACGGCGCCACTCTGTCGGGCCGCAACTTGTACAGTTCAATTGGCAACCCGTTCGGGCCCAATGCTTTGCCCGAACGGAGTGAACGGATGGCAGTAGCTATCTCATCAACAGTAAAGGGGGAATCCAACGCTACACGATCCAAATCGGAGACACTGGGCGGAGCTATATCACGCAATAGAAGGCGAGAGTCAGCCACATCCCTCACAGACAGAGGGGTATATACCACACGGAAGTACTCAGCAAAACAGTCAACTATTCCAATCGGGTCCGTCACACTCTCACCACTCGAAGACTGATTCACGGGCACCACACGATTAGCTCTCTCCTTCTTATCCAGCCATGCCAGCAATTTACCCGCTTTGTCCCCCACATCATACAAACGACCCTGTTGCTCCCGAAACATCACTTTAGCAGCATCCGTGACCATAGATTTATAGGCAAATTGTTTCAGACCCAGGGCGTGGAGTTTCGCAGACGTGACACCCGAGTCCAAAGCATCCTCCAATGCAGAAATCTCCCCCTCAAGGTCCACCACCTCCCTATTCCTCGCCCTCTTAGCTTCAACAATAAGGGAGAGAGCCTGCCCACGAATCACCGTCTTAAAGGCCTCCCACAGGGACACCGCTGAGGAAACCGACCCCTCGTTATCCAGAAAATATGCGTCCAAAGAGAGAAGCAAAAGGCTGCGGGTCTCGGGGGAGGTAAGGTACCACGGATTGATGGGAGCCACCCGGCCCGCTGCCTCCACTCCAACCTCAAAACGGAGCCAGAGCGGAGAGTGGTCAGAAATACCCCTGGGTAGGTGTACAATCTCACGCACCGCTGGCGTCTGAGCCGCAGGCATCAGGAAATAATCCAGTCTAGACAGACTCCCATGGGCCCCAGAGTGAAAGGTGTATTGAAGCTGAGTAGGATGCAAAAGCCTCCAGCAATCCACCAAGCCAAAGGTATCCAAAAACCCACCCAACCACTGTTGGGCCGCAGGAGTATCTCTAGGGGGGTGGCGATCGTGGAGACCAGAGAACACCGAATTAAAATCACCAGCCAGAAAGAGAGTACTATCAGGGAGGTCCAACAACACACGGCCCAAATCGGAAAAGGTAGAAGTCTGCAAGCCGGGGGGCACGTAAACAGTGAATAGGGAGAGGGCACGACCCTCATAGCGACCCACAAGGACAGCATATCGCCCCCGATCATCCTGAATCACATCATCAATAGCTAGGGGGAGGGAAGCCCGAACAAGGATACCCACACCCCTAGAACCCGAGGTAAACCCCGAATGTGCTACGAGGCGATAGCCCCACCTATTCATCGCATGACAAACATTGCCTACCAAATGAGTCTCCTGCAGAAAAACAATATCAGGAGATAAACGTCGTATATATTTCAACACCACACTCCGTTTGATACGATCCCCCAGACCGTTAACGTTCCATGAAACAAATCTCAACCGGCTACCCCCCATCCCACCCAGCAAAGCCAAAACCCCCCACCAATGAGCATGACACAAGAACCATCGTCAAATACAGGATAAAGTCGCCTTGAGAACAGAACACACAAACAACGAACGTCCCAACCGCCCACCCCCCAAATAACAAGAAAACACCCCCCACCCTGCACCCCTGCAAAAAGCTAAAAAGCCACCCCAACCTGCAGTGTGCCTGTCGCCCAAGAACCCCTATTCTACACAAAGACCCCGGAGGAGGAAAGGCTCCGTCCCACCCGCCACCCCGAGTAAGACCAGTAACGAGAAAAAGAACATACATCAAATCACATAAGCAGTAGAGGAACGTAGGCATATACTCCTGGAAAGAGTTATTCAAAATAAGGCACCAGGCAAAGACGAAATGTTCAGCTCTCTACACCACCTTCAGCACCGCCCGGGTGGGCTTCGGACTCAGTCTCAGGAGGCCGGCCAGGCAAGGAGTCCAGCCAGTCATTCACAGCATCCGGCCGATCAAAGAAGAAAGTTTGGTCATTATATTCAACCCGCAGCCTGGTCGGAAAAAGCATAGCGTAGCGCATCCCCATGTCCCTAAGACGCTTCTTGGCACCACGAAATTCCATCCGCTGCTTCTGGACCTGTTGGGAAAAGTCCGGATAAAAGTTCACCGTGGCATTCTCAAAGGCCACTGGGCCCTTCACCCGTGATGCCTGCAGGATAGCGTCCCGATCCCTATAGTGGAAAAGTTTTGCAACAATAGGTCTCGGCGGGGCGCCTGGCTTACCCTGGCCCCCCGGAACACGATGTGCACGCTCCACTGTGAAAAATTTACTAAGGCCAGATGGAGAAAGGTGGTTTTGGATCAGGTCTTCAACCAGGAGATCAACCGAGTGGGGTTCTGGATTCTCCGGAACACCAACCACGCGAACATTAGAGCGACGTGCCCTGTTCTCAAAATCTTCCAAGCGCCGGGTCATGAAATCGTTCACCCTACGGAGATTGCCAATCTCCGTCTGCATCTCAGAGACGTCCGCCGTGAGGCTGGATGATTTGATGTCCAACGACTTCACCTTTTCGTTCGTTTTTGAGAGATCGGCTCGAATTAAGTTCACATCGATGGCCACGGTGTCAATTTTGTGGGTCAAGGTTTCATATTGTTGGCCTATCGACTCCCTCATGCCAGAAATGGCGCCCATGATGTCCTGCAAGGAAGGCTCCGTCGACGCATCCACGACGTGGTCAGACGCACTGGGACCGGGCAGGGCAGCACCGGGGGACCCCTTAGAGTGGGTATAACGGTCCATGACGTTAGATTGGACCGGACCCCCGCGCAGAGGTGTCTTCGTCTTCCGCGTCTCCCGGTCCCCTCTGCCCGCCATTTTGGAGATGCGTCACAAGGAGATTCACCAGGGTCAATGGACCGGGCACCAGAAAGGGAGGCCTCGGGACCAAAGGACCGCAACAAGGGTACCACTAGGATAGGGACAGCCAAATAGGAGAACAGGCCAGCCAAAGGCCCGACAGCCGACTCGTGCCCTGGACCCAGCTCTGGCCCGACCCTCTCGCCGATGTCCCAGTCAGAGGCAGAATCGAAACCGAAACTTAAGAAGGGGACCCACAAGTCCAATCCCCCTGCCGTTGTTGTTCAACTCCAAGACGGCCACTGAACCTCACCCAATCCCGGGCGCACCTCAAGGGCGGAGCCCAAAAGTTTGAATCACCGTAACTCAGGCACCCGGTGTCAAAATAAATTTCTGAAAGGTCCAGGTAGATCAGCCCAACGTCCTCTATACAAATCCTCGTGAAAAATCAGGATTTATGCAGGATATTATGTCGGGAGCGGCGGGGGTCCGGGGAGCGCTGTGCTCACGCGGCCATCTCGGATGCCCGCCAAGCTCCTCCTCCCCAGGGCCAGCTTTCTTATCGTTGAACCAATAGTTGAAGTCGCCAAAAAGAAGGATTCTGGCGTGATGTGCCATTAAGTGTGCCAAGTGTTCACTCAGGGAAATAGGAAACAAAGGCATGGGATGGGGGGGGCCGATATAGGAGTATAATTGTAAGGGCACCAGCCTCTGTTTCTAGACTGATGACCAAATTGTCCACCTCAGGAAGGACAAGAGAAGCAGAGGAGATAAATTTAAATTGTTTCAGTATGATGGCTGCCACCCCACCCCCAGTGCGGCCTGAAGGGTGGTCAGCATAGAGGATGTAATAGTCTGGGGGAAGGTCCGCCAGAATGTCGGGATGGGAGTCAATGGTAAGCCATGTCTCTGTCATTAGTAATATATCAGCGTTTTCAGTGGTAAGGAGGATAAAGATGTCTAAATGGTGCTTTACCAAAGAGCGTGTGTTCAAGTACATCACACAAACAGATGTCTCACTCCTTCCAGGCCCCGCAGCGTACTTACGGCTCTCAGGAGAGCTAGATGCCCTGCGGGCAATGCCAGCGGAGTTAATCCGCCTCGCTGCACCAGGGGAGAGTGGCAGATGCGTGGCTTGTAGCTGTATGAGGGTGTTTGCTGAATAAGAGAGGAGTCGACCAGCGTCACTGGCCCTGGTCACGGCGCGGACGGGCGCAGACGGGCTTGCGGCGCGCCGCCGGCGCGCCCGCTGCACTCCCTGTGAGGGGGGACCATTTTATAGTTGCTGGGGCGGGAGGGGCCGAGCACTAGACCGCTCGCCTGCTCCACACCCACGATGGCGGGCGCTAAGAGATCGAACCCCAGGCAGCGCCTCAGGACAATCACTAGCACACTATCAATCGGTGCTGACATGGTAAAGGGTCTTTTGGCGGGAGGGGCCGAGCACTCGACCGCTCGCCTGCTCCACACCCAAATGGCGGGCGCTAAGAGATCGAACCCCAGGCAGCGCCTAATCGGCTGCGATGGGGCTGAAGAAGCAGAGACCGGGTAACTGGTCGGATAAAGGCAAGTCAGTGCAGTGCAAAAGTAACAGACAGTTTTTACTAATGCCACAAGTTTAAAAACGAAGTTATGTGCAAAACGAAATAAACAGTGCGGTTTTAAAATACACAGGCATACAATGCAGTGCGAGCACACGAATCCCGGCTTCCACCTCAGGACAATCACTAGCACACTATCAATCCGTGCTGATGTGGTAAAGGGTCTTTTTGTAGTTGCTGGGGCGGAAGGGGCCGAGCACTAGACCGCTCGCCTGCTCCACACCCAAGATGGCGGGCGCTAAGAGATCAAACCCCAGGCAGCGCCTAATCGGCTGCGATGGAGCTGAAGAAGCAGAGACCGGGTAACTGGTCGGATAAAGGCAAGTCAGTGCAGCGCAAAAGTAACAGACAGTTTTTACTAATGCCACAAGTTTAAAAACGAAGTTATGTGCAAAACGAAATAAACAGTGCAGTTTTAAAATACACAGACATACAATGCAGTGCGAGCACACGAGTCCCGGCTTCCGCCTCAGGACAATCACTAGCACACTATCAATCGGTGCTGACGTGGTAAAGGGTCTTTTTGTAGTTGCTGGGGCGGGAGGGGCCGAGCACTAAACCGCTCGCCTGCTCCACACCCAAGATGGCGGGCGCTAAGAGATCGAGTTTTAAAATACACAGGCACACAATGCAGTGCGAGCACACGAGTCCCGGCTTCCGCCTCAGGACAATCACTAGCACACTATCAATCATAGTGCTACTCCTTCTAAAAGTAATAATAGGTTTCTCAACTAGCCTATCACGAAGGATGTTGTCAGTAAGGACTATAGGCCAGTGTTTGTTGATTATAGATCTTACCTTACGCTCCTCCCTATTGTACGTAGTAATCAGTCTGGACGTATTTTTGATTTCATAAGCAGCTACAGTATCAGGGACTCGTGATGTATCTAGTTGTTGCTCAAAGTGGCTACTTCTTGATCTTGCAGCGCCTAATCGGCTGCGATGGGGCTAAAGAAGCAGAGACCGGGTAACTGGTCGGATAAAGGCAAGTCAGTGCAGTGCAAAAGTAACAGACAGTTTTTACTAATGCCACAAGTTTAAAAACGAAGTTATGTGCAAAACGAAATAAACAGTGCGGTTTTAAAATACACAGGCATACAATGCAGTGCGAGCACACGAGTCCCGGCTTCCGCCTCAGGACAATCACTAGCACACTATCAATCGGTGCTGACGTGGTAAAGGGTCTTTTTGTAGTTGCTGGGGCGGGAGGGGCCGAGCACTAAACCGCTCGCCTGCTCCACACCCAAGATGGCGGGCGCTAAGAGATCGAGTTTTAAAATACACAGGCACACAATGCAGTGCGAGCACACGAGTCCCGGCTTCCGCCTCAGGACAATCACTAGCACACTATCAATCATAGTGCTACTCCTTCTAAAAGTAATAATAGGTTTCTCAACTAGCCTATCACGAAGGATGTTGTCAGTAAGGACTATAGGCCAGTGTTTGTTGATTATAGATCTTACCTTACGCTCCTCCCTATTGTACGTAGTAATCAGTCTGGACGTATTTTTGATTTCATAAGCAGCTACAGTATCAGGGACTCGTGATGTATCTAGTTGTTGCTCAAAGTGGCTACTTCTTGATCTTGCTTTCGCCTTTTCTATTGCATTCTTAAGAATTTTTTCTGAGTATCCTCTGACTTTTAGTCTGCCCACCAGCTGAGATTGACAATTAATAAAGTCCTCCTCATTGCTACATATGCGTTTCAACCTTAGGATTTCTCCGTAGGGAATACTTGCAATGAGGTGTTTTGGATGCGACCTGGTTGCGTGTAGGATAATGTTTCCTGAGGTCGGTTTCCTATATAGTGTACTTTCAATTTTGTCATTTTTGACATAAAGCCTTACGTCCAACAATTCCATTTTACTTTTGTGGATATGGGAAGTAAATTTGAGATTAAAGATATTATTATTAATCTCTTCTATGAAGCTGCAAGCCTCCTCTTTAGTCCCCCTCCACAAAATCAACACATCGTCTATGTATCTCAAGTACGACACAATGTGTGCATCATAGAGCGCCTGATGGGTGGTTTTGAGGACCCGCTCCTCCCACCAGCCAACATGCAAGCATGCATAACTGGGGGAGAAGCAGGCCCTGATAACTGGACAGCCTCTGATCCGGAGGTGCACCGCGGCAGTAAGTGTCCCTGCTTTGCCTCAGAGGATGTGGAAAATGTATATATATATATATATATATATAAAAACAAACTTCTCCTCCCTTTCACGGTCGAAGAACAAAGGACACACACCGGGGCTTCATAGGTTGCTTTATTTGGAGATCAGGCAGACCGGTTTTGGCAAATAGCCTTCTTCAAATGCCAACAGTCCAAAAAGCGTTTTTCCCACTTAGAGTCTTTATAATGGCCCCTCCTTCCCAGTGGTATGGGGCTCACCTGCGCTGGATTTCTCTTAACAATGCGCCAATAGCAAGGACTACCAGTCCCACAATGCAACATGTGAGCATCCAGTGCAAATGGGAAACCGCAGCGAAATTTCGAAACATGACAACCTTATGTCCCCTTCTTTCAGCCATCGACCCCACAGGCAACAAGTTCGGAGGCACAAGTCAAGTGACAGCGCCTCACCAAGCAGTCTTGGCCCGCTGTACCACGGCAGCTTCTTGGCACCTGGGAGATTTTGGTGGCGGATCACCTAAGGTCCGATACCTCAGTTAACTGCAAACAAGATTCCCCATGTATCTGAGACCTCTTGATGAAAGGGTCCTTTGTGCGCATCACGGGCAGCGCGCTAACATAAAAATAAACTTCTCCTCCCTTCGCGGTCGAAGAACAAAGGACACAGCGGGGCTTCATAGGTTGCGTTATGTGGAGATCAGGCAGACCGGTTTCGGCAAATAGTCTTCTTCAAATGGCAACATATATATATATATATATATATATATATATATATATATATATATATATATATATATATATATATATATGAAACACCAATCCCGCTTCTATTTCAAAAACGGGTCTGACACATGCTTGCGTTGCTCCGCAGCAAGGTTTATTCACACCAATTAGCACAACAAATTAACGCGTTGTCTTCAATACCAGCACCTGGCAGATGCGTTTTGGCGGTAGCCTTCCCAAATGCCAATCGTGCCAATTGCTCCTCAGTTCTCAATTGTCTGAAAATTCAGTTTTTGCCGGGTGTTGTTTGGATCGTAGTGTTTCCATAGAGAGAGGACAGGGAAAGTTCCACAAGTAGGTACTTTCCTCTCTCCCTTTTCCTCAATACTCTCTACAACCGCGCCATTCATCGATCCACACCAAGGATACAAAACAAAGTCAAAATTTGCGAGCTGAGTACAGTGACTTGCCCATGCAGCCAATAATGCCCTGACTCCGTCAGCCTTTTGTGCTGCTTGCTCCTTTCTCCTGCGGGATCACTGGCGGGCTCCCTCGCTGCGGAGCAGCTCATCCAGCAGACAGACTGCTGCTCTCTCCCCATTGCCTTAACAATCCAGGCCGGGGGGCGCCACATTGTGGACCACATGTACATATACATATATATATATATATATATATATCCTTAACTTCTGCTTCGCCACTGGATTCCCACACAATGGAAACGGACCACTGTAATTTGTGCTTCAAATTTTATTTTAGTGCATAGTAACCATTACGCGTTTCGGCTCCACCGAGCCTTAATTACATATATATATATATATATATATATATATATATATAAAATAAAATAAAGATCTATAATACAAGATGAGAACACGAAATTGAAGATGGGCAAAAAATACCATATGAAAGAACACTGAACCAACCTATTTGTACAGCGTGACAAGATATAGTTTTCTTAATTACGCTCTTACATTGAATGAATGAATTAATCTCAATTCTTGCAAACCAATGAATATGATATTGAAAAATGTACTTTACATGAATTATGAATTTATGAACTTATAAACTTTTTGCACTATGCACCTTGCACTTTCTTAATACATTTAAAAAAAAGTACTTTACAGTATATAAAGAATGATGTATTTGAGAATGAAGTGCAAAATGGCGACGAAAAGGCGACATGTAAAGTGTTTAAGGTTGGTAGTCTAGTAGTTTTTAAATGGTATGGAAACAAATGAGGGTACTAGCACAGAGCACTTTATAAATGTTCTAGACACAGAGGACTCTATGGTCCAGTTGAAGACTAAATGTAGTTAAAACGCGTAGACCGTCCTTTTTGCAATTGCACATGGCGTTTGAAATAACAATAAAATAACTTAATTCACCTACTGCTGTGGTGCCGTGACTTCTGTCTAGAAACGTGGAGACGAGAGGAATCGAAGTAAAAAAAAAAAAATATATATATATATATATATATAAATATTCACTGAAAAAAACATAGGTTTCAGGCCTTATATAGTTAGGAATTAGCATTTAAAAAAACATTGAAATTGCTCCTATATAGTTAGTTGTACTAACTATATTTCGCCCACCCGCAATCCACTGCTGATGATGTCACATATTACATCATTCAAGACATGGTCAGTGACATCACTGATGACATCATCCAGTGAATGTGGTTTGCTTCGTTACTTAAATATGCATTATGTAAATAGGAATTAGCATTGAATAATGAGTGGATATATACAAATAAATATTTGGATGGAAGACTTTAACAATTTATAGTGTCTCACTAAATATAGTGGATAGTGACTAAACTGTGAATAACTGTATCACTTTGTCAGTTGTTGTGTAAACTGGTTCACCAGTTGGTTACTAGCTATGTGAAAGTCTGTATTAGTTATTGATTAGTTAACTGAGTATTTGTATGGGAGAGTGAATGTGTGTGTGGTTCGGTAGGGGGTGTGTGACTGCCCAAAGATGTGTGAATAGTTGATTCAGTAGATATATGAAGTTAAAACTACATGTTCTAACAGTTGTTTGGGTGAATTAATATTAGGGCTCCCGGTTTTATGGTATTTATTTTTTCACCATTTCCGTCTGTATTTATCCATATTTATTTTTTGATAATTATTTCTGTATTTATCCACATTTATTTTTGTCGCAAGTAAATGACGTTGCTGGAGCTAGTATTTTTTCACATTCATGCGAAAGGGGCTATGTAGAGATTGTAAAGACTGCACACTCTTAGAAGGTTACCAAACAAAATTGAAAACACTGGAAGACATAACATTCTATTTTAAACAAAAAGTGTACATTTAATGTACTGACATCTGAGGCAGATTACGCAGGTATCGTTAAACAGCTTGTTCTAAGAGGGAGTGATGTTGGATGCAGCCTCTCTTTTGGCAATGTTTGAAATAATTGTTATTCAGATGGCATCAAACACGCACTGTGGTACAAAATCTCCCCTGAAAGTTACCTGCAACATACTTCTAACCCTTTGTGATGCAGAGAGCAAGCGCAGCGTTCATGAGTAAGATTAGAAAAGGAATGAAGAATGCATGAAAGCATGGGAAATTACTTTTGCAAGAGCAACATCAAGAAAGGAAAGAGACTGACCAACAACTCTCGATGGAGATGGCAAATTGCATAGAATCAGCTGGCATTCCACGTGTAAACATTTAAAAAAAAAAAGAAATTGTGTGTTTTCTTTAAACGCGGTCTTCATACAGTTTGTACACTGGCAGTAAGTTAATTTTTTAATTCCTCAAAGCCTGCCACCTGCTGTTGGGCACAACACTACCTGCTACCTCTCTGCCTTGCCGCCACTGATTGTATTCTCAGGCTACCTTAGTTGCGCTGACCCCAGCAGGCCCCGCCAGATGATGCCTAAATTTCTATCAGTGGGCCGGCGGGCTCCAAATGCACCCATTAACACCTCGTGCTCGGCTATAAGGCATTACTAGAATGGACACAGTGCTGCTTTAAAGGTTAAGTACTTGAATTCCTTACAGCGTCCCCCACCCCTTTAACATGCAGCATCTGCTACCACCTGCTGCTTTGTGCTTCTACCTTAGCAGTTCTCTTAAAGGGGCCTAAGTGATGTAGATTAGTAAGAAGAGCGTGACGAGGTAACTCTCTGCAGGAGTGAGGCTGCGACGCACTGTTTGTCAGTATTTTCCCGTTTCTAAGTTATAAATACAGACAAAGGAAAAATAGTTTTCCGTCTGTATTTATATGTAAATATCCGTTTAAACGGAAAACCGGGAGCCTTAATTAATATCTTTATGGGTGTGGCAATGAGCAAATATATTTCTCAATGGTACATGTCCAACAAACTAGAAAAATAAAAGGCAGTGTATGTGTCAGTTGTTGTATAATAATAAGTATACATAAGACTCAATGATTGTGTGAGTGACTGTATGGATAACTTTATACTTGTAATAATGATTTTATAATTCACTAAGTATGACTTACTATCTAAATGAATAGATGAAGTTGTGTTTGTATAAGTGTGTAGCTAAGTAAATATGTAACTATGATCAATTGTTTGCATAAGTGAGTAGGATGACTTCATATGTGAATAGGATGTGTGCTGGTGTGTAATGTCCATTTAGGTGTATAAGTATTTTTGATAGTGTTGTACTGTTCATTGACAGCATGTATGAGTGAATCTACAGGTAAGTGATTAGATGTGTGTATACATCTATGAATCACTGAGTGGGTTTTTAGATACTTGTATTGCTGTAACAATGGATTCAAATATGATACTCTGTATTTTACAAAGAGTGATGAAATATTTTACTAGTGTATGAAAAGGTGTATCTGATTGTCACGTGGATGATGTCATCAGGGATGTCATCAGGGATGTCATTTGAGATGTCATCAGTGATGTCACTGACCATGTCATGAATGATGTAATATGTGACATCATCAGCAGTGGATTGCGGGTGCGCGAAATATAGTTAGTGCAACTAACTATATAGGAGCAATTTCAATGGTTTTGTATGAGAGAAAATGTCCAGCTAACTATAACACCCCTAAACTTATAGTTTTTTGAGTGAATGTTAAAGGCATTTTTAAATGCTAATTCCTAACTATATAAGGTCTGAAACCTATGGTTTTTTCAGTGAATTTCAAAGGTTTTTTAAATGCTAATTCCTAACTATATAAGGCCTGAAACCTAAGGTTTTTTCAGTGAATTTGCAAGGTTTTTTAAATGCTAATTCCTAACTATATAAGGCCTGAAACCTATGTTTTTTTCAGTGAATTTCAAAGTTTTTTTTAATGCTAATTCCTAACTATATAAGACCTGAAAGCCCACCAGGAATCTCCAGTATGCGCCAGGGGACTGCATTGCAGAGAGGTGTAATGAAGCCACGCCCCTTTTTACACCTCTCTGCAACACAGCCCCGGTGCATGTTTGAAGAGGGGGAACTAATTCCCCTTGCATACTGGGGGCCCCTGGAGGCCAACTAGCCCACCTTGAACCTCCATAATGCGCCAGGGGGCTGGATTGCAGAGGTGTAATGAGGCTATGCCCCTTGTTACACATCTCTGCAACGCAGCCCCCTGGCGCGTTTGCAGAGGGGGAACTAATTCCCCTTGCATACTGGGGATCCCTGGGGGCCAACTAGCCCACCAGGAGCCTCCAGTATGCGCCAGGGGGCTGCATTGCAGAGAGGTGTAATGAGGCCACAGCCTTTTTTACACCTCTCTGCAACGCAGCCCCCGTGCATGTTTGAAGAGGGGGAACTAATTCCCCTTGCATACTGGGGGTCCCTGGGGGCCAACTAGCCCACCTGGAACCTCCAGTATGCGCCAGGGGGCTGCATTGCACAGAGGTGTAATGAGGCTATGCCTCTTTATACACCTCTCTGCAACGCAGGCCACTGGCGTGTTTGCAGAGGGGGGACTAATTCCCCTTGCATACTGGGGGTCCCTGGGTCATACCTGCCCAAACGCCGAAATTCCGAACGATTGAAAATGACTTTTCTTGAGAAACATTTGGATTTGGATTATCATGTCCTATACTTTGGAATTTTTGAAAGACTGACTTTGAGGATGCTATAAATTACTCAAGTCTGCCCGAATTGTGTGGGTAAAATTGATACCTAGTCACTTTGAATAAGAATGTACTTACGTCTCGTTTAACATTTGGAATAAATATCTAGTTAATTGACAACAGGATACCGACATAACTTGAAGAAAATAAGAACCCCCCTGAAGAAGTTCTGTTGTACAGAACGAAACGCGTCAGCTGGCTGTGGTACATAAACTTAAGGAAAATTAAAGCATTTGAATATACACCAAGATTCAGCGCTTCAATAAGGACTCTAAGTGATATGATTTGATTGGACTTATTGTGCAAGTGGTGCTGTGCCAAACTTTGGAATATTCTCCACTACTCTCTACTACTTACTCTCTACTACTCCACTACTCTCTAATACTCACTCTCTACTACTCATTCTCTACTACTCTACTACTCTCTACTACTCTCTCTCTACTACTCACTCCCTACTACTCTCTCTCTCTACTACTCACTCTTTACTACTCACTCTCTACTACTCTCTACTCTCTACTACTCACTCTCTACTACTCTCTCTCTCTACTACTCACTCTTTACTACTCACTATCTACTACTCTCTACTACTCACTCTCTACTTCTCACTCTCTACTACTCACTCTCTACTACTCTCTCTCTACTACTCTCTACTACTCACTCTCTACTACTCACTCTCTACTACTCTCTCTCTACTACTCTCTACTACTCACTCTACTACTCACTCTCTACTACTCTCTACTATTCTCTGTCTCTGCTACTCACTCTCTACTACTCTCTACTACTCACTCTTTACTACTCTCTACTACTCACTCTCTACTACTCTCTACTACTCACTCTACTACTTACTCTCTACTACTCTCTACTACTCACTCTCTACTACTCACTCTCTACTACTCTCTACTACTCACTCTAGTATTCACTCTACTACTCTCTACTACTCACTCTCTGCTACTCTCGCTACTGCTCTCTACTACTCTCTACTACTCACTCTCTACTCTATTACTCACTCTCTTCTCTCTACCTCTCTACCTCTCTCTACTTCTTTCTCTACTAGTCTCTACCTCTCTACCTCTACCTCTCTACCTCTACACCTCTACCTCTCTACCTCTCTCTACACGCACACATATACACATATATATATGCATATATATGCCTATGCATTTATGCATGTGTATATATATATACATACATATATAAACATATATAATCTGCATATCTATATAAATACAAATATAAATGCATGCATACATATACATATATGCATACATATGCATGTTATTTACATGAAAGTTTTAAAAACACTAATAAAAGCAAAGCTAAAAAGCCACCTCATTACAAACAGAATGGCTTTAACTTAAACGAGGGCGAGATCTATTGCATTTTCAATGCTTGTTTACTTTGGTTCCATCAAGAAGGCATTCAGATGTGTCACACATTTGCCATTAATTCTGAATGTTAGCACTCTAGTTGCTCATTAGATCACTGTAGTAAAGCTACTGCTCACCAGGGAAGTCTGCTGCAAATCATACTTTCTATTTCTATGGCAAAATGAACCCCCTCATTTTGTTCCTTTTTAAATTAAATGTTTTCAGACTTACCACTTCATTCCAATCAAGATGGCTTCTGGTGTGCCATACTTTTGTCATAAGTAAGACTGTTAGCGCTCTAGTTGTTCTTTAGAACACTCTGGGACATTCTGTCATTGGGCATACTTGGGCTACATCTGGGTGATATTTGGGCTGCATTTGGGCTCTTTTGTCTCTGGTGGCCATCTTGGGAGACTGCATGTCAGAATGTTTTAATGAAATAGAAGAGGATTTGGGAAGTCACTCAAAATGTGCCCTAATTTTTCTTTCTGCAACACTAATCATACTTTCTATGGCAAAATATACCCCCTCATTTTGTTCCTTTTTAAATTAAATGTTTTAAGAGTTACCACTTTATTCCAATCAAGATGGCTTCAGGTGTGCCATACCTTTGTAATAAGTAGGACTGTTAGCGCTCTAGTTGTTCTTTAGAACACTCTAGGAGGCTGCAGTAGAACACAAAGGAATCAACTGACAGTCTCTGTCCTTGTTGGATGTACGAGCCAGCGAGTCGGTTTTACTGAGAATGTCAGACTTCATTCTCACAAGACTGAGAAAGATAATGTTAATTTACAGAAAATATGCTTTCAGTTTAGCTTATAGATCCCCTTCCAAACCACTGTGGGAAAAGCATGAGATAATAGTTTTCTTTCAATCATGATTCATGATATCCCAGCTAAGGCTTTTTCACATGGTAAAATCACCTTAGAACACACCACAATTCCTAAAATGAGTATGGTACCATCAACAAATGATTTATAATGTAACTAAAGTCCTAAAACCCTCTATTAACTACAATGCTTTTTAATGAGGTGCTATCATGTATATTGGTCCCAAGATGGCTGCCAACACTTCTTGGATGAAGTGCTGACAGCCAATCAGATCTCACGATGAGATGTGTGGTTAGGCTCCACCCAGATATATATGTGTTTTTGAAGTTAATTTTCATAAAAACCACTGGAGCAATTTTCACCAAATATAGCAAAGGCACTTCTGCGTACCAGTCCCTACAATTTTGCCGAGTTTGGTGTAATTCCGTTCAGCGGTTCGGGCTGTAGCCTTGTCAGAACGTCCTATTGAAATTAACATGGGGAAAACACGTTTTGGGACCCCCCTTTTTTATCAGCCCCCACTTCACGAATCTCCCCGAAACTTTCAGGGAAAGAGCGCAGCGGAGCTGGCCAAAATATTCGAAAATTACACGCAAATTCCTCAACCGGCGCCAAAGTTATTCCCAATAGAATGTTGCGGATTTCCTATGGTAGCTAGGTCCTAACTATATATACGTACTGGCTATCGCCAGTAGGTAATATAAATATATATATATATATATATATATATATATATATATATATATATATATATATATATATATATATATATATATATATATATATAAAATCATGGTACCTAGATGTGGGGCTACTAATAATAAATCTATACTTACCTATTTGCACTTACCTTCGCGAAACTTTGGTCCTCAATATTTTTGACACATTATTTGGTCCACACGATATTTATGTTTCCAATATTATGTTAGTGATACACCTGAATGGAGGAGGTCACCCTGTCAAGAGGTTGGCGATTGAGATCCAAAATTATATTTTGTTTACTAAGTAGGCTGGTCGGCCAAAGCATCATTTCTGGAATTTGGGAATTGTCCATTGAAATTCGCCTGAGGACCCTTATAGTTTGACAAGGAAAATAGAGTTTGAACTGATTGAAGAGAGGAGACAGACTATGGTTGAAAGAGCTTTGTGTACATACATGGCAACACAGATTCAATTTCATGATGTTCTGGAATGGGAAGCAAGATAGGGGGCCTAGGCACGTGAGATACGGTTGTCTGATTTTAAATTCAACATTATTCTGTCTGCAGCATTCTGAATTAATGACAACTGAACAAGTGAGTTATTAGGTATAGTCAAATACTCAGCATTGCAATAACTAAGCTGGGCAAAATGAAAGCAGAGGCTATTGAGAAGTAAACACGGAGTGCAGGCAGATGGAGAACAAATATTAGGACTCACAGATGGGAGAGTAGTATAGCAAAAAGACAACGTCTCAACTGGTATATCGTACAAGGGGACTGTTGATAAAAGGTGCATCAATCACATAGCATGGGGAAAGGGACGAGGGAGACCAAGTTAAGGTGGAAGGGTTGTTATTTGCATATAGAAGCACTGTAACACAACTAGATTGCAGTAATCATAACAACCAAATGTGCACTGGACGTGTTGCAGTGAGTGAACGGCGCAGTGTTGCAGTGAGTGAACGGCGCAGTGACACAAGTGATTAAGGAACAACGTGAAGCGGCAAAGAAACAACAAAACAATAAATCGTAGGTGTCAAACAAAAGTATTTTCAATTACAAGTACATTTTCATTGTTTGCAAATGACCCTTTGGTTGCCGCAAATGGCTTTGTGGAGTCGATGGCGTTTTGACCTATTTAACTCAAGGTCATCAATCAGAACGATGGTTACGTAATTCTTGAAAAGTACTCTATAGAATCAGGAAGGAAGTGAGGGAATAATCAATTGGAATAAAGCCCAGAGATAGAAGAATCAAGAAAAAGAATAGGGGAGAATGCTGGGTAAGTGGTTAGGATCCCTGATGGCACTGTGAGAGGAGAATCCAGGGGGTGTAATCCGCTGATCTGGAACTGCAGTAAAACCAAAGTGCAAGGGGTCAGGATAAGGAAATGGGGGCACAGCGTGTAATAGTAAACTGGTGTCCGCCTGGAAGTTACCTGTAAAGCGTCACCTGAATAGAGGTAGCATTGAGTGGCTGGGATGAGGTCTAGGGAATGGAGGGAAAGGGACAAGGACCGGAGTTACTGACAGGGAACAGGTGGAAAGCCATTAAACGAGACGAGTAGCGTATTAAAGCGTCGTGGTCTACCTTGTGATTCAATTTCAACATCAAAGGAAGGCAGCGAGTCGGTTGCTGGGCTGCGGTCTAAGAGACGAAGGGAAACGAAAAACGGGCGTGGGTTACTAACAGGGAGTTAGTCGGTAGCTCTTTGGTGGGATAGTAACAGGAAGTGGCTGTAAGCGGAAGCTGTAAGGCACCGCGATCTTACCGTGGAGGATATTTCTACCGGCAGCGGGGAAATGGTAATGAAAGGACAACCAGGATTGGAAAGGGTGGTAGGGAAAAGGGGTTCTCCCTAGGTAAAAATAGTTTGGCTGTGGACAAAGATTATTAAGTATTGAAATGCAATTGCATTTGTGAGTCATTTTGTCGCAACTTTGAAGCCGAACTCTTGGACACTTTGAGAATATCTGCGATGCAGGAAGATGTGGAAAAATTTACAATTTGTTTTGTAAATCGAATCTTCAGAGGAAAGTGAAGAATCCCCACAGACCATTTTGAGTTTCTTTGCTTCTTTCGTACCTGCATATTCATCTCACTTTGTTACTGCCTTTTCACATTGTTACTACAAATTTGTTTATATAAGGTATGTTTATTAGTTTCAAATGATTAAATCTTTTTGAAAGTATACATATTATGTTAGTTGGTAAAATGTCTGGAAAACATACAACATAAAACACTTACAGAGATTTCCCTAGTATGGTGCACAAGATCCAAATATGATATAGTAAGTAAATTGTCTGATATATTGATGAAACCAGAACAATATCCAAACGTCAAATGTGAAATTAAATTGTTTACATGGAACATAACAATTTGATAAATATGAACATATCTAAATCAATAAGAAAGGAACATTGCCCTACTTCAAGATGTCCACCTACAGAGACTTCAAACAACATTTCAAAAGATGTTATAGGAATGTGTGTTATAGCTTTAATCACAGATTCCTCATTGCCTGAGCAACCAAATAATCAAAGAGCTTTTAGTACGTATATTATCCTTCAAAAGAAATATGAAATGCAGATACCTACTATTTGAAATTAAGTTGACGCCACTAATATAATTTATCTGCCCATAATTCTTTTCAATTCTTCATATACAGTGGTTCTCATTGGTCTCATTCAAACTTTCCTTCTGATGATCAGCCCAAATGGCTGTATGCAATCAATGCCCATTAATTCAATAGCAATATAATAATCATTGACCAAACCTTATGGTACAAAGAGCACTCTGTCTTAGACAACATTAACATAGTATAAAGATAAATACATCAGTGCAATTTGTCCTAGTGATCAAGGACAACACTACCAAAAGTACCAAAAGACAAGTGATTGTCAGGTGACAAAAAAATCTTTGAGGGTTTATAGAAAACAACAAACACATTTTCAGCTAATAGGCCAACGTCACAAATGTTGTTTGCTTGTTTTAATGTCGGCAACGTTTTGACCCTCAACTTGATGTAGTGGTCTCATCAGGACAGGAATAATAATGCGACATCTGAAAGGAATAATAACCATATATAATAAGGAGGTCTTGGCCAGGATGTGAGGAATATATATGTAATGCACCAGTGGTTACTTACATTGGCCAATAAGTAAGGAGTGCTATTGGTCCAAAGACCAAGGTGAACCACATCATAGTGATTTCCCCTGTCATATAATGAGGCATATTAAGTCACTCAAAGGGTGGTAGTAAGTAACCTAAGCAAAAGTAATACAGGATGGTTTTTACATTAACATTGTAAATAAGTGTAATCTATTGTACATCGATGTTGTACTCGCCCTTGTTGACTGGGAGCACCCTAAATTAGTAGTGCTGCTGTTGGGGTGGGGAGGCATCACTTCTCAGCAAGGACAGCGATCAATTGTGATGACACCGCGGAAAGGATGCCCATCAGTGTCTGATGCGAATGCGTAGCTCGAGGTGCGGAGCTGTGTACATTAAAATGGCTGCCTCCAAAGCGAAGCTAGGAACCCAAGTGCGCTTTAGAAGTCATATTGCCACTATCTCATGGAAGTTAGTGGAGCAAAAGACTAGACTGCCGATTGTGGAAGTAAGACTGTCATTATCTCATGGGAGATAGTGGAAAGAGAGATTAATTTGCCAATCGACATTGAAATGGAGGAGTACTGGGGTGGGAACCATAGGAGGTGTTGAGAGAGTCATTTTTTGTAAATGAATATTGCAAAGTTATGAAAGCAATCATGATGGGAACAACAAATAGTGAACTGAAACAAACATGAATAGAATAATTCAATTCAATTATACCTCGTCATTTTAAATCAAGATAATATAAATAAACATGCCTTATACAAGTACAATGATTCATTTAATCCCATCTAAATATGCCAATCACGACAGTGCTCAGTTTCTTGTGAGTCCATTAGCGTATTGATCAGTCACCCTATAGTGAAACATAACTACACCACTCCTCGGAGGTGTTCAGTCCTTTCTCTATTGTGTCACATTTGATAATCCGTGTACAATCCAGTCTTTGTAGAGTCATTGATACATCCCCTCCCATTTCTGGTGTTTGTGCCTTGCAAATTACTTGCTACTTCAATTCATTAGCACTACGATTCTTCTCCATGTAATGCAGGACCAAGGGAGTTTTCATCACTTTAAACTTGACCCTGCTATGATTCTGACCAATGTATGCGTTTATTTGTTGCATTGTATATCCAGTGTAGATGTAGTTGCATGGACACCATATGCAGTAAACCATGTTTGATGTATTACAATTGGAGAACTTTCTAAGTTCAATATTTATGGTATCATGAACAAAGTGTTTGTGTTCTGAGTGAACCCACAGGTTATGGAATTACCTCATTTATAGTGGCCTTTCATTGATTTCAATTCCAAGCTTCATTCAATGTCTTAATCTGCATGTGAACATGGAATGAAAGAACACTGTGATCTTTAATCTTTTGTTTCTTTTAAATGCAAATAAGGGTAACTCTTTAGCCACATCAATCTCCTGCAACAGATACAAATGGTGACAGAGTATCCTTACTGCTAAGATAAAGGTCCGTCTGCCCGATTTATATGCAGACGGACCATTGGTGTAAACATGACATTGACTACTCTATCTACACCATGATTATAAATCTCTAATGGCCTGGTTGAGTAAGGGCCGTTGTAGACTGAACTATATGTTTTCCCACCTAATTTAAATGGGCGGACATGGAGGTCAATTATCCCTGCCCATCCACGTCAGGAAAACCCTGACAGTAAGTTGCAGTGAAAATGTATCCATGGAAGAGAGCTCCCATGGAGAGGGAGATTTTTTTTTAATTTTCAAAAAGAAATCCAACTTTGGGATTTTCGTTTAGGGAATTAAAAAACATAAGTTTCTCAGATGGCTCCGTCATGTTGACGGAACCGTGCGCCAAACTTTAAAAAGCATTGACTGGAACCACAGTGATGGCGGTTCCTGCCAATGTCATAGAAATGCAAGCCAGATTGGAAGTGATTTCTAATATTGGTAAATGCTGTAGCCTTGGCTTGGCAGACGTTAACTCCTCTGCCAGGTTAATGGAGATTACTCCGTCCATCAAATATTAAATCAGGCCCTTAGCCCACAGATAAAACTTCTGACTGGATCAAACCTAGGGTCTATAACTGACCCTTGCCCCTTCCCGGCCAGTCTTAACTTGCGCCTACCATCCCATCTCCCTGCTCCCTTTCCCCACCAGAGTCCCGGAGAAGGCCATCAACCTCCAACTCACTCACTTCTGGAGAGAAACATCATACTAGACCCTTCCCAATCAGGGTTCAGAACAAACCACAGCACGAGACGGCCATGATCGCCGCAACAGATGACATCCGCATCATACTCGACAGAGGAGAATCAGCTGCCCTGATCCTGCTTGACTTCTCTGCTGCCTTCAACATGGTCTCCCACCACCCAGTCATCGATCGCCTATGACAGATTGATATAACAGATAACACGCTTAGATAGATAGCATCTTTCCTCACAGGGTACTCACTGAAAGCCCACCTTCCTCCATTCTCATCGCAAGCCAATCACAACATCTCCGGCATTCCCTAAGGGTCATCTCTCAGCCCAACACTCTTCAACATCTACATGACACCACTCGCAGATACCGTCAGATTGCACAGCATCAACATCATCTGCTTCGACGACGACACATCTTGTGCTATCACTCTCTGCTCACCCCACCTCAATGAAAACTAACTTCCACAACTGCGTGAAGAACAGCTGCCACCAGACTGGCCCTCAACCTGCCCAAGAGAACCCACATCACCCAGCACCTTAAAGACCTCCATTGGCTGCCTGTCCAGAAGAGACGCCATTTGAAGCTTCTGACTCCCGCATACAAAGCCCTACATGACCAAGGATCTGCCTACTTGAACCACCATCTTCACTTCCAACGTCCCCCCAGAAACCTCTGCTCTGTACACCTCGCCCTCATGCAGATCCCTCCGATAGCACCAATGCCGCTTCGGAGGATGCTCCTTCTCGACGCCAAAGCCTGGAACACCCTCCACCTTGGCACCTCGCCCTCGCTGACTGACTTCAGGAAGGGGCTCAAGACCTGGCTCTTCGGATGAGACCTATATCAAGCACCTGTATACCCTTGTGTGTCACAAACCGTGCTCTACCAATAATGTTTGATTGATTGGTTGATTGATCGCACCAAAAGAATGGTCAAGTGCAACCAGATGACCACTTAACACGTTTTGGTGTTATTTTCATTTTTAACTTAAATAAATCATAACTCCTGTTTCCCTTATTAGATTATTGTCATTTTGGTGTAGTTTTATTAATTAAAATCTCCTCTATTTTTCCAAATTAGTTTGGGATTTTTATTGTTTTGCATTCCAACTTTATTACTGTCTTGGTACTCCATAAATAACTTTACACATTGCCTCTAGGTTAACCCTGTTGCTCTGTGCAATAGCTACCATGGGATTGAGCTCAGTTTAATTATGACTTTAGTGATTCACCCTAACAAAGATTGTGGTTATTACGTGAGTTGGGTACCTACCCCCTCAAATAACTCCCTAACTTCTTACACATACTTTTTATTGTTCCGTAACTATCTGGATTTGTCAAAGTGTATCAAGGTGCAATTAGTATATATCCTTTATTGGCATGATTACAGGTTTTACTTTTATTCTGGATATTCATTTTTTTGTTTGTTTTAGATTAGCTATTTTATTTTGTTTGTATGTTTGTTATCATATGGAAAGCATTCCGATGCTTGTGGCCTGACTCAAGCTAACAAATAAGCAATAAAATAAAATGAAAATTAAATACTGCCTATGTGGTTAGTAAATTATACAGTTTTACTTGATTGTAAAACCTCAGAGGAAAAGTAGAATTAACTCAGACTTTGTTCTTGGCAGGAATCTTACAACATAAACGTTCACGGGAATGGCAAGTCAACACTGAAATAGATGCAATATAAGATTTGTTTATTGATGTATAGCATTTAATAAATGTAACAGATAAGCTGTATTCTTTTATATGAAGATGTAAACCCTCTCTCTCTCACACTTTTCCGTAATCCACTGATGCAATTTGTGCCTGGATACCCTCTGGGATGATTAGTGCGCTATACAAATCAACATTACATAACATAGCATAACATAACATAACATAATATAACAGTAATATGAAGGAACTAGTCACAAATTATATATTTTCTAGGTTAAAATCACTGTGTGTACTTGGAACTGCCACTAAATTCACCCAACATTAAAACTTAATACTTAAATGCTAAATAATCAGAACCTTAAATTGAAAGACAAAACAAAATAAACTGGATATCTGAAATTTGGCAGAGGTTCATTTAATGATTCTGGCATATCACCTATGTCCCGATCCACATTCCTCACTGGCCATAGCAGATTTAAAGTAACAGAAGTTGTCATGTCATATGAGTTCCTGTTATGAGTTTAGGCTGTTTGCATAGAAGACGGAGCTAGAAAGACAGATGAGCAACTTATTTCTGGGTGACTTGATTGTTCAGGAGCCAGTGGGAACTGGGAATTCCTCAAAACCGACTTTGCATATATTATTCAGTGGAATGGAGCTGGCAACAATGACTATTAATGTTCTACTTTGTTCCTGGATGGTTCAATCTCATGCCCATGCTCTAAGGGCAAGAAGGCCTCTCTTTCACCAGACCAAATGCTGCCCTTTAAGGTTACTTGAGTTGAAGAGGTTCTCCCAGATCTATTGATCACAACCACTGGATGATATCTCCAAGTGTATTGTAGAAAATAGCTGTGACTCTGTTCCATTGTGACCAGAAGGACCCCCTCAGCAGAGGAGGAAGGAGCTTCAAAATCATTCTTTTTTAGTTTGAGGTGGTCGTGGTAGTAGTGATTGTATTTAATGACGAGCCAGCTATGTATCAGCCCTTTGGAGTTTTGACTGTGTAACTTGTAGCAGGGTACTATAGAGGAATATGTCCTTTAGAATTAAATGCACATTTAAGCCCCATGCTGAGGCCATGGGTCAGACTGTGATACTGTCAATCATCAAAAAAAGAATTTAACCAACTATATGGGTAATCTGTGCCCATTAAACCTCATTGAAGAGTGTCATGAAGAGCTTTTTTTCAATTTTTACTCAATGTATAAACTGCTTCTTCGTTTTGGAATGTGTTTTGAATATTCCGCAGTATGACAGGGTGACTCCTATTTGCAGATAAAGATATCCTTAACCTCTCACCCGATCAGCGGTGCTTCAATATGGAGCAGGTGAGCCAGGCATAGCAGGAGGCCGCGACTTCGCCTGTACTCTGCTGATTGACTGGGGCTTAGGTGATCTGCTCCTGCTCCCTGTGCAGTCCCCCCATGTGAGGGGGGTCATCTACTGCTTTGAATTGCCAAAGAACACATGGCAGCTAAACATCACAGGACATGCCAGAGCCAATTATATTATTCTATTTTGGACTTATGGATTGGAATGATCCATTATGTCTGAGTGAATTTGCAGCACTTGCCTTGCGCCATGCGCTTGCCATTTGGAAACTACAGGCCTTCCTATACGCATTGCCCAATGTGGCAAGAAGCTATAACCCCATTCCTCTCCTTAACAATGTTACAATCAACATGCCTAACTTGGGAACAGCGATCCTCCCCTACAACCTCTGCAGTATACTGCCACACTCTGTAATCATGGGCAGAAATAACCCGAGGCCACACAAGCTCTTATTTGAGCAATCCAAGACCCACCGTTGTTACGGATCCAATTCTGATACCAATGAACCAGCAAATGGAACAGCAAACTCTGTAGCTCTGCCTGATACATTAGCCATAATGATGGAAATCAGGGCAGGATTTTGATCCATTGATGCTAGCTTCAATGCCCTCACCAACTGTTTGGATAACATGGGTGACCGCCTGGAACACCAGCATACCAGGCTGGAGAGTGCTGAGGGTTGTATCTCCACTTTAGAAAATGGCATCTCTCCCAGAACAAAGCGCATCAAACAGCTGGAACACATTTTTAAAATGGTTGCCACAAAGAATGAAGATTTGGAGGCATGATCTTTCAGAAACAATATCTGTATTCCTAGTAATGCAAAAATGACACAAACATGGGCCGCCCTGATGACTTTGTGGAATCACTGCTGACCTAACTCTTCGACTGTGCCAGTTTGTCCTCAACGTACGCTGTAAAGCGAGCGCACAGATCTCTTGGTCCCCATCCATCTGTGGGTGCTCCACTGAGACCCTTGATAGCACACCTCTTGAACTATAAAGACAGAGATACTCTACTTCAACTGGCTCACAAGAAAGGCTATATACACTATCAAGGATCTACGCTTTAATTTTTTCCAGACCTTACTACCATGATAAAAGAAGCTTGCTGCAAGTTTTCCGACGCCAAGAATTCACTAAATAAACTAGGCCTCAAATACTCCTTGCTCTACCCGGAGTGGTTGCATGTCGTGGTCAATGGGAAACCTCACATCTTCGACGCTCCGGCTGATGTGGTGAACTTTTGTAAGCATTATAGTGCAAACCCTCCAATAACCCAAGGGAACGCCCCTGACTGCACAGGTTCTTCACCTAAGGCGTACTCTGCTCCTGCTGACGGATTTCTGCTGCGCCATATTGTAATTCATTAATATGGTCTTTTTAGGCCTTCACCAGCCTGGCCCTATTGGGGCATGCATTATTTTCCTCTTTCCCCTCTCCTTTGGTGGCACCCCATTAGTCCCCTCAGGCCAATTCTTTGATATTCTCACATGATATCCTGCCATCTGTGTGCAGTCCACTAGATTTGTAAAAACCAAATAATTCTAGATTGCGATTTCCGGGGCCTTGACACCCCCCAATGGTGTATGTGAGATAACAATCCCAGGCATACAATATAAGGAAGTGGCACACTAGACAATGGCAAAAACACAACTAATTCAATATGAAAAAATACATGCTTGATATGATAAAGACATATAATAAAAATCAATACATTGATCCAAATTGATAAAATAACATTGTACTAATACATATGTTGTCACAGTAAAAATTATTATTTAAAGAATTGATGGTTTCCTGTCGACGCATTTCGACATACACACTATGCCTTCATCAGGACTGTAACCATCATATTTCTGTGAAAAAAGAGGATTATAAAAATGTTTTATTCCATAATTCCTTCAATCTGTAGCAGGATAATTGAATTAGTATTAAGATTTGCCAACCAACATTCTATTGCCACTTATTCTGTTCATCAAGCTGATGTACTGCTTCTTCATTTTATACATTGTCAAAAAATACCTATGCCTTACTGATTATTCAAACAAAGAAAAACACAGATGGAGAATGCATATATATATCATTTAAACACATATACTATCATACAAGCATTGAATATGTATAGATATCTTTCTTATTCGTACATATATCTGACATTTATCCATTGATACATGATTGTTGAGAAATAAAAATTGCTGCATAAGTCAATGATGTTCTATCACTATCCTAGGTGATTTATTAATTACCAACCTACAAAGAGAGACAGTAAGATGAAAAAGTTTTAGCGAGGAGACTAAAGCATAAAAAATAGAAAAAGGATAAAAGAAAAGATATTAGTCCTATATTCTATTAATGAACCGGGAATGATGTCCATAAAGAGGGCTCAGAACTAAGGAGGGCCCTAATTTAGAGATAAGTATTGTACCAACCTAAGCCCTACTCGTTATGTATTCCCTTCAGACCAGATGTCCATACGTTTGAAGTAAATATATTGTCTAGTTTGAAGATTATTATTCTCAGCCCAGTATAAGAGTGTATAGCACAGATAAGGACCTCACTACAGGATGAATATATTGTCGCAAAAGATCTTACCTTATATTAAAAAGATTTTTCGTATGATGAACACGTAATTTGGCTGGTATATATATAGGGTAGGTGAATAAAGTTCACACTATCAAAAATGGTCTCTTGAACATCTGCGGGTAAAAAGGTGATAATTAAGGGCCATAACTATTATATATTCAGATTATAAGCTTGCTTACACTCATTATTATTTAAACTAACCAGGGTCCATGGTCTATTCTAAGGGTCTAATATTTTATATACTTAATAGTTGCCTTATAAGTGTACAAAAAACGATATTGTTCCCTGTTTAACAATCGCCTATACGATTACACTATTATTGAGCAAGTACCCACCATCGGAATTCTGGCAGTATTCTAATTTTATAGAAAAAATGGCCTCTCTTACCATTATTTTCAAGTTGTTTCTTATTAATGTGGGAAAGCGGAAGACCGATATCTTCAAGTTTGGGATATAATTATCCTCGACGATTTCTACAAATATAGAACGATAAGGGGTCACTAACCCACACAAAAAGTACACATATAATCATAGTTTCCAAAAGCACCTCGGCTTACCTAAAAAGTGAAATATTGTATCGTGGTGGTTTTAAATCTGGCTAGAGGCATCCAGCTCAGACGACTAATCGTTCACTCTAAGCACAAAGGGTTTGTGCACGATGTCTCTAGGCACAAAGGGTTTGTGCACGATGTCTCTAGGTAAATGAAAACAGAAAAAAAAACGGCTCAACTTTAAACACACCGTAATCTAAATTAGTCACAACCAACAAATTATCAGGGTTGCATTCTTACCGATAGTATCGCGCAAAAATGGGTGTATCAGAACCGGTGATAACTTTGTTGGTTTTCCGCAGCTACTAACCCTTACTTATGGCGCATCTAAATGTTTAAAACAAAAGGAAAGGATCGTGTCATAAACTTCACAAAACGGAGGCTGATGCACTTCTAAGGATTCACCGTGAGGTGCGGGAAAGGGTAACACGCTTACCGGTCAAAGCATAGAGATGCGGTGTGTCCACGTCTATCGCTTCCGCTTTCCACGCAAATGAACTCGCGCTCATTTTTTAGTATCCTTTTATAAGAGGAGGATATCTATTGGTTCACCTCCTTTTACTAAGGTTTCTTAAAGGAGAAGGATCCTATTTTACTTAGATCCTAAGCCAAAAAGACGATTTTAATGTTGACACACGTGTGCCGACCTTGTTTTTTCTTTTTGTAAGGCTACGGTCACTAAAAATTCTATACTGTCAGCAAGGGAAACGGTATTTAGCAAACAGACTCTGAGGGAGTTCCTGGAGTGGATTAATCTTGCTGATGAGAATTTGCGCTTCACGGCGCATATAAATGAGAATCAAGTTGAATTCCTAGATATATACATTAGAAACAATTCCAGCAAATTGGAGGTAGATCTTTATTCAAAGCCCACATCCACAAATACCCTGCTTCATTTTTCAAGTTTTCACCCTAGGAATCAAAAAGATGGTATTCCCTTCTCACAGTTTCTTAGGGTGAGAAGAAACTGTACAAACATCAAGGATTATGATACCCAATCTGTAAAAATGAAGCAGAAATTCCTTGACAGAGGATATCCGCACCGCCTTGTCCGTGAGGCATACAAACGGGCGTGATACTATGACCGTAAGGTTTTGCTGAGATCAAATAAGGATGTTCAGGCACCAAAACTGGTGTGCGTTACGAAGCATTCGACACTGAATGCAACAGTGAGGCAGATAATAAATGCCAATTGGCACCTTTTGAATATTGAACCACTGAAGCCTAAATTGAAAAAACCGATGTTTGCGCATCGTAGAAATAAAAACCTAATGGATCTTGTAGTAAGATCAAGACACTCTGGAATATCCAGCAATCCCCCCTTTGTACAAAAATCAATACAAGGATCCAATCCTATAAAAGGTACTTCGAGATGTGGTTCGTGTAAGTCATGTGACGGTATTATACCAGGAGAGACCTTTAAACTAAATGACTATGATATCAAGGCCAATGATTTCTGGACATGTAACACCTGTAATATAATCTATTTGATCGTATGCCCATGCAATATGGGATACGTGGGTGAAACATCCAGATCAGTGAAAGTTCGGTTAACCGAACACAGATCAGCCATAAAAACACGTAAATTGACGGCCCCTCTGGTTACCCATTTTGTGGACTTCCAACATTCACCATCAGACATCAGATGGCGTATTTTGGAAAAGATCCAAACGCCTAATGCCAAGGGTGGGGAGAAGATACGAAAGAAAAGGGAGGTCTTTTGGATATTCTCTCTTAAAACCTTCACCCATGGATTGAATAATGATTTACCGTGGGAAAATGCTATTCTGTAATCTAAATCTGTTGTAGTCAAAAATGCAGAGAATATGCGTTTCTCCTGCGTGATTGGCGTGATCTCGAAATATGGTAATACTGTTTTCTGTGAATTAGAAATAGCTCTAGACTATGCCTGGCAAATAGAATTAAAATCTAAATATAAAATGTAATGTAATCATGCCACTGGGTAGGTACCTTAACCGTAGATAATATATAACTAAGCAAGACGGCTTTTGTTTGCTAAATACCGTTTCCCTTGCTGACAGTATAGAATTTTTAGTGACCGTAGCCTTACAAAAAGAAAAAACAAGGTCGGCACACGTGTGCCAACATTAAAATCGTCTTTTTGGCTTAGGATCTAAGTAAAATAGGATCCTTCTCCTTTAAGAAACCTTAGTAAAAGGAGGTGAACCAATAGATATCCTCCTCTTATAAAAGGATACTAAAAAATGAGCGCGAGTTCATTTTCGTGGAAAGCGGAAGCGATAGACGTGAACACACCGCATCTCTATGCTTTGACCGGTAAGCGTGTTACCCTTTCCCGCACCTCACGGTGAATCCTTAGAAGTGCATCAGCCTCCGTTTTGTGAAGTTTATGACACGATCCTTTCCTTTTGTTTTAAACATTTAGATGCACCATAAGTAAGGGTTAGTAGCTGCGGAAAACCAACAAAGTTATCACCGGCTCTGATACACCCATTTTTGCGCGATACTATCGGTAAGAATGCAACCCTGATAATTTGTTCGTTGTGACTAATTTAGATTACGGTGTGTTTAAAGTTGAGCCGTTTTTTTTTCTGTTTTCATTTACCTAGAGACATCGTGCACAAACCCTTTGTGCCTAGAGACATCGTGCACAAACCCTTTGTGCTTAGAGTGAACGATTAGTCGTCTAAGCTGGATGCCTCTAGCCAGATTTAAAACCACCACGATACAATATTTCACTTTTTAGGTAAGCCGAGGTGCTTTTGGAAACTATGATTATATGTGTACTTTTTGTGTGGGTTAGTGACCCCTTATCGTTCTATATTTGTAGAAATCGTCGAGGATAATTATATCCCAAACTTGAAGATATCGGTCTTCCGCTTTCCCACATTAATAAGAAACAACTTGAAAATAATGGTAAGAGAGGCCATTTTTTCTATAAAATTAGAATACTGCCAGAATTCCGATGGTGGGTACTTGCTCAATAATAGTGTAATCGTATAGGCGATTGTTAAACAGGGAACAATATCGTTTTTTGTACACTTATAAGGCAACTATTAAGTATATAAAATATTAGACCCTTAGAATAGACATGAACCCTGGTTAGTTTAAATAATAATGAGTGTAAGCAAGCTTATAATCTGAATATATAATAGTTATGGCCCTTAATTATCACCTTTTTACCCGCAGATGTTCAAGAGACCATTTTTGATAGTGTGAACTTTATTCACCTACCCTATATATATACCAGCCAAATTACGTGTTCATCATACGAAAAATCTTTTTAATATAAGGTAAGATCTTTTGCGACAATATATTCATCCTGTAGTGAGGTCCTTATCTGTGCTATACACTCTTATACTGGGCTGAGAATAATAATCTTCAAACTAGACAATATATTTACTTCAAACGTATGGACATCTGGTCTGAAGGGAATAAATAACGAGTAGGGCTTAGGTTGGTACAATACTTATCTCTAAATTAGGGCCCTCCTTAGTTCTGAGCCCTCTTTATGGACATCATTCCCGGTTCATTAATAGAATATAGGACTAATATCTTTTCTTTTATCCTTTTTCTATTTTTTATGCTTTAGTCTCCTCGCTAAAACTTTTTCATCTTACTGTCTCTCTTTGTAGGTTGGTAATTAATAAATCACCTAGGATAGTGATAGAACATCATTGACTTATGCAGCAATTTTTATTTCTCAACAATCATGTATCAATGGATAAATGTCAGATATATGTACGAATAAGAAAGAGATCTATACATATTCAATGCTTGTATGATAGTATATGTGTTTAAATGATATATATATGCATTCTCCATCTGTGTCTCTCTTTGTTTGAATAATCAGTAAGGCACAGGTATTTTTTGACAATGTATAAAATGAAGAAGCAGTACATCAGCTTGATGAACAGAATAAGTGGCAATAGAATGTTGGTTGGCAAATCTTAATACTAATTCAATTATCCTGCTACAGATTGAAGGAATTATGGAATAAAACATTTTTATAATCCTCTTTTTTCACAGAAATATGATGGTTACAGTCCTGATGAAGGCATAGTGTGTATGTCGAAACGCGTCGACAGGAAACCATCAATTCTTTAAATAATAATTTTTACTGTGACAACATATGTATTAGTACAATGTTATTTTATCAATTTGGATCAATGTATTGATTTTTATTATATGTCTTTATCATATTAAACATGTATTTTTTCATATTGAATTAGTTGTGTTTTTGCCATTGTCTAGTGTGCCACTTCCTTATATTGTATGCCTGGGATTGTTATCTCACATATATTGTTTGCCCTGTCCCTGGATATTTATCCAAAACAGGGGGTCCTTGCTTTTTTCACAAGTTTCACCCCCCAATGGTGTGCATCTCTTTGTTCTACTTGGTGTTGTTTAATTTTCCGTTTTATGTATTAGAGATTTGCTGGATAGTTGTATGTCTTGTGGGAGTGGGGTATGCAAACTTTGTTAATTTGGATTGTTTAAATGTGGTTTGTTTTCCATTACTACTCAAATGTCTACTGCCAAGCTCATTATTGTGGTCCGCACAGCCATATTGAACACCAATCTGTGTCACACTGATATCCATGGCGGGTAGTACTCTTCCCCTTTCTCTCCTGGAACAATCGTGGACTCATCAACCCTGGCAATGGCACACAAAGCCAAACTCACTTATCATAACACGGAATTAAAATAGCCTTCCTTTAGGGGGCCTCTCTTCTCCCCCGAGATTCCCAATTATTTGCTCATGCACGAGGCGTTCATTGCTATTTTTCCAGTCACAGCACTTACGTCTCCTTTATATTCACCAAATGTCAGGAAGACCCTAATGGTGGCTATGTATTACTATGAGGCTCACTAACCAAGAACTACTCTGCTGGTTAATATATATGACCTGAACATTGACTCTCCAGACTTTTTTCACACTATATATACACTTATGGGGTGACTAGAAGCCGAATTGTTGATTATGTGCAGCAATTTTATCTGGTTCTCAACCCAGTTCAGACTCTACTAGTACACCTCCAGCATACAAATCCAATTCTAGATCAATCCTACATCAGATTATTGATGCCTATACCCTCACGGACGTCTGGCGCATGCAGCACCCCATTGTCAAAGACTACACATTATACTCCTCGCCTCTTCGAGTATACACAAGGCTCGATTATTTGCTGGTATCTGCCAATGCTTCCTTATGGACCACAGATGTTAAGCATCTACCTCGTACCTTATCAGGCCACTACCTGGTAGTTCTCCATTTAAGTATCCATGGCAAACTCACCTTGCGTTTCCCAGGTGAGGCCTTACATGACCAAGTCTTCTTTTCTGAAATACATGACACCACTGTTGATTATTTCACTTTGAATGTGGGCATAGTTCCTCACAGGCCACCCTCTGGGTAGCCTTCAAATCACTTATATGACGTGTCTGCATTTCTAAACATACCGGCGTGCTTCAGGACATTCAAGCCAACTTAGTGCGGATTGAATCATCTCTACCTGATACTGATATAACAGACTCACACTCAGATGCCCCTCTCCAGCTACACACCTGGTTGGCTTTATTGACTGTATTTTAAGACCTTGCTGAGAGGGAGATAAGGTACATGGGCAAACACACCACAGTCTGCAGATATGGTGAGGGCGAGAGACAGGGACGCACACTTGCTCACTTACTCTGACCCAATCACCTAACTGGGTTCAATACTGAGCTCTACTCGGCCACCGGCGCAGCACTCACAAATAATGATAGCATACTCTCAGAACTTCAGTGATATTATGAACAGCTCTACACATCACGCTCCTCTGGAACGGACCTCAATATTACCAATTACCTTGGGGAGATTGTTATGGTCTGGATCACAGATGGGCAGTAGAATTTCCTTGCACAACCCAATACCTGTGATGAAATATTCATTGCAATCGATGCTATGGTTGGCACCAATGACCCTGGCCTTAATGGCCTCACTGGCACTATTTATGAAACATTTAAAACTCTGCTTGTCTCGTATCTGCATGCTATGTATGCCAAGGCCTTCTGTATGGGTTCCCTCCCCACATCTTTCGGGACAGAGTATTGATATTAATACTGAAACCTGGCAAAGATCCTCAACTTTGCTTCTCTTACTGGCCTCTATCCCTTCTTAATACGGACAAGATCTTTGCAAAGGTGCTAGCCACTTGGCTCTCACTCCTGATGGAACGAATCATCTCCCCAGTGCAGTCGGGCTTTCTTCCAAATAGATCTACCTCTTTTAATCTCAGAACGATCTTTTCTGTATTTAATAGGATATCCCCAATGACTCCGGCAGTGGTGGCATTATTGATGCTGAAAAGGTCTTCGACTTCCTAGAGTGGACGTTTCTGAAGGCCACACTGGTGAAGCTTGGTCTCCTGCCTGTTTTTATCTCCTCGACTATGCATCTTTATACCAATCTGATGGATTGTGTACATGTAAATGGCACCCTCACTGATTGCTCTTCCATCACCAGAGTTACCCGACAGGGTTGCCCCCTCTCTCCCCTCCTTTTTATAATCGCGATAGACCCCCTCTCCGTCATTTACAGGAGAAACATGTACATCGTGGTCTTCAACTCTCTCTTGGCCCCCTCCTAGCATTATTGTATTCTGACAATATGTTTGTCTGACTCCCTGCTGATAATCTCCCCCATTGGTTGGGGAGATTGTACATTTTGGTAGTCTCTCTGGCCTTCACATCAATTGGGCCAAGTCAGAGTATTTGCCTTTGACCGCGAGTACCCATCCTGTTGATGTTGAATATCTACTGACCTAGACTTCCGATTCTACCAAATATCTTGGCATCCATATACATCTGGGCAAAGACCAAATAATACAATTGAACTATGGCCCGGCCATTGATAGACTAACAAAGCAAATTGAGCATTGGATAAGTCTGTCCATGGCCACACTAATATCACCAATCAAAATGGTAATTCTCCCACGTTGTTTATATTTATTTTTAAACGTCGCTATCCTCCTTACCCAAGGTTTCTTCATCACACTCCACAGCATTTACTTAAGACTGGTCTGGACTGCCCGTCATCCCCATAACCAATGGGACACCCTAACTCTCCCTTAAGAGGGGGTGGATTTGCAGCCCCCGATTTTTATCTTTATTGCCTGGCAGCACAGTGTCAGTTTACCATATCTTAAGCCCGAGTGGGATCAGGTATGACAACAGCTACTTTCCACCCTATAACCAAAGGGCATCCCCATCGATCTGACCGATATTTAGACCCTCTCTACCACTTGCTGGGCCTGGAGATGACTTCATAGTTTCTTAGGTGGTGGTATTCTATATTGCCCCTCTATCCCTTTAGCTGATAACCCAGGGCTTCCTCTTACGCAGGAAAAGTGTGTTAAAAAAACCTTTCCCACCATGCCTTCCATACACTTGGCAATGTATTTCCTGACAGACATATCCTATCACATGCCTATGACCGTTTCCAAGAAGCCAAACTGTATGGACCACTTTATGCTGCAGCGGTTACACAACACTCTCCGAACTTTAATACCCACATATCCTACTGCTCCGGATGAATTCCCCCCACTTACGCTTATCATTTCTGGCGACAATGGCAGTCATCTGACATCCAAACTATACCGCGCCTGCCGGACTTCGAAGGCAGACTCTACTAAGCGTGTATGTGTGGCCTGGAATGTTGATCTTGGATACCCCATACCTAACAAGGTCTAGACTTACTGCTGCTCTCAAACAAAAACGGTATCCATCAATCGAAAGCACAAAAGACTGCATTTAATTTTTTTTACTCAGGGCATACATCTCCCCTGCCGACATCGCCAAATGTGACCCCAAACACCCTTCCCATTGTCCCAAATGCATGGCCTTCAATGCTGATTTTGTACATCTTACCTGGTTGTGCCCGAGCATTAGTATCTATTGGACTGTAATGTTCTCCCTTCTCTCTACTGTAGCATCCTGCTACAAGTAAACACAGACACTTCGTGTGGTGTAACTGGAGCTTTATTATCTACATCCAGTACCTTCCCTGTCCCTACTCTAACTGCCCTCATCCTGTCCCTGCTCAGCCTCTTCTTTTCCCTGACCACCTAGCTCCTCCCACCCAGCTACTAGACTGCTAACACATAACATCTCCCCCTTTCTTAACAACTAACGACATATTCAATCATATCTCTTCAATGAGTCTCTTTGGTCGCTGGACATTGCGGCGCGGCCTTGCGTTCACTTCATCAGTGTTCTCTTCAGTCTGAGGTACATCCAATTGGCCCAGATCCTCTAAAGCGTCCCGTTCAGGGGTCTCAGGATCTAGTGACGCAGTGTGGTCAAGCAATAATCCAGTCGAGTCTCGGGAGCACTTCTTAAAGTGAGACACGTTTCTCGTAACTCTACGGCGGTCAGACTCCGCCGTCAGCATAGTGCCTTTCTGCCGAGTGACCAGTAGTGGTTCATCGCGGAAACAACAGTCCGTTTTCTTCTGCTGGTTTTGTTTCACTAGTACATAGTCTCCTTCATGTACAGAGGGTGATCTTGCTCTTCGCTTGGCGTCTGCATACAACTTCATCTTGTCCTTGTTTCGCTTATCCGTGTCTGCCATCTCTAGATGGTTGTGGGTGGGTGATATAGCACGCAGGGCTCCATCCCAGGTTGGAATTCGGTTCCTCATGGGGCGACCTAACATCAGCGTGGCAGGACACTTGCCGGTGGTCGAGTGGGGAGTTGTCCTGTAGGCTCTGAGGACCTCGTTGAGGGCGATCTGTAGGTCCTTCTTTTCGGCACAGGCCTGCTGAAATGTTTTCTTGATCGTGGCCATGAAGCGTTCAACGGTGCCGTTTGCTTGTGGCCAAAGGGGTGTGACTTTCCTATGATGGAAGTCCAAGTGTCGGGCATATGCATCAAACTCATGTCCGTTGAAGGGGGGACCATTGTCTGTCTTTATCTCTCTAGGGACACCCCAGGTTGCAAATAATTCATCCAGCACCTTAAGAGTACTGGAGGCACCATTGAAGGGCACGAACTGTGCAAATGGGAAACGAGAGTACTCGTCGATAATGCCGGAAGGTAATGGTCCATAGAAGTCCACGGCAATTTCTTGCCAAACTCCGGCAGGTAAGGGGGTCATTTGCAATGGGGCCAGGGGATCACCTTTGCTTGTCAGTTGGCACGGGTGGCAGTCTTTCAAGGTGGATTCCACCATTTGGTCGAGCAGGGGAAACCACACACGTTCCCTGAGTGCTCGCTTTGTGGACACAACTCCCCGGTGGCCTTCATGGGCAAGATCAATGACAACTTGCTGTAGATTGCTGGGAATCACAATTCGCTGTCCCCGCAGTATGATTCCGTCTGAGGTCACTGACAGTTCCTCATGGACGCGCCGGAATGCTTGTAGCTCTTGTTTAGTGCCCAGCTCACTATCTTCATCCTGAGGGTCATGTCTCCACCTGTTGGTTCGAATCTTGCGGAGTACCTTTTGTAGGACGGCATCCTGCACGGTGGTGTCTCGGATTACATCCATTGGAATGGCAGGAGGTAGCGCCTGGTCAACTACGAAATGGAGATATTCCTCTGCAATTGAAGGATGAGAATTGGTTGATGCAGGCGGATGCCGAGACATGTAGTCTGCCGGGTTTTCAGACTTTCCCGGCTTGTGTACGATCGTGAAAGTATACTCCTGAAGCCTCAAGCCCCACCTCTCAATTCTGGGGGGCATTTTAGATCGGGGGTTGCCGTAGATGGTGACTAGCGCCTGGTGATCAGTGATCAGGGTAAAGTGCTTGCCGTAGAGGAAGACATGAAAATTTTCACATGCCCAGACCACTGCAAGGCTCTCCTTCTCGGGCTGAGAGTACGCCTTCTCGGGATCAGACAGGCTGCGGCTGGCATAGGCAACTATACGTCTCTGGTCAGAGTCATTGTCATATTGTGCCAGAATGGCCCCCAACCCTACGGGGCTGGCATCAACGGTGACTTCAGTCATGTGTCTGGGGTTGAAGTAAGAAAGGTTATGGGCTGACTCCACGGCCCGCTTGATCTCTGTGAATGCTTTCTCACACTGAGGAGTCCATTCAAAGGGTTGACCTTGCTTGGTCAAGGTGCGGAGCGGGGGGCTGATGGTCGCGTAATCCCAGATATACCAGGCGCAATAGCTGGCCATTCCCAGGAAAGAACGTAGATCACTGACGTCCTGAGGACACTTGGCGTTGTTCAAGGATGCCACTTTTTCCGGGTCAGGTTTCATTCCTGCTCCTGAGAAGATATGACCGAAGAACTTTAATGTTGATTGATGAAATTCGCACTTGTCCTTGTTCTGGGTCAAGTTCGCATCAAGCAGGGCATGACAGACGCGGTTGAGTGCAATGTCGTGCTCACGGGTGTCGGAGCCATATACAAGGATGTCGTCGCTGTAATTGAGCGTATTGGGGATGTTTTGGATGATCTGTCGAATAGCCTCTTGGAAAATTTCCGCAGCTGAAGACACACCAAAGCTTAGTCTCTTATACCTGAAGAGCCCCAGGTGTGTGGCAAAAGTTGTGATGGGGTGTGATTGGGCATCCAGCTCCAGCTGGTGATAGCCCTTGTTGAGGTCCAATTTAGAGAATACCGTGGCTCCATTCAAAGCCGAGATCATGTCACATAGAAGTGGCCCTGGATGGCGTTCACGTTCTATCGCGGTGTTGGGTATTCGCATGTCGACACATAGTCTTGCTTTGCTGGTGGTGCCCTTTTTCGGTACAACGACCACTGGCGAAACCCATGGGGTCGGGCCGTCCGTGCGTTCAATGATGTCGGCAGACAGGAAGTCATTGATCTCTTCCTCGACAGCCTTTTGAAGATGGAAAGGAACACGCCGGGGGTGCTGAGCAACAGGCCTGATCTGTTTGTTGACATGCAGGTGTATCTGATGATCCTTTAACTTCCCCAGCCCGATGAAAAGGCGAGGAAAACGGTCGACGATGTTCTGGTCATCTCAGACTTTGAAGAGGATCTCCACAAGACGGAGACGTTCCGCAGTCGGCAGGCTCAGCAGACAGTCAGCTTCGGTGCCCTTGATGGCATGAATGACTGCATCAATAGTGACATTGTCATGTGCAAGTGTAGTCGGGAATTTGCCGAGACATTGCAGCGACTTCCTTGACATCCAGGTGAAAACCCGTACAGGTGCATGAGTAAGCGCCGGCTTGGGGCGCATCCTCTCATACTCGGTGACGGGGATGTAGTTCAGCGAAGCTCCGCTGTCCATTACAAATTTAGTGTCGTGATTACCAACTTTAATGTGTAACCGAGGATACTTCTTCAACTGATCTGGGTCTGCGATCATGTATGCACGGTGGGTCGTGTATTCGGAGTCTCGAGATGAAGATCTGGAGCCTCGGGACGGAGATCTGTGCTCCCATCGCGATCTGTGTGACTCCCTGCTGGAATGTGTCGAGCTGGAGGACCCCGTGTCTTTGTCATGGACGGCTCTAATGTGGTGCTTTCTGGTGCTCGATCGAGACGACCTCCCAGTTCCACTTCGCCTCTCTTTGTTGTACTCGCCGCACATCGCCTCAAAATGGTTAGTTCGACCACATTTTCTGCACCGCTGGCCCATGGCTGGGCAGACGTCCACGTGAGGATAGTCATATCCGCACCTGTAGCCCCTCCTTGCTCTCTCTGGTTTCTTCTCTCTCCGGCCGATTTCCCGCCTCCTGTGGTCCGAGCGCCTCGAACGAGACGACGGTCGCGAAGTCCAAAGATTGTCTATCGAGCGTCTGCGCCCGCTACCACGGTCTTGAACTCGATGTACTTGCTCATTGCTCACTTTGCATCCAGATTCAATGGTGGCGGCATGCTCCTCAGCCTGATCGTAGACGCGAGTCAGTTCCTCAATGTCGTCCAGTTCTTGCGGCTTTCTCAGCAGTCGTCTCCTGAGGGATTCTGAGTGGCACCCTTCTATGATCTGCGACTTGATGGCGGCGTCGGTCGAAAAATTGTCGAAATCGCAGTGCCTCGATAGTCGCTGCCGGCGCGTGATGAATGTGCTCATTGCCTCGTCTTTCCCTTGACGTGCCTGATGAAAAGCATGGCGCTCATAGTCCACGTTCCTTTTATGGAGGAATCTCTTGTTCAGTGCGTCGCGCACTTTGTCATACGTTCCGGTATCTGCGGCAGGGAGATCCTTGATGAGTTTACTTATTTCACGCCCAGCCAGATTCCGAAGAGCTATCAGCTTGTCCTTGTCAACGGTCACTTTGGACCCTTCGAGGTAGTCCTCGAAGTCTTCGAGCCATTCCTGCCACATGGGGCCCATGCTTCCACCTGTCGTCAGGGTGACTGGCTCTGGAGCCCTCAAATGTGATCCCCCTGCAAAAAGGGGCTTGGCCTCATTTCGTCGCGGTGATGTTGACATTGTGGGACCGCACAATACTGTGCTGGATACTTCTGGTTGCTTTGGCACTGTTCGACCTCAAACCTCTGCGCAGTTTGCTTGTGTTACACTTTTATTGTGGTGTTGCACTTGTCAATGCTTGTTTGTTCCTTTCGCCAATGCTTGGTTATTTGCTTGTGCCAATGCTGGTTTATTTACTTTTATCACTACTTGATCATGTATTTTCGCCAAAGCTTGTATGTTTGCTTTTGTCAATGCTTGTCTGTTTCTTTCTGCCAATGCTTGTTTATTTGTACTTGTCAGTGTTTGTTGGAATGGCAGGGTGCCTGACTTCAAGATGGCCGCCCTGCTATGGTCAAGGGGTCTGTCTCACGGAGTGCCTGACTTCAAAATGGCCGCTGTCACTGCAGACACACGAGGCTTTCTCTCTCTTGGCTCATTCAGTCCCAACTTGCTCTGGACTCACCGGCAGTCAACTTCAGGCAACAGCGCAGGTCAGGATACACTTTTCTTCAATCACTACTGCCACCAGGTGAGGTTGGGGTGGGCTCCCGCCTTGCTCTGCAGGTTCCCGCGCTTCTTCGCCGACAGCCTGCCACAACTCACGCATCGGGTGTGAGGTTTTTCACCGTCGGGGAACGATCGAGCCCGGATTTCAGCACTCTCAGCAGCGCTTGTCGGCAGCACTTCCCGGACATCGCTCGCTGCTCTGGGGCGCTTCTTCCTCGGTCTTGAGCGCCACACAGGGTCGGAGTGGGCTCCCGATCTCTGTATTCGCGCCACTCACTCGGGGCACACGCTTCCAGCGTGAGACGCGCTTTAGCGCGATGAGCTCCTTTTCTCTCGAGCGGTTCAGCCCTCAGTCATGCGGCCCCTCTCAGCTTCCTCCCGGTCTCTGGGGGAGCAGGGTCACCGGCTGCTGGCCTCGTCGTTCAGGCGGCAGCTGGGCTTCACTCGGCAGCGTTTTCTTTGACGCTGCCTAGGGACAGGTGTTCACTCAGGGTGCTGCAGGCAGTGAATTCAGCATCCCACCCTCGTCGCCAGTTGTAGCATCCTGCTACAAGTAAACACAGACACTTCATGTGGTGTAACTGGAGCTTTATTATCTACATCCAGTACCTTCCCTGTCCCTACTCTAACTGCCCTCATCCTGTCCCTGCTCCGCCTCTTCCTTTCCCTGACCACCTAGCTCCTCCCACCCAGCTACTAGACAGCTAACACATAACATCTACAATGATGGATGTCTCTCTCCAAACTGACCCTGCATTGGCGCTATTAGGACACACTTCCTATCTGTCCAAATCCACCTGCAGATTTACTTCCATAGCACTTTTATTGGCTAAGCGGTAAATCGCTTTACACTGGGGCAGCAAGCGATCCTCCACAGACAAGGCATTGCTTAAATCAATGTCTTATTGTGACAACCTTGCTATTCACTATGCACAACTTCAAGCCCCCTCATCCAGACTTAGAGGTGTCTGACAACCCTTTTGCACTTATTTACTCTCGTTAGAAATGATTGGTTCTGAGTAGGACCGTTACCTCATGAATTAAATATCCCATGGTGCATCACAGTAAGTGCTCTTCACAACAGCTTCAGCACTCAACCGACGCACGCCACGACCGAACCACCGCCCCCCACCACCACCCTCCGCGCCTGGAACCCGATCAACACCGAAGACACCATCCGCACGATGAACTCCATCCACTCCGGATCTCGGACAGACCCCTGCCCTCACCAAGTCTTCAACAAGGCCGACGCTGTCATCGCACCCCACCTGCGGGATATCATCAACACCTCCTTCGACACCGCCACTTTCCCGGAGAGCTGGAAGCACGCCGAACTCAGCGCTCTACTTAAGAAACCATCAGCCGACCCCACCGACCTCAAGAACTACCGCCCCATCTCGCTGCTCCCGTTTCCGGCAAAAGTCATCGAGAAGACCGTCAACAAGCAACTGGCCGCCTTCCTCGAGACGAACGGTTCCCTCGACCTCTCGCAGTCTGGCTTCCGGGCCAACCACAGCACCGAGACCGCCCTGATCGCAGCGACCGATGACATCCGAGCCCTGCTCGACAACGGAGAAACAGCAGCCCTCATCCTCCTGGACCTCTCCGTGGCCTTCGACACTGTCTGCCACCGTACCCTAGTACAGCGCCTCAGCAACGTCGGAATCCAGGAGAAGGCACTGGAGTGGATCATCTCCTTCCTCGCCGGAAGGACACAGAGAGTCCGCCTCCCCCCGTTCAGATCGGAGGCCACCGAAGTCATCTGCGGCGTTCCTCAAGGCTCCTCGCTCAGCCCAATACTCTTCAACGTCTACATGAGCCCCCTCGCAGCCATCGCACGCCAGCACAACCTCAACATCATCTCCTTCGCCGACGACACCCAGCTGATCCTCTCCCTCACCAACGACCCCGCCACCGCCAGAGCCAACCTGCACGAAGGGATGACAGACGTAGCCAAATGGATGTCGAACAGCCGCCTGAAACTGAACTCGGACAAGACGGAAGTCCTCATCCTGGGATCATCACCCTCCGCCTGGGACGACTCCTGGTGGCCCCCCGCCCTGGGCAGCGCACCCAAACCCACAGACCACGCACGCAACCTGGGCTTCATCCTGGACTCCTCCCTCTCCATGACCAGTTAAGTCAACGCCGTCTCCTCGTCGTGCTTCAACATCCTGCGCATGCTACGTAAGATCTTCCGATGGATCCCCACCGAGACCAGGAAGACGGTCACCCAGGCCCTCGTCACCAGCCGTCTGGACTACGGCAACTCCCTCTATGCCGGAACCACCGCCAAACTCCAGAAGAGACTCCAGCGGATCCAGAACACCTCAGCACGACTCATCCTGGACATCCCCCGCCGCAGCCACATCTCCGGACACCTGAGAGACCTGCACTGGCTCCCGGTCAACAAGAGAATCACCTTTCGGCTCCTCACCCACGCACACAAAGCCCTACACAACCAAGGCCCAGGATACCTCAACAGCCGCCTCAACTTCTACGCTCCCAAACGTCAACTTTGATCGACCAGCCACGCCCTCGCCGCCGTCCCCCGCATCCGAAGAGCCACCACAGGAGGAAGGTCCTTCTCCCACCTGGCTGCCAAGACTTGGAACTCCCTTCCGACCCACCTCCTCCTGACCCAAGACCACCTCGCCTTCAGGAAGCAGCTCAAGACCTGGCTGTTCGAGCAGTAGCGGACCCCCTCCCCCCAGCACCTTGAGACCCTCCGGGTGAGTAGTGCGCTATATAAATGCTTTGATTGATTGATTGATTGATTGATTGATTCTCGTGTCCAGTTTTAATGTTACAAGATGCAGTACGATGTCTATTGCCGGCGAGCGTATTCTGCCCCCCACCCTTCTCTGGCCATCTATCTCTCCTCTTTCTGAACAGCTTGTCATGAAGTCATTGGTTTCTTTCTTTCGCCACCCCCTCTCCCCTCCATATTATTGAGTATTGGTATCAACTTTATCATATACTTTTGCTGACCTACAATATTTATTTTCCTGGGTATTCATGTACGTTTCTATGTTTCTATCAGCCTGATTCATGAAGCTAAATAGCGGCCGCAATGGCTGCGAAAATGCAATTGCGGGTGCAAAACACGGAATCGGCATTCAAGTACGAAATAGCGAATTCGCTAACACAGAATAGCGATTCAAATAGCGATTACGCTATAATAGTCGCAGACTCCGGGTACTCGAGCATTAGCGATACGGAAATAGCGACCAACCACGGAATCTGCGAAATGAATAGCGAAACGCAATATTGTCTCAATCGGCATTCATGAAAAAAATACAATTGCGAAAAAGCGGTAATTCGCACGTTTGCGCGGCGCAATTGAAGGACAACTCAAAGCAGGTGGTAACCATAAAAGCCATGATTAAGTAAAATTTGAAAAACTGTTGGCCAATCACCAACAGGTCCAGGCCTGACCAATCACACATAAGGACATTCAGCAGCAGCATTAGGCGTTCCACAATGCCTGGGATGTACATGGTGGTGAGGCGGCGAAGGCTACAGCGAGCAGCACGGAGGAGACGCATAAGGCAGGAAAGGATTTACCGGCAGCGGGTCACCTTGCTGGGCCAAACCAGAGAACAGATCTATGCGAAATACAGGCTGAATGGGGAAATGATCACCTGGCTGATACAAGAACTCGACCCCATCATGCAGCACCCAACAAGGCGAAACAATTCGGTGCCTACACATGTGCAGGTATTGTGCAGCCTGCACCTCCTGGCCTCCGGCAGTTTCCAGGGCATAGTAGCCGCTGCTGGGGGGATATCCCAGCCCACCATGTCACGCTGCCTCCACACTTTTGTTGACGCCATGCTCAGCCAGCTCCACCGGCACATCACATTTCCCACGAGCCAACAGGAATTGGACCTGACAAAACTACAATTTTATAATGTCGCCCATTTTCCCCATGTCCTCGGCTGCATAGACTGTACCCACGTTGCCATCTGCCCACCAGCTGCCACGGAGTATATGTACCGCAACAGGAAGTCCTACCACTCCCTCAACATACAGATGGTCTGCAATGCCAAGACCATCATCACTGACATTGTGGCCCAGTACCCAGGGAGTACCCATGACTCCTTTATCTTCAGGCACAGCGGACTCCACACACGACTGATCAGGGGAGAGTTTGGGGAAGGACACCTACTTGGTAAGTACACTTTGTCGACAATGTCACATTGCAATGAAGTAACTGCGCTGCACAGGCAATCAACATCTGCTCCTCTCATTCAGGTGACAGTGGCTACGCCCTACGGGAATACCTCCTGACCCCTTACCTCAACCCTGCCACACCTCAGCAACGGCGCTACAATGTTGCGCACATCCGGACAAGGAACTGTATTGAAAGGACATTTGGCCTGCTCAAGAGCAGGTTCCGTATACTGCACAAGACAGGTGGGGCCATGTATTACAGTCCTGCAGCGTGCTGCCGCATTGTGGCTGTCTGTGCAATGCTTCATAACATTGCAACCAAGCGCCGGATACCAGTTGACATCTCAGGCAGTGAATCTGAGGGGGACGACCGGCCACCAGCACATGCGCACCATGCACGCGGGGAGAACCCAGCTGAAGGCCACAGACGTCGCAACCACATCACAGCTAACAATTTCTAGCCCACCCCCTTCCCCCACCCCACATATCACAATTGCATGCAAAATGTAATGATTACACAAGGCTAATGTGTGCAGCAAAATAAATGTATTTGTTTGATTCACAAAAAAAAGGTCATGGTATCAACTATTTACAAATTACAGTATTCCTGCATACTGCATGTGAAGGTTCATGGCAGGCTTAGCGTCAGCCTGCGCCAGTGTCCCTCACACAGTGTCATTGGCGCCTCCGGCGCGTAATGCCCTGGCGCCGTTGAGGCTCTTCCTCATCCTGGGCACCTGTACCAGGCGTAGCCCTGGTGCTGCGCCTAGGTGGCGGGACCTGCGTGGCAGAGTGGCTGCTCACGCTGGAGGCACCCTCACTGGCATCGTCTCCCCCTACAATGGCCGGTAGCACAGGTGTATGAAGTGCCGTCACTGCGGTGGTCAGGTGCTCCAGCACCCTAGTGATGTCCTCGCAGCACTGGGCCAGTTGGTGCTGCTGGGTGAGGGAGCGCCGGGACAGCTGGGTGGTGGCATTTGCTGCCACATAATTGGACCTACTATAGGCCGACAGCCGGCTCATCAATTGGTGGTGGCGCCTGCTTGCAACACTGCGGTGCTTGAAGAGCGCAGCAGTGTTCTCCTCCATGGCCGCCGTCATGCGGTCCATGGCCGCCGTCATGCGGTCCATCCGCTCTCCAACACCCGCCACATTGCGGCCAATTTTATGCAGCTGGAGCTGGATGGCTCCTTGCTGCTGCGACTGGCGCTGGTGGATTCGGAGCATGCGCCGCTCCACGCTCATGCAGGCATGGAGATGCCCATTGCCCCTCCTGCTGTTCGGCCGCTGTGTTGCGGATGTGGCTGGCCCAGATCTGGTTGCACGAGCTGCAGGTGGTGTAGCAGCTGGTGTTGCTGGTGCAGCAGGACCTGGAGGCACATTGGTGGGGTGCCTGGCTCTGGCAGCCGGTTGGCCGGCAGATGTAGGAGCCCGTACGGTGGGGGGCCTGGCCTTGGCAGCCGGTTGGCCGGAAGATGTAGTAGCAGGTACGGTGGGGGGCCTGGCCTTGGCAGCCGGTTGGCCGGAAGATGTAGTAGCAGGTACGGTGGGGGGCCTGGCTGCTGGTGTTGGTGCAGCGGCAGATGTAGGAGCAGGTACGGTGGGGGGCCTGGCTGCTGGTGTTGGTGCAGCGGCAGATGTAGGAGCAGGTACGGTGGGGGACCTGGCTGCTGGTGTTGGTGCAGCGGCAGGGGCTGGTGGCTGGGTTTCGGGTGATGATTCCTCCTCCTGGGCCTCCTCATCAATCTGCAGCCTCTCGCTGTCACTGCTATAATCGCCACCTGTGAGGGTAAGTGGATACTCATTAGGTGCATGTGACTGTCAGACGTGCAGATGTTACATGCATGCTGGGTGTCATTCACTGGATGGCTGTGGATTTGCGCACTTTGGAACCTTTCTGGCCGCATTGTGGTACTACTACATTGTGGACATACTACATCTCCCACAATGCTTCAGGGCATTTCCTGATGCACAAGATAGGCATGACTAAGGGCCAATGAGTGAGCCTATTTGGTCAGGGACGGTCATAGGGGACAGGGTCGCAGTCGCATGCCACTTACCTTGGGTGTCTTGGGTGGGGCGGGAGGAGTCCAGAGGGGTCACGCCAACACACGCCTCCCTCTCCAAGGTGTTCTCAACCTGGTCCTCCAGGGGTGTGTTGGGTGGGACAGTCGGTCCGCCACCTCCAGTGCCCGATGCCTCACCAAGGCGCTCCGCCACCCTCTCCTTGGCACGCCCTCGGAGGTCGTACCAGCGCTTCTTCAGCTCCTCCAACGACCTGTCCGCCACGCCCACCGAGTTGACGCTGGAGGCTATCCCCAGCCAGATCCTCCGCTTGTCCTGCTCTGGGACCTTCCTGGAGTTGGGGCCAAACAGCCTGTCGTGGTTGGCCACCACCCCTTCAATCAGGTTCTCCAGCTCCTGCTCGGAGAACTTGAGCTTGCGCTTTCGTCCAGCGCTGTTGCTGGGGCCAGGGACAGGTTCCTCGGACATGGCGGTCGCTATTTCTGCCGTTTCTGGAGGCGCTAACGGTGGTTGGGCGTCTGCTTTCCGACGTGCACACTCGAAGGATAGCGTCACTGTGGTGTTTGGGGGTGGGAACTGGCTGCTTCCTGGTTGTGATGTCATCACGGTGCTCGGAATGCGTCTTCCCGTTTTCCCGATCGCGCGAGAATGCGACTCGCATTCCCGATCGCACGGGATTGCGAGTCGCAATCCCGTGCGATCGGGATTGCGAGTCGCAATCCCGTGCGATCGGGATTGCGAGTCGCAATCCCGATCGCAGGTAGCCGGGAATAGCGATTTTTCTGCGTTTTTTGTAGGTCGCTAACGGCTTTAGCGCCCGCGTGCGAGTCGCTATTTTTTCCCCGAAAAGTACATGAATGCCGTTTTGCGTTTCCTCAATAGCGAGTCGCTATTAATCGCTATTAGGGACAGGCAAAACGGCCCGTACATGAATCAGGCTGTATGTTTCTTATGAGTAAATCTAATTAATTTTTTTTAAGTTGAGGTTTCAGTATACACCATGGAAGACAGATGATAAATCTCTTCCTGGTGAAAACAGCCCAATAACATTTGACAGCACGATGCGCTACATGGAGGGTTTTGAAGATTACCTGAGGCTGTTTCATGGAAAGTCTGTGTACATGGCATAACATTGTCAAATTTCCTCACGTGAAGAAGCGATCTGGCTGCCTTGTTCCAGTCTTTGCCTACGTGGGTAATTTATTTAATAGAGAGATTTTAATGCAGGGAAATTCCACAGTCCCCTACACCTCATCATGAGTCACGAGCCTCATTCTGCATAACCAAACAAGCCATCATCCCTGTAAGATAAATGCATAGCCATGTAGTGGCTGGAATTAGTGCTTTTGTAGCTACTCAGTTCCTCTATGCAAGTGAAGATGTTTGATCATTTGTTGACCTATCTAAGTGCCCTTTTCCTGAGTAAATTAATTAACATATGATTGCCAAAACAGTTGTCTGATGGCAAGTGTGATTGATCATATTATCTCTCACTTTTATTTTACCATCTGCATGTGCATATCTGCTATAGTCATAGCTGCTATATGGATGTAGTTTGTTCTAAGAGTTATGACAGTGTGTGTTAGGAAAGCAAAGGAGTCTTGAGTGGGATACCTGATTCAGATGGCCATGGTACACATGTCAGAATTAGTTTTGAACATAGTTCTTGTAATTTAAGATGTCAAAAGAGGGTACATATCCATTGAAGTGCACATACATGTCCGTCTACAGTGCAATGACAGTGTCAAAGTGTCAAAGTTGTAATTTCCGTTTTTTTCCATGCCATTGATTTATTTTCGGAAAAAGGTCCATACAATTGGTCTAAGTGTAAACATACCCAATATGCACAATTCACTGGTGCATACACCCAATATGAACCAAATACAAATTGCTCCTTTGTAGAGTATTTCACCTAATTTTACATCGTGGTTTTATAAATAGGATATCTGTTCCACTCTTTCCTGATGAAGGTGGTTACTGAGCATTGGACTACCAAGTTAGAGCTATACTTTCAACAGAGCTTCCTTTTGTTGTTCAAATCCTGTAACACGATAATATTGATTTACACCAATGGGGTTTCACTCTTCTCCATGGGTACATAAAAATTATAGGACTAGTTCACAAAAGCATTTATGAGCACGGGAAGTAGTGATATAAGAGGATTCTTTTACATAATCTTATATGTCTATGTGAATCGGTACAGAATTATATTTATCCCCCAATGTTATCAAAACACAAACCAACTTGAAATCAGATATAGTTTTCTTTTCCGGTTCTAAACAAATATTGTGTAAAGCATGTGTAAAGCAATGCCAGACTAGGTTAAGCATGATAAAGGATGACCAGAGTTGGTGTTTTTAACACTTTTCTCTGCCCAAATTCAAGGACCATAAAGTGCTATCTGATGGATCAGATTTCATGACTGAGCTTGAGCAACGAAACAATATAGTCAATATATGTGAAACTCATTAGGCTCTACAAGAGAGACTTAGAAATATTAAATTTCAAACCATGAAGGTATATTAAACGCCAATGGTTAACAGCAGTGGTTCTTAACCTATGGTCCACGTATCCCCCAGGGGTCTGAGATAAGCACTCAGGGGTGCTGTGACTGAGTAGAACATTTAAATGTATTAGCAGAATAATAAAGTGTACATTAAGGGAGGGGGGAGCTTGCCTGACCTAAAGATGTCCGTTCCTTAAGCGAGCTTCGCAAGCCTCCATGAATATCTGTCAAGTATTGGCTGTAATTTAGCAAGACTCTTGCTCGGAGGTCTGGGCGGGTGAAGCCCTAATGTCGGTGTCCTCATTGCTGAAAGAACAGGGAGATTGTTCCAGCGGGTCCACAACTAATGCCCTGAACATTACTCCCCCAGCGCTCTGCGACGACGTAGCCGACGTGGGCAGTGCTTCCTGCTGGGCCACGACTAAGCCAGCACCCGGGCCTTGCGCGCCTCGGCTGGAGAAGGTGGTTTGACTGTTTGCACTGCTGTGCTCACCTCGGACGGAGTGTGGCACCGCCACCGGGCGCTGGAGACCCAATATCATTCCGAGGTCAGAAGCGAATGGGACGCTACAGGAACTACTGCTGAGGTGCTGCAGTGTGCCCTCACATGCAGGTGGATCGGATGAAGCCCGACGCCCGATCGTGTGGGTGAGTCGCTGCCTGCTTTGAGCCCCCTTCATAAGACTGTGAGGGAGTACGGGACCGTCTGGCCCTGCATCGAGCTTGGAGACTCCATTCTGACTGCAGCACGTGTGAGGCCTCTCCTTCGTGGCGCAGCTCTGCTGCTGCAACGGGCCCTAGGCTATTCAGAGTTGTGCTTGTGGCTGCATAGACCCGCTCTGGACGAAGGAAGCGAGGGGGGGTTCCCTCCCATAGTGGTTCTAGACAGGTCGGTCTGATAAGCATGGCTCAAATCCACCCGAGTGACTTACCGCACTCACCTATAGTTACCCAATAATAAGCCAGCCGGACAGTGGAGAAGAATAAAACAAGCAAATTTATTAGGCCTCAAACTCCCATATGAGAGGGCCCTGTCCGACCTCACCCCTAAGAGTGCGCCGAGAGGGCTGACTCATATCATCACAGTAACACATTATAATACGAAAAGCAGAGAAAAACACGCCCATAGTGGAAAAGTACTGGACCCCGGAGAGGGTGAACAATGACCTCATACAAGAGGCATCTGCACCTGCACTAGCAACATTTTGTTATCACCTCCCAAGGACACGGAGCCAGGCTTTAGCATCTCCAGCACATGAGAACAATTTGATAAGGGGGTTTCGCTAGTAGTTTCAGCTACAACAAGCCAAGGAGCAAAAATCGCTGACATGTGAAATATTCCTATTCCTACGGGAGGGGGAATGAGCAAGTGCAACTCTCACGCAGAGAGAAATGCTTTAAAATGGTGGCACACAGGCTAAGCTAAGAAAACTGAAATAATGTCACCAGCATAAATGATATAGAAAGAATATAAACGCAATTGCATAAATGTATATATCATTAGTTAGACACATTCTGCTAACTCATAAACATAATGTATGCAGTGGGCGGGGCATGGAAAACTGAAACCTATCAGACCCTCCTTTTAGCAGACTGTGGCTAACTTTATTAACCAAAAGGAGGGCCCTCACATCAAATTCCAAGGGCCGGGGCACTATGCCTAATCAAAAACATCGTCATCAATAAGCATTAACCAGTGAATATCATGAAGCTCAACATCATTGGAAACAGGGTATTGTCTAGTTGGTCTTTTGGAAACTCGTATATTGCTGGCACACATAGAACAGCAGGGGGGAAGGCAATAAACACAAAGACAGCAGGTCAATAGTATACCAATTACCCCTACAACACCCATCAGAATTTACCAACCCCAGGAAGAGAAGATGCCCCACAACCATGTCTGTAGTGACCAGGTACCCGTGTCCTGATGGAGTTCGGCCGCTAACCTATGGAGCTTCTGCACAGCTAAATTAACCGTCGGGGCGGAGTCAGTGATATACACACAGCAAGACGTCCCGATGACGCGACAGGCTCCACCCCTATCTGCAAGGATGACGTCAAGCACCATCCTGTTCTTTATCGTAAATAATCTCATAGCCTGCATCTCAAGAGACATATTGGCTGCAATATCAGCCTCTGTATTCACCACCTTTTCCATTACCCTCGAGAGACGTCTAATGGCTCTACTGTTAAATATAGGACCCCAGAATGGTAATAAGCCCTTAGAGAAATCCGTAAATTGCTGCCCAGAGGTGTCGGTCTGATCAACGTCCTCAACCTGGAGGTCCCTCCTTTTACGCTGTCCTGGCATAATGGCAAACCTCCGATGAGTTCCGAGAGGACTGACTCATATCATCACAGTAACACATTATAATACGAAAAGCAGAGAAAAACACGCCCTTAGTGGAAAAGTACTGGACCCCGGAGAGGGTGAACAATGGCCTCATACAAGAGGCATCTGCACCTGCAATAGGAACATTTTGTTATCACCTCCCAAGGACACGGAGCCAGTCTTTAGCATCTCCAGCACATGAGAACAGTTTGATAAGGGGGTTTCGCTAGTAGTTTCAGCTACAACAAGCCAAGGAGCAAAAATCGCTGACATGTGGAATATTCCTATTCCTACGGGAGGGGGAATGAGCAAGTGCAACTCGCACGCAGAGAGAAATGCTTTAAAATGGTGGCACACAGGCTAAGCTAAGAAAACTGAAATAATGTCACCAGCATAAATGATATAGAAAGAATATAAACGCAATTGCATAAATGTATATATCATTAGTTAGACACATTCTGCTAACTCATAAACATAATGTATGCAGTGGGCGGGGCATGGAAACCTGAAACATATAAGGTCTCCCACCCCCGGAGTGGATTGTTGTGCTTTGAACTGGGGTGCCCTCTCTGTCTCCCTTTGTGGGACCTGGGACCAGCATCAGTGGGCACTCACGCTTCTTGAAGTAGGAGCAGTGGTTGTTGAACATGTGCACCAACACAGAAAAGCGTCAGTATGGGAAAGCCAGACAAGTCACAGCCTAAGCTGAGCTTTAAGCAGCAGAAGTCCAGACACAGAGAAGACGCTGTGGAATCTGTGGTGTCAGAGTCTGAAGCATTAACAGAAGACCCCAATGATGACATCAAAACAATCCTTGTGTCCATGCAGAAGGGGCTGTCGGCGATCAATGTGAAAATAGACACCTTGTCCTATAGACTGGATTGCATGTCCAAGAGGGTGGACAAGCATGCTAAACGACTCGATGTGGCCGAACGATGACTTACCGAAACTGAGGAGGCCCCGAACGACTCCAACAGTGTACAGAAACAGATGGAGAAGACCCTGGTTGCCTTGTAGGACAGAGCTGAGGATTTGGAGGCCAGATCAAGGCGCAGCAACCTGCACGTTATAGGCCTTCCTGAGTCCACCACAACGGGCAACATGGAGACCTTCACAGAACATTTGCTTACTACTCTGCTGGGTGCTGCCACCTTTTCCCCCATGTTTGTCGTGGAGTGCGCACTCCGCACGCTGGGGCCTAAGCCCCCCCTGGGCACCCCTTCCAAGGCCTATGATAGCGAAACTGATGAACTATAGAGACAGGGATGCGGAGCTAAGGAAGGCAGGAGAATTGGGCAATCTACAATATGAGGGCTCCTCTCTCTCTTTATTCCCTTCACTCTCAGGGTCCAGCAGGCCCGGAGGCAATTTGCGCAATTGAAGTGCAAGCTGAGGGAGCAGAGTGTGGAATATTCGATGCTGTACGCAGCTGAGAGTGATCTTGAACGGGAAGGCGAAGCTTTTCCCTGTTCCCCAGTCCCTCCAAAAAGCCCTCAAAGACTGGGACAGGCTCGAGAAACAAAGAAAAGGCCAGATGGAGGATGACCGAGCGGATGGTGCGAGTGGCGGTCTTGATGCCAACAACTGAAGGGACCCACCCTCATGTTTAGAATTTTTTATAGTGACCTGGGGCGTTTGACTGTGGGAGCTTTGGTGTGGTCTTCACTACTGTGGTTCGCTAATCCCTGCTTCTATAACTAATTTGGGCAATGTTCTACTAAACTGTAGTTTCAATTCTGCTTAGGCCTGGGTTGGGGTGCAAGACTGCTGGGTCCTTCTTGTGCAAGAGACATTATGGCGCAGGAACCTTTTGTGAGGAACCTTCTCTCCTTCCAGTGGTAGTCTCATAGTAGATGCTTAGTGGTGGTGCGGCAATGTGGTACACAGAAGTGTCGGCAGGCAACATCCGCCCCAAGGCGTTTCACACAAGTGTACCATATGTTACTTAGTGCCTATTGTTGCACAATTGTTGTTTTCCTTCAATATGCTATAGGATTTGCTGGTTGGGTGGGCAGTAGACTACCTATGCCTAGTTGGGGATGGCATGCCGTGGGAGGGGGAGGGGCTGGGTTTCTTCTTTTTTTAATGGTTCACATGCACATTAAAGTTGTGAGTGATCAAGTGGCGTCACTAGGGGGGTGCGGGGGGTGCGGACCGCACCGGGTGACACCCTCACATGGGGGTGACACCAGCAGGCCTCTGTACATGGCACCCCCTGCACCGCACCCGAAGGCCTCGGAGAGACTCGATCCGCCTTAAACAAAAGCGAACAGAGATATTTTCTCACCTATTCGAATTAAAATGTTCTCATTAGTTGAAGTTTGAAAAGTGTAGTAATGAGGGCCCCCCGCCATTTATATGGAAAAAGACACGGTGCTAAAGAGGGGGGGCCGGGGAGGGGGGGTATTAACCGCTTGGAAATTAGCTTTTACTTTAGCTGTTTCATATCATAAAATTCTCACGTCTACAAACTCGCTGGTGCCTTGTACACAGATTTCTTTTTGCATCTTGAAAAGCTTTAAAAGAGAAAGCACATGAAAGCGGCAGGGAGTGTAAAAGGGGGGGGTCCTGCCCCCCCCCCCCCGGGTTTAATGTGCGAGAGAGAGGGAGCTAGAGGGAGTAAGAAGACAGAGAGAGAGAGAGAGTTAGAGTGAGAAAGACAGAGAGAGAGGGAGCTAGAGGGAGTAAGACAGAGAGAGGGAGACAGAGGTAGCTAGAGGAAGTAAGACAGAGAGAGAGGGAGCTAGACAGAGGGAGCTAGAGGGAGTACGATAGAGAGAGAGGGAGCTAGAGGGAGCAAGACAGAGAGAGAGGGAGCAAGACAGAGAGAGAGGGAGCTAGAGGGAATAAGAGAGAGGGAGCAAGACAGAGAGAGAGGGAGCTAGAGGGAATAAGAGAGAGGGAGCAAGACAGAGAGAGAGGGCGCTAGAGGGAGTAAGACAGAGAGAGGGAGCTAGAGGGAGTAAGACAGAGAGAGGGAGACAGAGGGAGCTAGAGGGAGTAAGACAGAGACAGAGAGGGAGCTAGACAGAGACAGAGGGGGCTAGAGGGAGTAAGACAGAGAGAGAGGGAGCTCGAGGGAGCTAGACAGAGAGAGGGAGCTAGAGGGAGTAAGACAGAGAGAGAGAGGGAGCTAGAGGGAGCTAGACAGAGAGAGGGAGCTAGAGGGAGTAAGACAGAGAGAGGGAGCTAGAGGGAGTAAGACAGAGAGAGAGGGAGTCAGAGGGAGCTTGAGGGAGCAAGACAGAGAGAGAGGGAGCAAGGCAGAGAGAGCGAGCTAGAGGGAGTAAGATAGAGAGAGAGGGAGCTAAAGGGAGTAAGACAGAGAGAGAGGGAGCTAGAGGGAGTAAGAGAGAGAGAGGGAGCTAGAGGGAGGAAGACAGAGAGAGGAGCTAGAGGGAGTACGACAGAGAGAGAGGGAGCTAGAGGGAGTAAGACAGAGAGAGAGGGAGCTAGAGGGAGTAAGACCGAGAGAGAGGGAGACAGAGGGAGCTAGAGGGAGCAAGAGAGAGAGAGGGAGATAGAGGGAGCAAGACAGAGAGAGGGAGCTAGAGGGACCAAGCCGGAGAGAGAGGGAGCTAGAGGGAGCTAGAGGGAGTAAGACAGAGAGAGAGGGAGCTAGGCGGAGCAAGACAGATAGAGAGGGAGCTAGAGGGAGCAAGACAGAGAGCGAGCTAGAGGGAGCAAGAGAGAGGGAGCTAGAGGGAGTAAGACAGAGAGAGAGGGAGCTAGACGGAGTAAGACCGAGAGAGAGGGAGACAGAGGGAGCTAGAGGGAGCAAGAGAGAGAGGGAGCTAGAGGGAGCAAGACAGAGAGAGGGAGCTAGAGGGACCAAGCCGGATAGAGAGGGAGCTAGAGGGAGCTAGAGGGAGTAAGACAGAGAGAGAGGGAGCTAGGCGGAGCAAGACAGAGAGAGAGGAAGCTAGAGGGAGCAAGACAGAGAGCGAGCTAGAGGGAGTAAGAGAGAGGGAGCTAGAGGAAGTAAGACAGAGAGAGAGGGAGCTAGAGGGAGTAAGACCGAGAGAGAGGGAGACAGAGGGAGCTAGAGGGAGCAAGAGAGAGAGAGGGAGCAAGAGAGAGAGAGGGAGGGGAGCAAGACAGAGAGAGGGAGCTAGAGGGACCAAGCCGGAGAGAGAGGGAGCTAGAGGGAGTAAGACAGAGAGAGAGGGAGCTAGGCGGAGCAAGACAGATAGAGAGGGAGCTAGAAGGAGCAAGACAGAGAGCGAGCTAGAGGGAGTAAGAGAGAGGGAGCTAGAGGGAGTAAGACAGAGAGAGAGGGAGCTATAGGGAGTAAGACAGAGAGAGAGGGAGGGAGCTAGAGGGAGTAAGACAGCGAGAGAGGGAGCTAGACAGAGAGGGAGCTAGAGGGAGTAAGATAGAGAGAGAGGGAGCTACAGGGAGCTAGAGCGAGCAAGACAGAGAGGGAGCTAGAGGGAGTAAGAGAGAGAGAGGGAGCAAGACAGAGAGAGGGAGCTAGAGGGACCAAGCCGGAGAGTGAGGGAGCTAGAGGGAGCTAGAGGGAGTAAGACAGATAGAGAGGGAGCTAGAGGGAGCAAGACAGAGAGGGAGCTAGAGGGAGTAAGAGAGAGGGAGCTAGAGGGAGTAAGACAGAGAGAGAGGGAGCTTTAGGGAGTAAGACAGAGAGAGAGGGAGCTAGAGGGAGTAAGACAGAGAGGAAGACAGAGGGAGTAAGACAGGGAGAGAGGGAGCTAGACAGAGAGAGGGAGCTAGAGGGATTAGGATAGAGAGAGAGGGAGCAATACAGAGGGAGAGGGAGCTAGAGGGAGTAGGAGAGAGAGAGGGAGCTAGAGGGAGCTAGACAAAGGGATGGAGCTACAGGGAGTAAGACAGAGAGAGAGGGAGCTAGAGGGAGTAAGACAGAGAGAGGGAGACAGAGGGAGCTAGAGGGAGCAAGACAGAGAGAGAGGGAGCTAGACAGAGAGAGGGAGTAAGACAGAGAGAGAGTGAGCAGCCACCAACCTCACACAATGGATCACCCACAGCGCCGACGAACTAGCACCCTTGAAAAACCATAAAATCAAGCAAGGTAGCAAATAAGCCCCCTGGTTCAACGATGACCTTAAGAAATCCAAGAAGTTCTGTCGCACCCTCGAGAAAGCCTGGAGAAAAAACCCTACCACTGACAACCTGGCCACTTTCAAGAACGCCACCCGCAAACACCACCAACTGATCCGATCCACCAAGAAATCCGCATTCAAGGATCGACTTGACAACAACGCCCACAACAGCAAGGAACTATTCAACATCGTCAAAGAATTTACCAACCCCACCGCCGGCACCAACGACATCACTACCTCCCAAGACCTCTGCGACTCCCTAGCTTCATTCTTCCACAACATACATAACAGCTTTGAAAACCAGTCCGGAGACCAGTCCTCTCCACCCACCTCCGAACCAAAACCCCCCCCCGAACAACATTTGCACCTGGAACCCAATCACTGCCTGAAGACACCATCCGCCTGATGAACTCCATCCACTCAGGATCGCCAACCGACCCATATCCCCACCACATTTTCAACAAAGCAGACTCCACTATCGCACCCCATCTCCGAGACGTCATCAACTGCTCCCTCAACTCTGCTACCTTCCCGGAAAGCTGGAAACATGCCGAACTCAGCGCACTTCTGAAGAAACCCACAGCAAATCCCACTGAACGTAAGAACTACCGCCCCATCTCGCTCCTCCCATTCCCTGCCAAAGTCATTGAGAAAGCTGTCAACAGCCAGCTCGCCGCCTTCCTCGGATCCAACAAATCGCTCGACCCCTCACAGTCCGGCTTCCGAGCCAAACACAGCACCGAGACCGCCCTCATCGCAGCAACAGACGACATTCGAACACTACTGGACAACGGAGAAACAGTTGCCCTCATCCTACTTGACCTCTCCGCAGTCTTCGACACAGTTTGTCATAGCACCCTCATACAACCCCTCAGCAACGTCGGAATACAAGGAAAAGCATTGGACTGGATCATCTCGTTCCTCGCCGGAAGAACCCAGAGAGTCCGCCTCCCCCTTTTAGATCAAAGGCCACAGAAGTCATCTGCGGCGTACCACAAGGATCATCACTCAGTCCCACCCTCTTCAACGTATACATGAGTCCCCTCACATCCATCGTGCGCCAACACAACCTCAACATCATCTCCTACGCTGACGACACCCAGCAGATCCTCTCCCTCACAAAAGACCCAAACACCGCCAAAACCAACCTACACGAAGGGATGAATGAAGTAGCCGAATGGATGAAGAACAGCCGCCTAAAACTGAACTCGGACAAAATGGAAGTCCTCATCTTAGGCTCATCCCTCTCTGCCTGGGACGACTCATGGTGGCCACCGGCCCTGGGAACCGCACCCATACCTACGGACCACGCACGTAACCTGGGCTTCATCCTGGACTCCTCCCTCTCGATGACCAGACAAGTCAACGCCGTCTCATCATCATGCTTCAACATCCTACGCATGCTCAAAAAAATCTTCTATTGAATCCCCACCGAAACAAGAAAGACGGTCACCCACGCACTGATCACAAGCCGACTGGATTACGGAAACACCCTTTACGCCGGAACCACAGCCAAACTACAGAAAAAACTCCAACGCATCCAAAACGCCTCAGCCTGACTCATACTAGACATCCCCCGCCAAGCTCACATTTCCGGCCACCTGAAAGACCTCCACTGGCTCCCCGTCAACAAGAGAATAACGTTCCGTCTCCTTACCCACGCACACAAAGCCCTCTACGACCCGAATGCCTCAACACACGCCTGTCCTTCTACACCTCTACCTGCCAACTACGATCGTCCAACCAAGCCCTCGCCGCAATTCCGCGCATCCATAAATCCACCATGGGGGGTAGATCCTTCTCCTACTTAGCGGCCAAAACCTGGAACTCTCTCCCCACCCACCTCCGACTTACACAGAACCACCTCTCCTTCAGAAAGCAACTGAAAACTTGGATATTCGATAAGTAAAGTACCCCCCTCCCTCAAGCGCCTTGAGACCCTCTGGGTGAGTAGTGCGCTATACAAATCTCTGAACTTGAACTTGAAACTTGAACCTATGGAGACTGGGATAGGCCGAGCTCAGTACTGGCGGAGCTGGCTCACCGTCAATCCGAGACTGGAGTTATTACTGTGTTGATGGATGAGAAGGGCACTGTTTTGAAAGAGCAGGCGGACATAGTCAACCGGTTCCGCCGATACTATCAGGATTTGTATAGCTCCAAGCTAGCCCCAGATGAGGAAAGCATAATGATTTACTTAGAATACATACAGCTGCCATGGCTCACGGATAGTCACAGGGAATACTTCATGAGGCCCTTTGAAGCTGTCGAGGTTTGTATGGCACTGAATTCCTTGCATGATGGTAGCGCCCCAGGACAGGATGAGCTCACTGTGTCCGTTTACAAGGCTTTTGGTGACCTGTTGATTCCACACTTGAGCACTCTGTTCCAAGAAATGGGAGAGACTGACATCATGCCTCTCTCTATGTATGAGGCACTGATAGTAATGATATTGAAACCTGGTAAAGCGCCTCAAGAGTGCTTGTCTTACAGACCACTGTTGTTAATAAACGTCAACACTAAAATCTTGGCTAAAATATTTGCCAATAGACTGTCCTCATGGTAGGCCCTGAACAGGCGAGCTTTGTGCCGGGCAGCACGCTATCATACAACCTGAGAACAGTTTTTGGTGCCTTGCAACACGTTAAACCTGATGTTAAGGTGGCAACAGTGTTTTTAGACGATGAAAAAGCCCTTGATTCGGTCAAATGGAAATTCATGCTAGCGAGTCTGAGGTGCCAGGGCATAGGGTAAGTCTCCCTCCAATTAGTATTGGTACTTTATAATTCGCCCACAGCTCGAGTGTGCATTGGGGACTTAGTCTCCTCTCCCATTCAGATATCTAGGGGTACCAGGCAGGGGTGTCCCCTGTCTCCACTATTTTATGCTGTGGCTGCAGCACCCCTGCCGCAGGCACTTTGTGAATACCATGCTACTGTATATACGGAACCCGGAAACAAATCTCTCCCCAATAATCCGAGAAGTGTTACGATTTGGTGGTCTCTCGGGTCTTAAAATCAACTGGGACAAATCTATAATCTTCCCATTAATGCCGGTCACAGTGCTGAAGTCCTTAGACTATCCTCTCCACTGGACATCCCATCTGGTTAGGTACTTGGGGATCCATATTCACTCTGATAGAGCACAAGTACTTAGAGCAAATTATGGCAGAGCTATTACTAAATTGCAGGAAGATATAGGCAGGTGGATACAGCTTCCTCTCTCCTTGGTGGGTCGGGTGTCCTTGATGAAAATGATTGTACTCCCCCGATTCCATTTTCTGTTTGTCAATATCCCTATGGTTATTCCCCAACACACTTTTAAAACGCTGCAGACTCTGATGGGTAAACTGGCATGGGCATGCAAAATTCCGCGTGTCAAGCTGGATATCCTAACCTCCCTCTGCGGGGAGCCTGGGAGCACCGTATTTAGAACTGTATTACAGGGTGGCGCAAAGCTCTCATGCTCATAGTTGGTTTCACGGCCCGCACAATTTACCCCACCTTCAAATAGAGATGGTACTAGCAAGTCATGACCCTCTCCCACATTTGTTAACTCAGGCATCTATTAGGCGTTGCAGCGTTCTGGACTCAGTTAACTCTATTGTACACACCAGGCTGGAGCTCAATTGTACTTTCCACTTATGCCTGTAGAATGGTGCCACTGGTTCACTATAAGTTCCAAAAGAGGAGCACTCCACTTGGTGAACGCCCGCGGATGCATGAGAGGGGAGAGTATGCACATGGGTGGAGGTGGCAGCGGGCATAACTGACCTTACCGTCTTAACACAATTTCACTTCAGAACTCGCCATGCGCTGAGGGCACTGCTTGGCGATGAGCTACAAGAACCTCCGGATATCATTGCCTTTTCCTTTTTTCTGTGCCAGAATGCCCCAGTTAAATTAGTCTTGAAACTCTGTGCCACATCACAAGCCTCTATATGCAATACACCAAAGCAAGGCTGGAATGGCAGACTGATATTGGTGTTCCCCTCACCAATAATATCTGGCAGTGCTGCTGTGAAGCCACTCAAAAGATCTCACTCAATGGCAGGCACAGACTGGTCCATTTCAAGTATCTGAATAGTGTGCACTACACGTGGAAGAGGCTGTATCACTACGGGCTCAGGGACACTGATCGGTGTGAAAGATGTGGGATGGCAGTGGCAGATTTTTTGCACATGGCATGGTTGTGCCCTCCTGTAGCAGAATTTTCGTAGGACATTTTTCAAGCACTAAATGCCATAGCAGATCAATCCCTCTCCCCTGACCCTCTTCTAGCTCTTTTGGGAATACATGAAACCCCTCAATAAGAACATCAGAAAGTTAGTCTCTATGGGTTTTCTATTGGCTAAATGGATTGTGATGTGGTGGATGCGCGCTCCCGTACCAACTGTGACAGACTGGGAGAGGGATATGCTCTACTGTAATACCAAGTCTAACATATACAATGAGTTGTTGCCTCCCCGTAGTGACCTAAACACTTCAGGGGTCTGCTTGCACAATACCTAGTGGCAAAAGAGGGTAATGATGTGGGCAATGAATGATTGCAGGCTGGCCTGTGATGGCCCAGAAGTCATAAGGCCTACGTGCACTAGACTGTATTTGAAGGGTTGGCTGCTTGTTACAATTGGGAGTTGCTTGTACTTTGCTTAGCAGGTTATCTAAACTGCATTATGGATGTATAAGAGTGCACTATCCCGTCTCTTCATCTATGCTGGAATGTCCCATTGTCAGTGTGTACTGTATCAATGATTCTTGCTGATCGCTTGCTGACTCTGGTCGTTTGAAAACAAATGTAAAAACATTTTTTTTTAAAAGAAGTGTACATTAAGAAACAAACTGTAAAATTGAAAAGGTAAAAATGTCTGCAATGTGAAGAAATTTGAAATTGGGGGCTAAACATTAAGTAAGAGCCTTAGCTTCATTCTTTCAAGCCGCACAAGTCCAGCAAATGGAGTATAGTATGGATGATGAGTGGCCTCAAATTGTAATGCCGGCAAAAAGAGAACATGCATTAGGAGAAAAAAAGACACAGTGATTTGCTAAAGTTTAGTATATCGATACAAGTTTGTTTTAGAAAAGATCCAACCTTTACTTTAAAATTTAAACATTTCTATATTTCTTTGCAAATTCAATAAAATATTTCATAATTTGTGTATTTGTTTGATTTACACTTGTTTCTATATTTTGTTTAGTGTTTTGCAATTCGAATGATAGAAATTAGACTCAGGTCCCCAGCTTCCAGCAATGAGTCAGTGGGGGTCCTCAGATACCATTAATGATTCAGTGGGGGTCCACAGAAGTCAAACAGTTAAGAACCACTGGTTTTCAGAAAGCAAAATCAAATTAGCATCAATTAATGCATATGCTTTGATTAATATGGAATTCAAAGTACATCAAAGTCTTAAGTTCAGCAGACAAACCATCATGGGGTTGTCTCAAAAGGAAAGGACAAAGGAAAATCTGTTCTCTTACTTGGAGAGTACTCTAAATCTCCTGCCCTGCTTTGCTCTATGCTGATGCGAATAACTCACTCTGTAATCTATACCGCACTAATTTAAAACACACAATCCTAACACTTTCCACACCTACACACAGTACTCATAAGATTATCTAAGCAGGGTGATACATGTGCTTGTTAGGTTTTCAGGACTGCTCACAAACCAGTATCCTACCCTTCAAACTTACACTATGAGCTCGTCATGAGCATGGAACGGGTTAACAGGAAAAGATACATGTAGCAGGCTGTACTCGGCAGGTGTCTTCTGAATGCCCTATTCATTAAAACATTCCATGATTATCACAAAGAATGGATAACATTTCTTCATATGGGAAAGAATATAAAACAACAGTGCATTTGATTTGCATTTCATCTGAATCCAGAAGAAAATTGGTCAGACGGCAACACACCAGGTATTACATCGATCACTCTATTTCTTTCTAAGCAGAATCACTGGAATTGAGTCCAAAAGACTGCAGTACTTTTTCAGGAGTCTACCTTGTGGAAGGTGCCATTCAGTCACAACGCCATGTAAACATAATATATACAGTACTATTGTTTTTCGTTCTACATTGCAGTGTGCTGCAGGTACTGCATCAGCAGGACGAGGCCATTGCTATTTTACATCACATCAAGATTGAGATCAATGTGTGAAGACAACAATATATGAGAAGGTGAAATGCATGTAGCTGTACAAACAGTGGTTTGTTGCATACACTGAGTAGTTTCTGTTACTAACTATTAGAATAGTGTCCACCTTGTGTAAACTGGGTGTCACAGGTAATGCTGGATTTGCTACTTATACGCGTTATAGATGATCCAACTGCATGTGTACAAAGCCATTGTCGCTACAGTAGTTTAATTCCCTTAGCTTGACTTAAATAGTTTATCTGCTTTTTTTTGTTGCTTAATCCGGCCATTTTGTGACTTGTCCAGCATTCCTTTGTTAACCATCTATGTGGCTGGCCTCTGCTGATGTGTCCTGCCCGATTTGGGTTTTTGTCTGGCTTTCCAGTGGCTCCCCATTTGGCAACTGTGAATAGTTTTGAGAACATAGCTTCCTCCAAAGGATACAGTAGATGCCTTCTTCTCTACTCCTAGCCACTAGCTGTAGCGTACTCAGCTTGTTGGCACATATTGGAGACTGCACTGACTCCTTGGGTATATACCTGTGTCCAAGCTGCGGCAGCCATGTCTACACCGTTCGAGAGTACTGCCAGGCGAATTTACATCACCATTCATTCCTACTCTATGAATGTGTGGAGGAAGATTGTGTATGTTGCGTAAATTACCCAACCCATATGTGCATTCCTACAACTATGAAGTATGACACATTTCTTAACTGTTGTTATTTGCAGATGACACATGCCATAAAATAGAGATTTGGTGATTTACGCATTTTAATTACACAGACTGAACCACACACATTGACACAACATACAAATGTGCCGGAATTGGAACACAGCCATTGGGTCATTTCCTTTGTGGCAATCGTATGTGGAGCTTCATTGGTGTTTTTTTATGTAGGGTTATCTGTGACATATGTAAATTGAATGTAAATTGATACTTGTATAGCGCACTACTCACCCACAAGGGTCTCAAGGCGCTTGTTCGAATACCGCTGTGGAACCCATCCTGGCTTTCCCTGTGAGGTGTCCACTCCTGGGCACCCCAAGGTGGAGGCCAGGCATTCTTAGCGTTGTGGGGGCCGTTGTGGAGATTAAGCAAGCTATTGCCCAGAGTTGCAGAGTGGGACTCCATGATTGGAATAGGCACCGAGGCGAGAATTATCAGGTCCGTGGAATTTTTGAGCCCAAGACCCCCTGGTCCCGGGCTAGACCTCTGCATCAGGGTCTGCCGATCTAACCATTGAGCCACACTTCTCCACATCAGTTGCTTTCTAACATCCTTCTTCCTGTGTTCCTTCAGTCAAATTGTCGGATGTGTATTCTGATTGTGCAACTTCCAAAAAATATTAAAAGTGCTGCCCAGTAGACATCACACATAAGAAGTTCACAAAATATACCTTTTCATGCTCAATTTATTAATTATTTAGTTAATGGAAATAACAAAGCTCATTTAAAACGTTCTTAAAAAAGTACTTTCTTGAAGGCAGTTTTATTGCACTAGCAATAAGACACACTAACAAAGCAAACCTAAAAACTGGTATATTGTTCATATTTATTTTATCTAATTTATGGAAAGGACGATTAGTCATAAGGTCAAAGAGGTTTTGCCATTGCAAAGTCACTGCTGTACAAAGCAGTAGGCATTGCGAGGGCAAAATCCGAAAATGCAAAGTACTAAAATGGCAATGGATTGTTCACAAAAAATATATGTGAACATACCTGAAATTTTGTGCAAAATATTCACCGGTATTTTGTGTGACTATATAACGCAAGGGAATGCCTTACTTTCAAAAGCCAAACATGATACCGGCAGTACAGTAGTTCAAGGAGAAAATATCTCTAGGCCGTGGTCGCCCTTTTTGGGCTACAATTATGGAAAATGTCGGTGACGTGAAAATGTATGAATTTTGCATAACCCAAAATATGCAATTTGACACATAAAAAAAATGCTCAAACCTAATATTGACGGGGCACTAATTCCAAGGATCCTTGTTAATAGGCCATTTCCGCTCACCTGAACTCCCAAAGACTTAGCCAGGATGTATCCAGAGGCTGTGCTAACAGCAATGTTTGGACAGCCGACTTTAGTATTTATCTATTTAGTTTGGTAACTTTTCCCTAGTTTATATTTTTAAATGTTTGAAGTAGTCCGAAGTGCTATATTCTAAGAAAAATATAATGAAGGGGTTGAATTGTGATGCAATTACAGTTTTTTAGAGTCCCTTCTTGAATAAACAATAGCCGAATAATTACATTTGCTCATTCTTTGCATGCTGCAGGGGAAAAAAACCTTAATCAGTTTAAAAGGTATGCCTTTCCGGAGAACGAAAAGGAAGAAACAGTCTCACACCCAACCCAAGATCAACTGCTGGTTCTTCTATGAATTCAGGTAGTTTTGCAGCTAATGAGGTACTTTAAGGAAAAAAGAAATGTTTCCTTAGAAGCACTTCATGGTGTTCTCATAAAATTGTAATGAAGCAGTCACTTAGTTTTTGCTGCATGATGGATGGGTTGGAAATAAGCACAATGGGGAACATTTCACATGTAACCAGCAGAAACACTAACAGAAGCACTCGTGTTGTGCAACTGACAACCATTAATTGCTGAATGTGTTTATTAATCGTGTCATTTTATATGTAGGTAGGAATATTAATTGAATGTGCCTTACTTTGTATGTAAATTTGTAAATGTTCCACTATATAAAACTTTATAAATAAATAAATAAATATCTCTTATGTTATGTTAGCTCAATTTTGTAGACCTGAAATGCATTTTCCCTGTAGGATCTCATATTAGAATTAATAGTTGAAATGCATGTACCCATTTGATTCAGTTCTATCTCATGTTTCTGTTGCAGGTGGAAGGATCATCCTTGTTAGTTAGAATACTGTCTTTGTTTGAGGAGTTAGGCAAGGAGAGAAGGAGATACACTGAGAGTTGATACTGATATTGGAGAACTATTGTACTTTCTCATCGGAGAGACAGGAAATCAAAGTAATCTCACCAACTCGGGAGCATCGCTGCCCAATGGAAAAATGCCTATGAGGAGGTGGCCTGACTGGATGGTGTGACCTGCGAGCAATCCTGGGATACCACCTGTGCTATTGATGTATCGTAACTAGGGAAAGAGCCCAGGATACTTCTGCCCTGCCTCAAGAGAGAGGGTATCTTAGAACAAGCTCTCTCTTAGTAGCTTCATGCTGCTTGACCCAATGTGGGGAGAATTCTTAGGAAGACTTCACACGCTAACACCTTAACTGGTCCTGCCCCGCAAATGCTTATTTAGGGATGTCACGTTAGCGCTAGTGTACGGACAGATTAATGCTTTATTCCCACTAATGTATGATGCAGAGGAACTTGGACATTTGTTCCCTAATCTTTTGTATTCCGATTCTTGAACTAATTATCTTGTGCATGTTGCATCGCCTTCCTTTGATTCACAGATCTGGCTTTGCATTAGTTCCAATGTATTTCTACACCCTCATCTTGAGGTTTCTGTATGTCCAGTTATTTTTAGCTTTGTAATAAATCAACTAACTCTATTTGGTAGTCTGTGATTCCTATGGGTCATAGTGAATTGGAATTGAAATGATTGACCAGCTAATAATTTCTCTCCCTCCCCCTGCTTTCATGATGAGAAAAAGTACCATCGACTTGAGGTTCTAGAGCAGATCTAGAACACAGAACTCAGCTCCTGCAGGGTGGAGCTAATGACTTCCAGCACCATGGTAAAGGATTGCCTGTAGTATTTAGAGATCCCCAGGCAGGCATCTATTTTTCTGAGAAGGAAGCTACCACCACAGAACCATGTTTAAAGTACCCTCTCAGCACACTTTTTTTGTTGAGAGAAAGGAAAGTCCGAAGGCTCGAGTTAGTATTTTTTGCACAAGAAGCTTATATCCTCTCATGGCAGACCGGGGCAGGGAAAATGACGGACAGTTGTCCTACCATCAATAGAGCAATCCTGTGGTGAACAGACTATTGCCTCAAGGGTTGGCACCGGCAGAGGCAGTAGAGGCTCCGTCAATAGAAATCCCACAGTTTTCCAGACTCTAAATATAACAGGGAACCAACAGGACCAACAGAGGCTCCAAAGACAGTAATCCCACAGTTTCCCTAACTCTAAATATGGCAGGGAAGCCGCATGTTTGGCGAGGCAGGAAGAACACAAGTTTATGGCATTCTTCCTTTTCTGCCAAATCATACAGAAGGCCAAAAGTTTGAATTACAAATAGGGGTGTGCACAGTTTATGTTATGCAAGCAAAGTCTCAGGTAGATTCACAGTTTGGGCCTGCCTGTAGTTCTTAGCCATTCTTGCTTTTGCTGTGCTTGGACTAGTATGGACTCGATTAGACTAGCATAGACCATAACTAAAGAAGGGAATGAAGAAAATAACATGAAACTCTCAGTAGGGGACACTAAGCAGTGGTCATAGTTACAGCATCAACCCACCAAGTTTGGATGCATATAGAAGTAGTAATTTCTCTAAAGAGCTTGAAGAGAAATATTTTTTTCTCTGGCTTTGGTTTGTATGGCATTTTGCTTGAGATTTTTCTCACGCTGACCTCTCAGATGAGAAGATGACTGCGAAAGATGCTTTATTCACTACCTTCCCTCGTAACATCTTAGCTTAATTTGATGTGATTGCCATGCCAACATCAGCTTTGACCCAATTTTGCTGCATTTCCTCAAAAACTGATAAAATAATCTATGACAGATTCTATGTTTCCCAATGAGCACTGCGGCTCAATTTGTTTTCAGGGTTATTTTGTAAGTCTGGCTAGAGACAGCTTTATCTTGTGAGAAGCATTTGCTATATAGGTTAGTTGAGGAGATTCTAAAGAAACTATGTGGCCCGAAGGCTACATATTTAAGGGCCAGATGTACAAAGCATTTATCTTGTTGCAAACTGCCTGATTCTCCGAAAATGCTTTTTTACATGTACAAAATTAGCACTTCAGTATTTGGAAGGGGCGTGGTTAAGGGGTCCCTTCCAAATATCGGTATGGTATGTATTACTGTTTTGCGACCAAATTTTGGTCGAAAAACAGCAATACTTTACCACCAGTTTAAAACTGGTGACAACCCATTCGCAAAGGGGAAGGGTTCCCCCTAGGACCCTTGCCCTTTGAGAATGTAAATAAAGGACTTTTTTAAGAACAGGCAGACTACTCTTAAAAAAATGGAACTGCAAAGTTTTCTTTTTTCGTTTTAAATGCATCCCATTTTCCTTTAAGGAAAACGGGCTGTATTAAAAAAAATAAGATTGTTTATCAAAAAACAATCACAGACATTGACCTCAGCAGGCCATCATCACTGTGATATCTGTGATTCCTAATGGGTTACATATTGTGACCTACCTCATTATTATACATGAGGTAGGTCTATTCATGAACAACTAGGAATTGCTAATGAAAATCAAAAGACTTTCATACATTAGGAGTATGGATTTCCTAATTGTGATTCGTAGCGAATAGCAATTAGGAAATCTGTATTCCTAATGTTAGTACATCTATCCTCTAATGAGCTAGCTCATGAGGTTGAGTGATCACTGCATTGGCTGTGTTTAATGTGCAGTTCACAGATTTCAAGGTTAGTAAGATAGCTTGCTGGGCATTAGCCAGCACCACTGGGTGAGTATATGCGTAACCTCAAGATCACATATATTGTATCTTATGTATTTCATACATCCTAAACCCCCTAAGGGGTAGCTGAGCTATTTAGAGGGGTATTTAATACTGGGAAAGGTCAGTCAGTTAGAAAACTTTATTTGGTTAGTTACAACCTTAAAAGTAGACCCTATACATAAAATTCTATAAAAACATAAGCAGGATCATATTAAAAACGTGGCATATGTACATCACATTGAATAGCACTTTCCTTCATACTATATACAAATGTTCCCCTTTGGGTAATTAAGTCAAGTAATTTTCCATCAGCATCAAATCCTTTCCAAGAGGTTCCATGCCACATCGTTAACCTTTACATGCACAGCCTCATCCTGCCCCAAATGCGCAGGATACGATATTTACTCTGTACACTTAAGGAACGCCTTGACTTTGCTCATAAATTTCCCCACAGCACAAGCAATATCTAAATTCGTCATTTCAACTATAAGACTAGCAACTTGCATCCTATTTCTGATCCTGTATTTTTTAAATATCGGGCATAAAATCTCTTTCCGTAGACCTAAAAACAACATACAATCTAAAAAAATATGTACAATATCACAATGGGTACCTAACGCACAAGTACAGGTCCCATTATTATTCAACATAAAATTTTTAACTCCACTATTCCCATAACAGGGGTTTATCCCCATTCGCACGTTTAGTACCTCACGTCTTAAATGGAAGCTTGGCAATCTGTCTAAATAGGGATACTGTTGGTTAAGTTCCCAAGCCAGGGTCATATGCGATAACTGGGAAAGGTAATCTTGAGGGGCAGTTAACTACAGTAACAGCTCCTGGAGGGAGTGCTGCGGGGCGGTGGGGCGGGGCAGGGTGGGGGAGGGGCAGTGTGCGGGGTAGTAAACGCCAGCATACTGCCGAATGGAGGTAAGTACATAAAAAATAAAAATAATCAATTGCGCAAGCTGCATTGCCATTTTGCGTTGCAGCGTGCCAATTGTAATTTGTTTTATTTATTTATTCATGTACGTACCTTCGTTCGGCTGTATGCCGGCGTTTACTACCCCCCACCGTGCCCCTCCCCCAGCCTGCCCCGTCCCACTGCCTCGCAGCACTCCCTCCACGAGCCAATACTGGTTAACTGCTTTACAGAAAATATCTTTTATTTTTAATTTACATTTTTTCTTTTAACTTGTTCTTCCACGGAGTAACTCAGTATGTTACTACCATAATTCCCACAATCATAAAACAAATCTTTCTATTACATTAATCAAGGACAACGCAATACAGTGTCATTTTGTAGGAAGAGCATCTTCCTGATGCCAAATACTGTACACCTCCCTAAATAGGAGGATCCAAAAGAACAATATCTAAATCCTATACAAAGAAACAAAGAACTCCCTCCCTCCCACCCAGGGTCAGCTAGATACACCCCTCCCATCACATACATATCATGATAATCAGTATGAAACCAGTGCAATAACTCAGTTACACCATGTGCCCTTTAGTCTATCACGGGTGATTTACATACCCTGCTGTCGTGCTCAGATTGCAGCCCCGGCGTCCCCGCAGTATTCTGTGAGGGAGACGCTTCGACCGCCACCCAAAGTGGAGCCTCCACAAGGATTCCCTGCCATGCACTCACGTCATCCTCTAGTTTGACATCATTTCAGACTCGTCTAATACAAACTACCTCTGCCATTGCCAATTCTACCAGGTCCCTGGCCCAATTCTGTAGTGTAGGTGGCTGTGCACTCATCCAATGAATCGCCACCCGCCTCTTTGCTAACACTAAACCCAGCTGTAAAAGTCGTCTTGAAAGTTTCTTGCCCTTGGGTCTTGAGATAAGTCCCAGTAGGACCTGCCCACTCGAGCATTTAATTGACCACCCCGTTAGGTGTCTCAAATGCTCCAATACCGCCTCCCAAAAGGGGGTCACCCTAGGACAGTCCCACACCATGTGCAAGAATCGGACATCAACATATTCACATCTGCGGCACTCAGAGGACCTGTCAGGGTAGATTTTGTGTAGTGTATATGGGGTCAGGTATGTTTGGTGTACAGTGTTATATTGAAGTAGTTTAAAATGCACATTGGAGCTAATTTGTTTGACCTCTATGTGCACCTTTTCCCACTCAGCCTCTGTCAGAGGCGTCTCTAAGAGTTCGTCCCATTTGCTCTGTATTGGCAACGGAGCTACTGCAAAGTTGTTCCTCCGTGCCCTGTAAATATGAGTTACTAATCGGCGGCCCCCGACCATCATGACCAAGGTCCAAAGGGTAGTAGATATGGGCAGCTCCTCTGGGAATGTCGGCTACACCTCACGCGCTATCGCCAAATCTTGGCGTATTGGAGGTATAGTCCACGACCTAAGTTGAATGCCGACACAGCCTCCTCTCTAGTGAGAAACCGCTGATGTAGGTACAAGTCTAAAGCAAGGCAAAACCAAAGGGAATGATGGACGGAGTGTTGAACATGGCAACACTCACCCCCAGTCAACTGATCTTGGTTTAATCCATCATCATTCTTTAGGTCACTCCACCACCCCAGTTCAGACATATGTAAATCATTTAGGTTGTGATACACATCATGGGTATGCGCCAGCCAGACCCCAAGGTATCGGACCGAGTCAGTAACCCAACCCATTTCTACTTCCGGCAGATTGTCTAAGCTCACCTCCCTCAGGTTACCCATGGGGAAGAGTTTGGATTTCCCCTGGTTAAGGCAGAGTCCAGAAAGTAGACCAAATGGGGTAAGTTCCTGCAGAAGCCCTGGGATTGCCACCTCAGGTTGCATGAGGTAAACCATTGTGTCATCTGCATACATTGACACGACATGAGTTGTATCATCCACCCGAACCCCCCAGCACTCCATTCGTCTGCGAAGGACAGCTGCCAGCGACTCCATCGCTAACGCAAACAGGAGCGGCGACAGGGGACAACCCTGTCGCGTACCACACTGCAGCACTAGCCTATCGGACACCTGGTTGTGGAGTCGAACCCGGGCGGTCGGGCCAGAATAAAGTAACTTCACCCACCGCATATAAGAGTCCCCAAGTTTCATTTGAGCCAGAACCCACCACACATAATCCCACTCAATCGTGTCGAAGGCCTGACGAATATCAAGAACCCAAGCCGAGCCCTCAAGTGCCGGTGCATGCCATAAATGTACTAGACGTGCAAATTATGTGTTGTATTGCGGGTTGGGATGAACCCAGACTGGTCAGGATGCACCAGCTGGATCTTATGCGGCCCACCAACACTCCCCATAAAACCTTCATATCAATATTGAGGAGAGAGATAGACCGATAGGACCCCGGGAGGTGGGGGTCCCTGTCTGGTCTAATAATCATTGAGACCAGAGCCTCCATCAAAGTGTTAGGTAGTGTCCCCATCTCGAAGGCCTCCATATATACTGCTAGAAGATAGTGAACCAAGTCACCGGCAAAGATCTTATAGAACTCGGCTGGGAGGCCGTCATTCCCGGGACACCTCCCATTCTTCAGCTGCTCAATTTGCAACAATAGTTCATCCCGTGTGGGGGGCGCCCCCAAAATCTACGCCTCTGATTCACCCAAAGAGGAAAGCTCAATATCTGAAAAGAAGGCCCAGGACGGACCTCCACAGAACACGTTTGTTCCAGGTGTGCCGCAAATGTCCGCACAATTGCCTCCCAGGTGTGCAGCAGAATCCCGTCACAATCCCCGAGCTGCAAAACCGGATCATGAGTGGTCTCTGATTTGATTAGATGAGCTAAGAGTGCCCAAGACATATCTCCCTCCACATACAGTCTCTGTCCATATGTTGGTGTATTTATACTTCTCAAGACGGGAGCTTGCTTCAAGTAATTCTCCCTGGACTCTCCCCCATTCCATCCAACTCTCAGGGACTTAATGTAACATTCTTCCAGGGTCTTCAATCACCTCTCCAAGGACTCTATATCCGCTAATAGTTGCCGATATACACCGTACGTCATTTTCATACAAACCCCTCTAATAACGATTTTCATAGCCTTCCATTCCGTGGATCTCGCATTAGTGGATCCCAGTTCCCTGCAAAATAGTGTTGCAACTCATGATTAACCGCTTGCACAAAGGGATGATCCTGTAAGGCTTTGGCATTAAGATGCCACAAGGGGATAGAGGGGCTGACCGGACCGGATCGCACACTTACTAATAGTGAGGAATGATCGGAGAGATATTGCGGCAAATAAGCGACTGCCTCTGTTGTGGCCAAAAGATGGTCGGAGAGATAACAGGTATGAATCCTCGAGATGGTGTTGGCCGCCGGAGTAAAACATGAAAACTTCCGCCCTACTGGGTTACGGAGCCGCCATACAACATGCAGTCGCAAGCCCTGCAGAACATCCCGAAGAACCCCCACCATTTGCAGCTTGGTGTTATCTCTGGGGGGCTCCCTATCTAGGAACTTGTCTAATATACAGTTGAAATACCCCATAAGAAGTATCTCAGCTCCTAGAAATGGAGTCCCCGCCTTCAGCACCTTTTGGAAAAAGTCTGGACAATCACAGTAGGGTGCGTACACATTAATAATACATAATTCTGTGCCTTCCCATCTCCCAAACAGAATGACATATCGCCCATCTCGATTCAGTACATGATGGAGATGCTGGAACGGCACTCCAGGTGCCACCCATATCAGCGCCCTTCGGGCACAGCCAGAGTAGGATGTGGCATATATTTGACCCCTCCAACGCTTACGTAGGCTTTTGATGGAGTCCCCCCATACATGTGTCTCCAGGAGGCCGGCTACTGCAACACCATACTGTTTTAAAAAGGCTTGTATTCTGCGATGCTTAGCAATGTTACCCAACCCACGGACGTTCCAGCTAAGGAACTTCAGTGTTTGAACTGTCATAATAGAGCAATATGAAAGGTGCAGCTCTGAACCCCTCCCGTCCCGGGCCCATGGCCCTGTTCAACCAATACTGGTGCAGTATGGTGCATCCCTTGGTGACCCTGAAAAATCCCAAACAACAAATCAAACATATACAAAACAAAACGGGCATGTCCCGTCCCCCCACCCCCCTGGCAGTCATGTGAATGAACATATATATTACTATACAAGCCGTCCTACAAACCGCCCAACACCTCCTCCTCTCCCCCTTATCCATAACTACTAGAAATTGCCGTACAAGAGAGTTGGCTACCCCTCGGCACAAGATCACTCTCAAGCCTCCCCGGGAAACCGAGTCTCTGTAGGGGGCGCTGCTGCACCTCCAGCAGCCCAGAGCGGACCATTTTCCCCCCAAATAATCATAACTTCAGGCATAACAGTGACCCAACCCGAGGCTCTGGACCCAGGTCGATGAGGGGTATGGAAATCCACAATGGTACTCCCCAAACATCTCACTTTTATCCACATTTATAGCTCCCATCAACCTGTAATCCCCATTTAACAGAGCTTTCTCAGAGGCTAGCCACCAGCACCGGTTCCCAAACTTTCAACTTAACAATACAAGAGATACATTACAGCTTCTCGGTCTCAGTCCTTTCCACTGCCGGAGCCTCTGGTGTCAGGGATGAATTCTGGTGTAATCTCTGCAGAATCCGAAACTAGCTCTGTGTTTGAAACTTGTAAGGTGCCATCGTTTTGCACCACGATCCAGCCCAAACTCATAGTGCGCCGCTCAGACTTGTGTTTCAGAGGCTGCCATCTATTCCATACAGGTGATCTGGTGGCACGGGAGTCTGCCGTACCTGACACGGAGACCAGTCTTCTACCTTCCGGAGCTTTAGTGTCCAGCCAGTCTCTCGCCTCCTCCGCAAAAAAAAAAGAACAAGATCCGGCCCTCACTCACCACCCTGAGCTTCGCCGGGAACAGGAGACTGTATTGCAGAGTTAGGTCTCGGAGACAACACTTGACGGATAGAAAAGTCTTCTTCTGTTCCTGGACTCTCTGTGTATAGTCTGGGTATATCACAATGGAATGTCCCTCAAAGAAGAAACGTCGTCCACTACGGGAAAGCTGGAGCCAGAGGTCCCTATCCCTAAAATTGAACAATTTAGCGATTATGGCCCGAGGAGGGACCCCAGGTCTCGGGGGGGCACCAACGCTCTATGCGCCTGTTCCACACTGAAGAATTTTGACAACTGTTTGGGTGCCATTACGGAGGTAATCCAGTTCTCAAAGAAGAGATCAGCGACCTCCCCTTCAGCCCTTTCCGCAAAACCTACAAATAGGAGGTTCCCTCTTCTCGACCGTCCTTCAGAATCTTCAGCCCGGTTCTCGAGCTTAATTACCTTTCACTTCAGGTCCACCAACGTGGCACTAAGACTCTTAACCTCACTCTTCAGAGTCTCTGAATCCTTTTCAGTGATCGTCACCCGATCTGAGACCTTACGTAGGTCGGATCTCAATAGGTTGACATCAATAGCCAGAGCGTCTATTTTCCGGATCACATCGTCCCTAGTCACTTGCACAGCTCGGATCACATCCATGAGGGTCAGAGTATCTGCCACCGCCGGATCATCTACCCCTTTCTTTGATGCTGGGCATAGTTCAGAATTTTATTTGCTTACAATTTTGGCGGGTTACCTTTGCCCATTTTCCTTGGCTGACAAATGGATACTGCGAACAGACGTTGATGCAGCACTCAGGCTGTCACTGAGTGTATCCACAGCGTGGAGAAGTAAGTCCCCTGGAACGGAAAAGAATGGCGGCACGGGGCATTCAGTCCTTCACATCCATAGCAGGGTCAGATAACCCAAGTTATAGGATGTATAGAACAACGTCTCTCCTATGGGCAGTGTGGGGTCCAGGAAGCGTCAGGATCCATTAGATAACCAGTCCAGGACCGACGGTACCGACTGCTCCTTCAGAGTGGCCGCTCCGCAACTATGCTTTATACCCTAGCGCACCACCACTATCATTCTTTCTGACGATTTCTTGGTATATGCATCATGGTGTCTCATGAGGCATGCTAGGAAGGCCACTCTCGTGCCCCATGGCGTACACAATTTCCAGCGCTCCGTGGAAAAAGGCGGGGCCGGCAACGGCCCCGCCGCAAGTATGGCAGGCGCAACGACCCCCACCCACTCTGTGTGGTGGGGGCGCGCCCCATCGCTTCATAATAACACGGCAGGCGTGCCTCCCACTGACTGGACCCCGGGTCTCCTAGTGACCTGGAAGTGATTGAATCACTTCCGGGTCACTGTGGAGCAAAGGCCAGGCTGGTTAGAACCTGGCAGTGGGGGGCTCCCGGGACCCATTTTAAGCGCTGACTTCTACTGTGGATAAAATAACAAGGAGCTGTAGGCAGTGCTTAATTTGTGCCGGTGCTTGCCGGTGCTTAGCACCGGCACTTAATTATCAGGGCCGGGTCTACCAGCGTTAATTGATTGTATGGTAATTAGTGGCTCAGTCAGTGTCACTGCTGCACACTGCTGCTCTACTACGTAAGTGCTGCTGTTAGAGTACTGGCATGGCTTTTGTAACGTGTTGAAGTACTTGTTCACTTCACTTGCCTCGTTTCAAGACTCAGTCACACACCACATGTCACACTAGTTAGTTATTACTTCTCTGTTGAATCGTGCACTGCAGCGGCTCAGTGTTGCCGGCCCAGTGGGCGGGACACTGATTATTGGGCAGGGCGTTGGTCTTCTGCGGGGGTTGGAGCTCTGCGCGCCAAGGAACGTGCAGTTTTTGGGTTTCGCCTGCCGAAAGGCTGCGCTCTGCGCAGCTTTTCAGCGCAGGTGAAATCCTATGTCTACACTAAGCACTTCGGGAACGTCCCCCGGCTCTCATTGGCTAGCTCCATAAATGGAGGCTAGCCATTGAGTGCCGGATCTGTCCGTCAAGGCCGGACCAGATTCGGGGGCGTTCCCGAGATTTTTTCCCTGGGCGGAGATGCGCTGTCCATTCCCGCCCCCTCCGTGTGCCTCCCCGCCCCACCCTCGCTGTCCTGGGCACGTTTCCTGCAGTCCGTGTCCCCTCCCGCCGTCCGTGTCCTCTCCCGCCCCCCTCCCGCCCTCCGTGTCGTCTCCCGCCCCCCTCCCGCCCTCCGTGTCGTCTCCCGCCCTCCGTGTCGTCTCCCGCCCCCCTCCCGCCCTCCGTGTCGTCTCCCGCCCCCCTCCCGCCCTCCGTGTCATCTCCGTGTCATCTCCCGCCCTCCGTGTCGTCTCCCGACCCCTGTGTCCTCGTAGGTGCTTGTTTTCGTTTATTAGAGGATACTAAAATGGTGGCCAGAATAGTTGCTTTGTCGGTGGGTGCAAAACCCACTTGATGCAGTTTATCCAATAGCTGTAGTCTCCGTGTCGAGGAATCCAATCAAAATGCAGTCAATGTTGAGTGAAATGAGAGTAATACAATACTGTTTCAAAGATTCTGAGCAGCTTATTTCTGTTTCCCCGCCCCTTAACAAAAAGTGAATGTGTAGCCAATAGTATTGATGATTTCCGAAAGATGGTGAATTTAGCCAATGATGCGTTTCAAGGTGGTGAATGTTTACCGTTTTGTCCAATCACGTAGGACAAGGGGCGGTCCCTCCTCCGGTTTTCCAGCGGCGCCATCTTGAGCAGCTTCTCACTTCGGCAGCTGACGGACAACATGGCAGCTCAAGGAGGACGATTATAATGGCAATGATAGTGGTCGCGCGTCTAAAAGGCAGAAGACGGATGGCAGCGATTCCGGTGGGAATCCTGCTGGTGGGGTAAGTACGTCTTGAAATACTGCACGCTTATTGTGATAATTTGTCTAGGCCTTTCCCAAAGCAACGTGGGTGGTGGCGACAGCGTGTTAGACGGGGTTTTGCTGGATTTGGTGATAAGAGTTCGCTAAACAATAAAAGGGAGCCGGTGATGTTTGTATGAGAGAGTTGTGTGTCGCGGCTCATTATCGGGAGCACTCAAGGAACATGAAATACGGAAGGAATTATTTCGTCGTAGCATTTGTTTTCTTCCTTGATGTATCCGTGAAGGCCGTAACCGTTAAGTGGTGAAATGTTTCGGTTTAGTACAAAAATGCCGGTTAATAGGGAGATAGGTATGTAGACACGTCGGAGCACGAACCGGAAGCACCCCGCTACCACGAGGTCTGCCAGGGTCACCACGCCAGCACGTCTTTGTGAATCTCTTCGTCGTCTTTGGGGGGCAGACGTGTTACCTCCCGGAAGGTGTTTTAGAAGCTTCTGGATATGCTAAAACAATTTCGTGTTTGTTCTATTCAGGAAGGTAACTATGAAGACCCACACAAGACTGCGGCTTCCCCCGTCGTACATGTCCGCGGCCTGATGGATGGTGTGGTTGAAGCAGACTTGGTGGAAGCGTTGCAGGAGTTTGGTCCCATCAGGTATGGCATTATTAAATTTGATATAATGGTCTATCGTCGCTTTTGGAGATTTTTGGTCCTAGTTTAGGTGCGCTTTGTCAGCCTCTGTCCTTGGGCGCAGATAAGAACTGTGCTCAGTTTGAACGAACCCCACCGCTCTTAGGCCACATCCGTGAGCCCATACCAACGTTTTTGAAACCGGTATATGGGAATACAATTACACAATGTATGTTCCCCATTGGCAATTTAACGCGGGAGCGTCCTAAAATAAATCCCTTTATATTTACCAAAAATCTTTGACACCCCGCCCCCCTTCTATCCTGTCTGCTAGCACAGGACGTATGCCCTTATTATGAATACGTGATGCACAAGTTATGTATTACATTTTTACTTTGAGTTCAACTTAAGTGCGGTGACTTTTTTTATTTCCAGTTATGTGGTAGTGATGCCGAAGAAAAGACAGGCCCTGGTGGAGTTCGAAGATGTCATTGCTGCATGCAATGCCGTGAACTATGCTGCAGACAACCAGATCTATATCGCAGGGCATCCAGCCTTTGTAAATTATTCGACAAGCCAGAAAATTTCCCGCCCCGGAGATCCCAGTGATGATACAAGAGGTGTCAACAACGTGCTTCTTCTAACCATCCTCAACCCTATCTATTCAATTACCACGGTAGGTTCAGTGAAAACTGTAGGGGGGGGGGGGTTGTTAAATTGTGATTCAGTGCACTTTCAAGATGTCTTCGACTCATACATTGGAGCTACCCATATGGTTGTAAAAACCACGACATCCATACAGAGGGGGTGTTGTGAAAGTAAATTAATAGCATTTACAATGCAACGGTTTCGCCTTTGGAAAAGTTAGAGCTATTGGCAATGTAAATGACAATGCCATTTATTTATCTGTTTTCTTAACCAACACATAAAAACACATTTTGGGATTTACAATGTCAATAGCTCAAACTTTTCCAAAGGCGAAACCGTTGCATTGTAAATGCTTGTTTTCAGAATGATTTCAATGCGCGGATTGCAAGCTTTTGCTGCTTTGGCACACAGCGGACAGCACAGTGCACACCTCATACCCGGCCGCCTCTCACCTCCGTGTCAGGAACTTCCAAATAGAACATGGCCATTCGGTTCAAGATTCAAAGAACCGTTCACCAGCGTCGCTAAGTGAAAGTAAGTCAGTGTAAGTGTGAAACCGAAAGTAAGCCAGCAGCAAGAAGCAGCCAGGCAGGACCGTGTTTAGCTGCAAGTGCGACATCACATGCTCCTTTGGCGACTTGTTGTTAAGTCTGAGGAGTAGTCCGGCGCCGGCATAGGCTAGTGTAGCCGTCCACCACCAGCAGTGAGTGAGTGAGTACTCTAGTACTAGTACGGTCTGACTCTGGCCAGTGCCGCCCGCAACCTTTCTCTGTGTTGAAATATGATGCGCATGTGTTTTTTCGGGATGGGAGAGGGGGGGGGGTAAGATAGCCTCGTGGCAAACGGACTTCAACCGGACATTGTTGTTCTATTTAGTTCCACACTGGGATCTGGGTGTAACACCATATACAAGTTTATCACCATAAGAAAGGCACCAATCAGGACCCTCTGCTGCAATAATACACACAACTCTAAAAGCACATATATTTATAAAATTGACATAGGTATCCCATGCCACACTCTTCCGTCATTGACGCAGCTAGCCTGTTGAAGCACTGCTAACTTTTGCAAGAAGGGGGTTGAGCGCGACAGGCAATGATATGTTTGAGATTAAACTGTTGTCGTGCTGGAAGGGCGCTGGGAGCCAAGGTTTAAACGGGTTCTGTTGATTATGGAGTCAGTCAACACAGTATATCAACTTCAGCAGGTACCTTCTCCGGAAAGTCAGAAGAGAAATGAAAGGGCGAGATTTTGATCGATACCTTATATCTATTGATCCAAACCTCGATCTGGTCGACTGAACCTTTATTGCCTGTCTTGGAAGGAAACAGTACACCTATCTGCAAATTAGTTCACCCAAGAAAGGACTCTACTCTCAAAGATCACGGACAACTTCTTGGTTTCAAAAGTTTATTGTAAAGATATAATGAGCTGCAAATACAAGCATCTCAGAATGAGATTCACGAGATACACAGGTCCAATTACATACATGTGCTCTCGAAAAGCCCTCAGACGAGCAACAGAAATCACTAACACAAGTTCTAAAAATAGCAAAGCTATCAGCATAGACGCATATCTCTCCTTCATTTAGGTTGGAGGAAAACAAACACAGGTTAGGCGTCCCTACCCTGTTCTAGATGGTATCCCTACTTAACCAAATCCCAACCTAACAAAGGTGTCAGCAATGAATGACCCCCAAGGGAAGTCACCCACTCTAAGTCTCTTGGTGAAAACCTAAAGTTCTCCAGTCATGACCCCTCACTGCCTACCCATCCGCTCTCTAAAGGGTCCTCAGGTCTCTGCTCTAACTCCACCCAGGGGTGCTGTCCCTAATACAAAACAGTCAACAACATTTGAGACGCCCCTTGCGAAACGCCTCTCACGTGGTGCAACTTCAGGCTTTTTCCATGATGCTTTGTATTGGGCCTCAGACGTTAGAGTTGACCTTGCTTCTCAGTCTCTTCTCCGGCCCGCTGATACCCCTTAAACATTCCAGAACCCTCCTCCATGTCTGGGCCGTCTACTGAACAGGCCTCTATTCATTCACTTATAATTGGATCCCCCCTTTCCTGTTGCAGACAGATATCTGCCGCCAAGAACCCAACTCTCATAGACTTCTAAAAAGGCTTGCAACATTTCTCAGCCCAGACATGTACGTGTAAATCAATGCTAAAACATTTCAGGCCTACAATATTTCACATTATGATTATAGCATTCAATTTCTTCATTTAATTAAAGCATGTTAAAACTCTTATTCTATTATTTAGAAAACATTACTCTAAATCATGGCCCATTAATGCAATGACCAAAAACGTTAAACAATCTGTGTCGTGAAAAGAAACACCTTCCCTTTTAGCTCCAGCTCTGGCCCTGAGGCCTACCACGTTCTGCGTTTTACCACAGACCATCTTATGTGTTTAACAGCTACACGACATAGATTCAAAATAATCACGTCTAATAAAATCATATAATGTCACGCATTTCTGTATTAATTCCACTTCTACTTAAATCTCTATATTAGCTATACATTTAGAATATAATTTCAGATACTATTAGCACTCATGGCATTTCTCTTCATGAATTATGCTCTCTATAGGTAAGTGTGATGTACTCATATATTTATATCAGTTTGCGCTCTCTCAGTTCCCCCCTTTGATGACCTCTCGGGGTCATCACTAACATTTAAACTGCAGTTATTGCTGGCATTCTCTGCGCTTCCAGAGCTCTCAGGCTCCTGTACTGATTATCTTGTATGGCAGCCAATCTCTGCAACTGTTCTCTTTGGGCCTTTTCTGACCTTCTTGCTCTGTACCATTTGAATACCCTCACCAATCCCCACAATATTATCCCACAGATCAATATTATGATGATAGGCTTTAGGATATACCAAATAAAGCTTTTGCCTAAGGTGGAAAACCACCCTCCAACTGTACTCATTCCGTGGCCCACCTTTTCCCAGACATTTTCTCTACTCAAGTCTTCGATCTCTTTGTGTATATTAGTTATGTTCTTAATAACTTTCTCAAGGGGTTTTGAAAGGTCTGGAATGTAAGTGCAACATTCCTGAACCTTCAAAGCCTTACAGACTCCGCCCTCTTTTGCTAATAAGACATCTAATGCAAGCCGATTTTGAAGAACCATAGCCCTTATCGATTGCATCTCTCCTTCTACCAGCATTAAGGACTGAGCAGTGCTGGCAGACAACCTGTCGACAACTGTTGCCAGTCGTCTAATTTTAACATCATTAAGGATTATTCCCAAAAGAGGGAACATAGCTCCAAAGACATCTCCAACCATTTCTGCATCGCCTAAGTCTCTCCTTCCCCTCGATGATGTCTGGCCCTCAATGATCAATAAGTCTTGTGCATGATATATTTTGGGGAAGACAATTGCCAAGTAACATGATCCATACCAGTTGTCAGGTAGTCTCACGTAAGCATTTCTTCCACATACAAAATACACATTTGGAATCACTTGCATTCCCTTCAGGAAATCCTTAGTGTAGTACTCTAAATTAAAAGCATGTTCACAGTCAACTTCACCCACGTATACATTTTCATAATACGTTTTGGCTCGGTGAAGACATAACTTTCCTTTCTGCGCTTTATCTAAAGCTATTGGACCACTACTACCCTTTCTCTTGTGTGACTTCTCTTCCTCGGTCCAATCTAATTTCCCTTGTCCTGATTTTTTCAAAATCTTTTGTCTCCTGTAACGATCATCCACCTGCCCTATGAACTTTTTCTCGACTTCTGACACCTTGCATGTCAGATTATTTCTACGGGCATGTGAAGTATCTAAGGTAATCCAAGGAATGAAGAACTTGGCCAATCTGTCTTCACTCTTCCAGTAATCCCATTTATTCATCTGCTTATAATTCGGGACTTCTGGCAACACAGAATCATAATTGGAGAAATAGTATTCAAAACTATCTCTCTCATAAAATATACTAAGCAATAAGCTACATGTAATGCCATATGTCAGAGGGAGGTGATGATATCGAATTCCTTCATCTACAGACGCAGGCAACTGCATGCAGACGTAGCAATCCTTAACCTCCATGGCATCCACGTATTCATACAAAAGTTTAGCATAAGCATTTGACCTAAAGTCTCCTTGGGACTCGTCTACATGTAACCTGCGGGCTTCTGCAGCCAATAACGCTTTCTCTTGAGTGTTTTCCCTTTTCTCACCTGCAACAGTGGGTGTAAGTGTTACTACAGAATTCGCATCAGTTACCTTTACCTCTTCCTCATGTCCCTTTACATAAGAAATTGTTACCACTAAAGCTATTAATATTATCACTCCTACTATTAGTGTACCTATTATACATTTAGCTCTGCGGTTCGGGGTGCCGGCCTCCATTTCGTCAGACAATCTAGCTTTTCCCTTTCTCTTTGCAAAAAAAGTTCTTTTCCTCTCGTTCCTTTACAGTCTCTTTCAATCCTTTTTTTGTCTTTAGAATCCACACAGCTGGAGGCTGACAGCCTTTTTCGCAAAAAGTCCTTTCACAGTTCAAAAAGACAACCCTAGCCCTTCTCCATCCACTCAAGGGGTTCCCTAAAATTCTCTGCTTCCTGGGCGCTAGGTAATCTTCTTTTCTTCTGCTTGCTTTATTTACAAAGTCCTTTAACAATCGACTATTAGATTTGTGGTTGCAGCTTCAATAGCATAGTTCAATATTTCCATGCGAAGAGTATGCTCTTCATGTGCTGTTATCGTGGTACCAAAGTCGGGGAATTTCAATTCTGTAAGAAACATGTGTTTTAACTTGCTGAGGCGGGGAGGTCTGGGGAGCACGAATGTTAGTGACCCTTCTTGTTCGACACCGGGTACCAACAGTTGTATTTCCACGGTGATAATGGGCTCAGAACTGGACACCACCACCGCTCGGATCCTCCCTGTCTCCGGTTTCACAGACATTTGTCGCCAGATATGTCCACTCAGGTGTGGAGTATCTTCTGTTAGGCACACGCACTCTTCTTGACCTTCTTCGGTCTGGTGCTTCAGCGCCCTGAGCACCTTCTTCTGGGTCTGAGTCTTCTGATATCGGAGGAAGGGTTGCTTCTGGAGTTGACCTCAGGCTAGAACTTCTTCTTTGTGGCCAATTTGCTTCTCCACGTGCCCTTCTACTCCTTCTCCTTCTGGTCTGTTCTCGCTCTCTTTCAGACCTGTCAGGGTCAGACTCGTACTCCCAGCTGTCTTCTCCTTCTGTAGCGTCTTCTGTTTCGCTGTTGTACTGACCGTCCTCAGCTTGGTCAGACTCGTTCCCTGCTTCCACTGGCACCTCTACAGCTTGGCTAGCCCCCTCTATGGCTTCTTGGTCCTCTGCTGGACGTCCATCCGAAAGAGGAGCTGTTTCCAGAGGTGCTGGAACCCTTTTCGTATGCGACGCGTGTATCCAGTTGGGCAGGCCTCCCACCTTTACAGCTGTACTTGTGATCAGGATGACCTGGTAGGGCCCACGCCAACGAATATCCAAGCAGCTTCTTCTCACATGTTTCTTCACCAGGACCCAGTCCCCAGGATACAGGTCATGGCAAGGGCCCTGGCACGCTGGAACCTCTGCAGCCTGCACCTGAAGGGACACAGAACGCATGGCGTCAGACAGCCCCTTACAATAGTCCAGGATCATATCATCTGTGATATTTAACAGTGCAGTAGCTGGAATAGATGGCAGTCTCATTGCTCTCCCCATTAACACCTCATGTGGTGACAACCCTGTTCTTCTGTCTGGGGTACTACGAAGGCTCATGAGTACTAATGGCAGGGCGTCAGGCCAACTCAGGGTCGTTGAGGAGCAAACTTTCGCTATTCTGGACTTGATCGTGCCATTAATTTGTTCCACAATTCCTGAGGCTTCTGGTCGGTAACTGCAATGGAGCTTTTGGTCTATATTCAGTGCAACACAAATCATCTTCACAAGCTCGCTGTTAAAATGTGTTCCCCTATCTGATTCCAAAAAGGCCGGCACCCCGAACCGAGGGATAAGTTCTCTAAGCAGTAACTTAGCCACTGTGAGGGTGTCGCACCTACGTGTAGGGTATGCCTCAACCCATCTGGAGAACACACAAACAACCACCAGGACATAGCGGAGGCGGTTGCATCTTGGCATTTCAATGAAATCTATCTGCATTCTGTTGAATGGACCTCCAGACCTTCCTATGTGACTTAGTGCAACTGGTGTTCTTTTCCCTACATTCAGCTGCTGGCAGGTCACACAACGCTGGCACACTGCTTCTGCTGCTATTCTAAACTTAGGATTGTACCAAGTCTGTCTAAACACTCTCAGCATAGCATCTCTCCCTAAGTGTACTGGACCATGTATGAGTCTAGCCATTGGACTCACCATCTCATTGGGCAACACTGCTCTGCCGTCTGCTGAGACCCAAAAATGAGTCTCACCCATTACACATCCTGCCTTTACCCATGTTTCCTTTTCTGAATCAGGAGCATTTTCTTGCATGGTTGACAATTCATCCCAAGTATCAACAGTTTCCAGTATCATGGCTAATTCAGTTCTTACATTTATTCCACCCACATCCACCTCTGTGAAAGAGTAACCTTGTTCTGCGCAATACCGCGCAACTTCATCAGCATATCTATTGCCTTTTGAAACAAAGTCCTCATTTTTGGTATGTGCGATGCACTTTACAACTGCGATACTTGCTGGACATTGCAATGCTTCTAACAACAAGCGCACAAACTCTCCATTGCGAATGGGAGAGCCTGAAGAAGTCATGAACCCTCTTTGAGACCATAACTGCCCGTAATCATGAACTACCCCAAACCCGTATTGGCTGTCGGTGTAGATGGTGACTCGAATTTGATTGCCTGCTAAGCAAGCACGTGTTAGGGCAATAATCTCGGCTACCTGAGCGGAGTGTACTCCTTCCAGGCACCCTGCTTCCACAACTCCTTCAATTGTACAAACAGCATAAGCTGCTCTCAACTGCCCAACTTCGTCTCTTACACATGAGCCATCGACAAAGAAAACTTCGTCTGGGTCGGTCAGTGGCTCATCTACGATGTCGGGTCTGGGTTTGGTGCATAGTTCAGTCACATCGAGACAGTCATGGTCTGTATATTCATCATCATCATCAATATCATTTGGAAGTGGCATTAAGGTAGCAGGGTTCAAAACAGAGCATCTCTTGAGGGTCACGTTCTCTGCAGCAAGAATAACTTGCTCATAGCGCGTGAGCCTGCTATTGGTCAGATGCTGTGTTTTGGTCCTGGTCATCAACAGTTCAACAGAATGTGGCACGCACACCTCTAACGGGTGCCCCATGACGATATTTTCACATCTCTCAATGCTGACACCCGTTGCAGCAACGGATTTGAGACATCCGGGCAACGCTGCGGCTACTGGGTCTAAAGTAGCTGAGAAATAAGCAACTGGTCTACGGGCATTCCCATGGATTTGGACCAACACAGACAACGCACAACCTTCTCTCTCACAACAGTAAAGAAAGAATTGTTTATTGTAATCAGGCATTCCCAATGCCGGAGCACGACACAGGTCCTCTCTCAGCTGTAAGAATGCCATCAAACAGTCTTTGTCCCATGGTACCGGATCACTCACCTCTTTGTGCGTCAGTTTTTGCAAGGGCTTTGCTTTCAGTGAAAAGTTCACGATCCACTGTCGGCAATAACCCACCATCCCTAGGAACATCCTGACCTCTCTCTGTGTCTGAGGCGCGTTCATTTTCATGATCGCCTCTATCCTGTCTGGTGACACCTTTCGTTTGCCTTTCTCAATTCTGTGTCCCAAGTACTGTACTTCTGTCAGGCAGTACTGCAATTTTCCCGGGGACACCTTGTGCCCATTGGCAGCTAGGTGATTTAACAAAGCAATGGAGTCTTCCCTGCAAGCTTCTTCTGTTTCTGACGCCACAAGGAGGTCGTCTATGTACTGGACCAGAACTGACTTCTGGGGCAGCACTAGACTTTCAAGATTTTTCTTCAGAAGCTGGTTAAAGATCGATGGACTCTCTGTATACCCCTGAGGGATACGACACCATGTTAGGACGCGATTTTCCAGCTTAAATGCGAAAAGAAAATGGCTATCTTCGTCCAAAGGGATCGAAAAGAAAGCCTGACAAAGATCTATCACAGTGAACCACTCAGCTTGGAATGGAATCTGAAACAGTATCACTGATGGATTCGGTACCACTGGACAACATGAAACGACTATGTTATTAATCTTTCGAAGGTCCTGCACTATCCGAAATTTCCCATTTGGTTTCTGCAGACCCATAATCGGGGAGTTACATGGACTACCCACGATTTCTTTCAGTATTCCCTGTTTAATCATGGACTCGATCACGGGTTTTATGCCTGCAATCGTTTCTGGAGTCAGTTTATACTGGGGTGTTCTTGGGAACTCAGCATGCGGTTTCACTACAATTTTCACTGGGTCCACCCCTTTGACCAATCCAATCTCTTCCCCAGTGAAATCCCATACCTCTGATGCCACTGTCTCTCTCAAATCCCAGGGAAGCTCGTCTACTGTCAAAGTAGGGTACAGCTCCACACATATTCTTGAGTTTGCAACTTTGAAATCTGCATCATCATCATTAGTCAATACCTCCACTCCCTGGGGTGTACAATATATAGTACAATTCAATTTGCACAACAGGTCTCTTCCTAGCAGACACACAGGGCTTGAATCGCAAACCACAAATTGGTGCTCATCGCTGTACTTCCCTATTTTCACCTGTACCGGTTCTGTCAATTGGCTGGTTATTCTCCTGTTTGCGACCCCTACCACCTGTATGGTCTCTCCAGACATGGGCAGGTCTGGAACTGCAGCTGATCTGATCGTGGATCTAGTGGCTCCTGTGTCCACCAGAAATGTCGTAGGGCACCCTGCTACTTCTGCTTCCACATAGGGTCCCCTCTGATCTACCTCTAAGGCTGCCCCAAGGGTGCAGTCTTCTCTTTCCACTCTCTGTCCGGTTAATGGGTCCACATAATAGCATTCTTCACCTTCCACAAACAGGGGCATTTGTCTATAGGTCTTACCCATACTCCCTACTCGAGGAGGTTGCGGGAACTGGGCTCGGGGAGGAGCCCCCCCCCCTTTGAGCACCTTTCCTTGGTATGGCGTCGCCCCTCTCATAGGTGCGCTCTGAACCTCTTCCTCCTCTATCTCTTGCTCTCCGATCTCCACATTGTAAGGGCACTCGCGTTTCCAATGCCCCAACTCGTTGCACTGGTGACACCTAGTCGTTTTCTTCAAGGTAGCTATGTCTACTCTGGGTCTAAAGGTAGTACTCTCCTCATTACCCTTGTTCTGACTGTACTGCTTCTTACCTCCTGTACCTGTCCCTTGCTGCTGTTGTTGCGGTCCCCCCTTTCCTGCTGCCTGCAATTGTACCACCATCAGCTTCTCTTTTAGTTTCTTAGCCTTGGAGTCTACCTCATCACAGCAGTACCTAGCATATCTCAGTATTTCATCTAGGGGTCTACTTTGCCAACAAATCGAGTGTTGCTGAATCATTAAACTAATATCCGGTCTCAGTCCCAGGACGAACTTGGACACGAATTGCCCTATGTCCTTTGGATCCATTACATCCAAGCCGCTATACTGTTTAAACGCCTTCAGCAATCTCTCGTAATATTCGTGAACTGTCTCTTTGGGTTCCTGTCTCGTTCTGTCTATTCTGACCCAATCTATGTCTTGCATTGGCACTTTTTCTTTCAGCCAAGTCATCACTCTCTCGAATTTTGCCATCACGATCTCGGACGGCCCATTAGTCCTAGCATCTCTCTCTGGCTCCGTTGTGGGCCACTCAGCGCTAACCTTGCATGCTGTCCACAGATCTCCTGGTACTACAATGTCAAACAGCGTGTTCAGGTCTATCCATAGGACTTTTGAGATCTTTACAAACCTCTCGACTTGCTTGTACCACTCCACGGGGCTCTCTCGTAACTTGGGGAAAGATGTGGTAAAAGCAGCTAAATCTCCCCTACTCCAAGGGACATGTACATAGCTCCCATTGGCAACTTCACGCAAAGGGTAAGCTTCTATTCCCTGCTGTCCTGGTGTTATACCAATCATGCTTCTTCTGCCGGTCCCTTTCTTGGACCACCTCTCTTCCCATTTATCTAGTGCTCTCCATGTCCTTATTCCAGTAATCAGTTCCCTTATGTGTGTTTTCAGCCCAATCGTTCTCCTCTCATCTAGGTCTCGATCTGAGTAATGTAGCCTGTGGTTACCCTGTAATGCCTTGGTTCTTGACAAGTCCACCATATATTTGCCTGCTAGTTCGACTAACTTCTCATGGACTGCTCTCGCCTTTCGTGTGATGTCCTTTGCCATATACAGTATTTCATCCTGTTCATACATTTCCATTCTTTCCAAAGGCAGGGTACCATCTACCATGTCATCCAGATCTGACCTTAAGCTGGAGACATCAAGTCTCTTGGCTTTTATCTCAGCTCGCAATATGTCTTTTGAAGGGGGCTCACTGGTCTCCCTACCATCCCAACTTCGAGCTCTGCGTTTGGGCTCAGGAGAATTAATGGGTGGCCTCCCTTGCTCCCATCTCTCCAGGTCCCATGCTCGGCCATCCAATCTTGGAAGGTGATGGAACACGGGCCTGTTACCCCTACTCTGGCTCTGCCCACTCTCTTCTTCTTCTCTCCTCTCACCGCCCATCTCTCTGTTATTTTCCCTCTGGTCGCTACACTCCCTTTGCCTCGTATCGCTCAGTATCCGATACGATCCTTCCTGGTTCCCCATATTCCCTGGGCTGCGCTCATTTCTGTCATCACAGGGACTATGGTGCGACCTCTCACAACTCCCATTCTGTTCTCTGGTGCCGGGCACACAGTGTGGACACTTAAAGCTGTTCCTGTACTCTTGCGCTCTCCTCTCCCCTTCACTGAGTATTGGGCACGCCACCCCTCCACTCCCGGGGCCCCCGTTTTCCAGGTCTGTTCTACCTCCATTCCGGGCCCAATGGGTGACTCCCCTACTCCCTCTACAGTCCCACTCCGGGCTACTCTCCCCAGCCCCGCAGTGAGTTCGTGCTCTGCTGTCCTGACTTTCCCTTTCTGCTTCTGCAGCATTGATGCACTTTTGAGCCTTCACTGCCTCATCCCACTGCTTCATGTACTCATTTAGCTCTTGAAAGGATTTTCGTCCAGATCCCCTCAGATCCATTGGCCATCTAGGGCCCCCAGGATCTCCTCCTGGGTCCCCTGCTGTGTGCATCGGGGTACTCCACTCTCTGGGTATCGGCATCTGACTTGGGGAATTAGTGGTATCGTTCCTCCTTGCCTGCTCTGCTCTTTCTCTGTCTTTCCGTTTCCGTTCTTCCCCTTTTGCTCTCTCTTGGTCATATATCGATATTATAGGACCTATGGTAACAGGTACCTGTAGTGCATCTGGTAATGGGTAGGATGTGGCGCTTTCCGTTTCCGGCGCTCTTTGTACCACAAACCTACCGACTACCTGTTGCACCTGACTAGGCTGGAGCAACTCTTTCTTTGGCTCAGGATCCCACTCTGAACTGGGAAGCGGTCTATGCTCTCCTGCATTGCCCCCCTTTCCTCCTTCAGTATTCTCGACCTCTCCCCCTGCTCTATTATACGGGGGTGGCCTGTCTGTCAGTAATCTGTTTATCAGGCTGTCCTCTGTTTCGCTCTCATCATCTTCTTCTAGGGGGCTTTTATTTACTGGCGCCTCTAACACTGGGTACAGTTTATTTATTTCCAAATTATGCACTCTCCATCTTTTAGCATCCGCATCCCACCTGGCATCCTGTACTGCCCTTACCGAGCGTTTCACCCTTTCTTGTCGTCTGTTCATATTCTTTTCATGCGCTGCCCTAAGCCATGCTTCAAGGGCTTCAAACTGGGTTGGTCTAGGCAAGGGTCTCTTTGAGGTCATGACTGATTTCAATCGATGTAACACCTCTAATCTGAACGTCCCGTACTTCGGGAACGTCAGTTCCTCGTTTCCTTCAGTAATCTTACTCCACTCTGATATCCAAAGGATCGTATGCAACCCAACATTTACTGCCATATAACGAGCTGGCGTACCCTCCGGCGGGGCTTCTTCCCCTTCATACGATCCTCTCCTCTCTTTCTTAAACAGCGCTTTCAACCATTTAAAACACTTCATAATTATGCGCACAAAATCCAGCCTCGCTACTCTGTTTACTTCCTGATGACAATCCACCAATCCTGTCGCGGCTTTTCTAGCTTGGCCTATCACAGCGCGGTCTTTCTCCTGTTGGCCAATCACGTCGCGACCCTGTATGACGTGTTCGCTAGCTGGCCTATCACAGCGCGGTCTTTCTCCGGTCAGCCAATCACTGCGCGACACCACCTGACGTCTCTTTTCTCCGCTTCGCAGCAGCACCCCTCCTTTCTCAACTCGTCTCCCGGTTATGCATGCGTCCCATTCATACACTGAAAAATGACTACTTCCGACCAAGCGGTCACTTCTCTCGACTGTACGTCCACAGTCTATCTGTAATTGTCAACACAACTGACGAGATGTCTATCGTCTCTCTGATAGGTTACTTACACACACAGTAACTTCCGACCAGCGTCCGTTACTCACGCACTCACTCTTACGTTCCCCCTATCTCGGTCTCTCGGGTGATCAATGGTACCTCATGACCCCCTTCACACTAGTTGACAATTACTCTGGGTGTCCGATACACCCGAACCACTTAAGCTCTCTTTGAACTTAAGATTTCCACCGGTTGCGCGCGCTCACAACCTGTTCCACAGTCACTCTTCAAACATTCAACTCCGCCAGACATTACAACATAGATACAATACAAAAACACCGCAATCTAACACGCATAACCCTTTATACTCACTCTCAACCGATACTGCTGCTTTTTCTGTCTCACGTCATCCGGATCTTCATCTGCGGGCTGTTCTTCCGATCATCGATTTCTAGGGGCCTTGGGGTAAGCTAACCTGGCCTAGGTCACCGTCCTCAAGAAGGCAACCATCCTCTATAGCTACCAACTGAAAGGGCGAGATTTTGATCGATACCTTATATCTATTGATCCAAACCTCGATCTGGTCGACTGAACCTTTATTGCCTGTCTTGGAAGGAAACAGTACACCTATCTGCAAATTAGTTCACCCAAGAAAGGACTCTACTCTCAAAGATCACGGACAACTTCTTGGTTTCAAAAGTTTATTGTAAAGATATAATGAGCTGCAAATACAAGCATCTCAGAATGAGATTCACGAGATACACAGGTCCAATTACATACATGTGCTCTCGAAAAGCCCTCAGACGAGCAACAGAAATCACTAACACAAGTTCTAAAAATAGCAAAGCTATCAGCATAGACGCATATCTCTCCTTCATTTAGGTTGGAGGAAAACAAACACAGGTTAGGCGTCCCTACCCTGTTCTAGATGGTATCCCTACTTAACCAAATCCCAACCTAACAAAGGTGTCAGCAATGAATGACCCCCAAGGGAAGTCACCCACTCTAAGTCTCTTGGTGAAAACCTAAAGTTCTCCAGTCATGACCCCTCACTGCCTACCCATCCGCTCTCTAAAGGGTCCTCAGGTCTCTGCTCTAACTCCACCCAGGGGTGCTGTCCCTAATACAAAACAGTCAACAACATTTGAGACGCCCCTTGCGAAACGCCTCTCACGTGGTGCAACTTCAGGCTTTTTCCATGATGCTTTGTATTGGGCCTCAGACGTTAGAGTTGACCTTGCTTCTCAGTCTCTTCTCCGGCCCGCTGATACCCCTTAAACATTCCAGAACCCTCCTCCATGTCTGGGCCGTCTACTGAACAGGCCTCTATTCATTCACTTATAATTGGATCCCCCCTTTCCTGTTGCAGACAGATATCTGCCGCCAAGAACCCAACTCTCATAGACTTCTAAAAAGGCTTGCAACATTTCTCAGCCCAGACATGTACGTGTAAATCAATGCTAAAACATTTCAGGCCTACAATATTTCACATTATGATTATAGCATTCAATTTCTTCATTTAATTAAAGCATGTTAAAACTCTTATTCTATTATTTAGAAAACATTACTCTAAATCATGGCCCATTAATGCAATGACCAAAAACGTTAAACAATCTGTGTCGTGAAAAGAAACACCTTCCCTTTTAGCTCCAGCTCTGGCCCTGAGGCCTACCACGTTCTGCGTTTTACCACAGACCATCTTATGTGTTTAACAGCTACACGACATAGATTCAAAATAATCACGTCTAATAAAATCATATAATGTCACGCATTTCTGTATTAATTCCACTTCTACTTAAATCTCTATATTAGCTATACATTTAGAATATAATTTCAGATACTATTAGCACTCATGGCATTTCTCTTCATGAATTATGCTCTCTATAGGTAAGTGTGATGTACTCATATATTTATATCAGTTTGCGCTCTCTCAGAAACGTCTGCGGCCCTGAGGCAAAGCCCCCACGATCACACCTCGCACAGCTGCCAGGGTGTCATTCACAAGCTCGCTGTTTGAACCGGTCTGCAGTGCCAAGCAGAAGTTACCCGAACAATAACACTGCCACGCGCCCACTCTGTGCAGACAGACTCTGCGCGGCTCAGAGGATCCCGTGAGGCTGTGTGGGAAACAGGAAAAGGAGAAAGTTGTTCAAATCAGTGCCGAAGAGGGTTCTGGGAAGCGCGTGGTGTGGATCGTGGCAACTTAATGGGTCGTGTGTTCACCCATCTTCATTCACAGTGGCTTGTCTCTGTGTAGTGGCCTCGCGAAGGTACAGCTCGAGTTCAAATATGGAGCATGCACCCACCCCCTGTCAGAATTGGCAGTAAACAAAAAACGCAATTTGGCTGCAGTTGGTTCTTCGCGCACTCCGTGTCCCGGTGTCACTGCACCTGCTGCATTAATGGCAGCCACAACTCTGTACCATGGCGATCCATCTCTCCCAGCACAGACTGCAATCATACCAGTGCAGATTTCGGGCCAGATGTATCAAAGGTTTTCACCATTAACCGCATGGTACCAGCCACCAGGTGAGGCAGGGCCTGTGGAAAGTGTGGGCGGCAGCAGCAGGCCTACTTAGTTAGCCTAAGTAAGGCTGCAGCGGCAGCCTGCAGGCTGTGCAGTGGCAGTGCACTACTGGAGTCAGTCTCTATGTGTGTGCGTGTCCCTGTCCGCCCGGCCCGAACCAACCGGTAACTTAAGTTAATTGACACATGACATGACACACACACACTGTGACTGCATGTATAGTAAGGTAGCGGCTGTAGCCGCCATGTGATGCCACTGCCAAGTCGAACTGGAGTCGGGTGATTAATTATCAAATTCCAGAGTTTTTGAAAGGAAGCTGTGATTGTAATACAGGCTTCCACAGTGCTTGTTGGTAGCCTGTGGGCTTGTATACTCTGTACAAATAAATCTAAGCAGAGGCTCAAAGGCTTGGTGGAAGTGAGCAGCCTCTGTGAGCTGAATTCAAAAGTGATGCAAGGAGGAGGCCGTATATAATAATAATGATCCTTTTAACGTAATGCTAATAACTGATTCCTAGAGTTTCTTGTTGCGCAAAAGGGTGCAATTTCTAATGTTTATATGTTTCCCTCGCCGGCATGCTTTATTTTGGCTAACGAGAAACTGTCACCCATAGTCTTTGAAATGTCACTCATATTTGCTCAGAAATTATAGAAAAATGTCACACCTAGCAATCTAAAACCTTCGCAGCTATGCACGAAGGGCTCTGACAGGCGATAGACTGTGGGGCTCTGGCAGGCAGTATGGAGGCAGAAGGTAAAAGGCAGCAGCCATCGCCAGTTCTAGCCATAGTCGGCCGAAACTACAGGCTTCAGCCAAACTCCGATCAATTCCAGAAACACACTGAAGTGTTGCCCACTAGGAATGCTTTCAGCCAGGAGCCCTCGTTGCCCGACTGATCTGCGAGGCCTAGATTTCTTTCCCGCTTCAGAAGAACTGTAAATATCGTTTATTTGTCAGTAGAAGTGTCTCAATAATGACCTTAAAAAAATTGAGCACGATGCCCTTGACCTATTGAATCCTCTTGTATTCTGGTCCCATGCTCAGCTGGAGATTGGAACCTGAAAGTGTGAGGATGAGACCTTGTTGCCAGTTAGGGCTTAATGTGTGAAAAAAAGAAAAGCAGGGACCCAAAGTTTGTCTTTTGAGACCATTGGGAGAACTTCTGAATGCCAGTGTTGCAACCTACGGAGGCTGTCTGGTCTTGATTCCACCTCATCACGGCTCTTTCTTCACTCTGCACGATTTTCTCTCTTGTGTGTTCTTTTTCAAGCCGGCTTTCCCCCTGTGTCTCTGTTTCCCTACCCTTCTCTTCCTTCATTCAATCTTTTTCACCTTTCTCTCTCCTGCTCTGACTCAAAGTTAGTCTGCTGTTGAACAATAAGTCCAGGTCTTCAAAAACGAGGTCTTGTTACCACAACCTGCAACAACTGGCACAAATTAAGCAGTGCAGTAAGGGCAGCACCCAGCGCTTAATTTTAGCTGGTGTTTTTGATGCTCAGTACCGGTACTTAATTCTCAACGCCTGTATTCCGGTACCTATAAAAGTCTGGCACCTGGTGGCGCTGTCTGTCTAATTTTGAGTTAAGCACAGCAATAGATTAATAATTTAATATACATTATATATGAATAATATCTACTGCTCAAACCATTTTTATAGCTTTAAGTGACTTTAAATAGTCTGAATTGTCACACTTGTAGGTGAGTATGTACTAGTTGTGTTGGTACTGCTATTAGCAGTACTGCTAGGGAGGGAAAATGCGTGGTGCAATCTGCAATGGCCTCCCAAAAAGGGTCCTGGCACTTATGTTTTTTACAAATTAAGTACTGGTTTACTTTGGCTGGAAGTTAACCCCTTCGACGCTCATGACGAGCTGGGCTCGTCATGCAGTAGCCTCCTGCTACGCTCATGACGAGCCCAGCTCGTCATGAATGTGCGAGGATCGCGAAATCCCAGCACAGCAGGGGAATTCCCATAGCATCCAAGAGGTTAATAACACACCCGGCTGGATGCCTATATGTGACATTTCAATGGTTCATTGCCTGGATCATGGATGTTTATATGTGACATTTCCACGTTTTTTGGCCTAGCCCTGTCCTGGATGCTTATGTGTGACGGATTATGGCATGTTTTCGGCCTGGACGCTCATGTGTGACATTTCCATGCTTTCTGGCCTGAGGGCTTAAGTGTCACATTTCCACAGTTTATGGCTTGGGTGCTTGATTATGTGTGACATTTCCATGGTTTATGGCATGGGTGCTCATGTGTAACATTTCCATGCTTTCTGGCCTGAGGGCTTAAGTGTCACATTTCCACAGTTTATGGCTTGGGTGCTTGCTTATGTGTGACATTTCCATGATTTATGGCATGGGTGCGTATGTGTAACATTTCCATGCGTTCTGGCCTGAGGACATGTGTGACATTTTCACGGTTTATGGCTTGCGGGCCAGTTGAGGGTGTGGGTGGAGCCAATAGAGGAAGTGGGTGGAGCTAGTGAAGGGAGTGGGTGGAGCCTGGAAAAGGGGGTGTGGCCTCCGACAAACATTTGAGCACCTGCACTTCATATTTTACAAATTAAGCACTGGCTGTAGGAGTAGAGCAGGGAGCACGCACGGCGCTTCGCACAGGCACAGGCGGAGGGTCTGAGCAGCACTGGGCTACGCTGTGAATAAGTAAATCGATCTCGAGGGGGTGTTGGATTAGGAGCAACGAGGATTTACAACACTGCTAGGCCGCCTGACTGGGCTGTTGCAGATGTGTACAGTTGCTTCAGGACTGCAGGGTTCGAAGAATACGCCCGCGCTTAGGAGCTGTGCTTTGGAACACTGCTGGTAGGATTGTGGGGGCACTAGTGGCATCGTGGGCTCTACCAAGTCCTAGGATTTACAGTCAGGGAGCTGCGCTTTGGAACTAGGGAACCAAGTGCTAGTCTTGGTCTACACTCATTATCCTGAGTTCTGCTGGGCAAATAGAAGGAAAGGATCACTGCATATGTTCAACACACAAAGCGCTTCTACCAAAAAGACAGCACTGACTAAGGGAGTTATTACTGGGCACTTGGCGGGGTATTTGCAATATAATATTCTTTTATAATGGGACCACAACTACATTTAAATAACTAATGACGGCCGATAAAAAAGCCACACATGTGTCGAGAGAAAACACAATGGTGTGCCACAAATGGGACATTTCTGTGCGTGAAAAGTCTGCGAGTCTGGGTTGCAATATTTAGTGGAGTCAGTATAGCTTGTATTTGTTAGGGAGGTAGCCCTTGCCAGCATCCTTACTCTCCACCCAATAGCAGTGGCGTTGTTCTAAGGGGTCTGCTATCGCCCCTTACATGAATGAAGTCAGTAGTACACAGGTTGTAGTACATTCAAGGTGGGTGTTAAGAACAATGCAAAAACGTTTTTAGTGCACTTTACAAATTGTCACCATTCTAGGTATGGGTAGCAGGCTTTTGAAACATTACCCAGATCAATGTTGCTGGTGGCGTCACCGTAGATGGCCGGGTGGATCCAACGCATTTCAAATCCGCGACCTTCACGTTTCCAAATATCTCTATAAATGGTGCATGCACCCACTGAGTTAACTCGCGATACCGTTAGCATTGGTAGAGCAGAAACAAGGGGCACAGGCGTTCCGGCAGCATCCATAACACGCTGTTAGGGTCTGTGTGTGGGTGCAAGAAGCGCCTGATAATCATAGGTAAAGCTGACAATTGTCCATGTACCTTTTAGCCACATGATAAACATAAATCATTGTTATTGTGCTTATGTGTGTGTGCACTAAGCATAGGATTAAGTTGTAGGCATTAAATAGCGTAATGTTTCTGGCACGTCTGTGGGTGTACAAGAATATGGCATATGCACTAAACACTCAAGGTTATCACTGCCATGCTTACAGTTAGCGGGTGTGTTCACTAGGTCCACGTGATAACACTGTGGCAGGTTTAATTTGAATGTGTGCAAACAAAAATGCGAGGAACTACATAACACTGTATTTATATTAGTACAGGTTAATTCAGGACACAATGCACATACCACCAATGTTAAAGTCTGTAAGGTGCACCAAGGATACAAGAACATGCATAGTCCATGAGTTCACCAGGCACCATACCAGATTACATACTCTGTATGTGTTACACAGGGTACAAAGGGTACAAAAGGGAAGCACACAGTATCTGGTTTTGTAGTCAGGGTATGCTCTGGGCACACAATACATCTATACATAACCCCATGTTTATGGTCTGTAAGTGCAATGTGTATATAATATGTATATACTACACTTAGGGTCAATTGTTCAGAAATGGGCATGCTGAATGGGTATGATGAAAGCATCATATGTGTAGACCTGAGAGCGACAAAAATGGTTACCTGGGGAGGGCCTCCACCCCATGAACATGAATGTGGGTTAGCACCTGAATAGGTGCAATAAAAGGGCACACACGAGGTAACCCATCATTGGTGGATTCTGCCTTGGTGGGAACCAAGCATTTGGAAATACTGGGGGTGTCTAGACGCTTTACGTTTGAACAAGATTTGGCATTGCCATTAGCACTGGCTTGGCAAGGAAGGTGCATTTTGTGCCATGGCTTTGGCATCTTTTAAATCACCCCGTACATTCCTTAAAAAGTAACCATGACTGCGCTATTACATTCCATTGTATACCCAGGTCCATTCTTTAATTAGCGGGGCACTTGCACACGTGGAGTACACCTTCTGGGGTGTCGGGTACATGGTATGCTGTTAAATATAAGTCAGTTCAGTAACAAAAATGATGGATTGCATTCCCCTCTAGTCATATACAGGGGGTTAGCCAGGGGGGCAATTTAGTGTGTATGCAACACTTCTCAGAAGGGTCCAAGACCTGAGACGGTACTTGTCCTTCTCCCTCATAGGCTTCATGTATCAGGTCATATCAATGACATTGACACAGGTGTTGCTGTATAATCATTTGATCTCTTGTGGAAGTATATGAAGAGGTCTCCAGGTATGCAACTGGTGCTATGCTAGGGACCCTCACTGTAAGCCTAATGTTCCTCATGTAATACAACACTGCTATGCTAAGCGCTCTCAGTGGAAAGCCTGATGGTAATACAACTGGTGCTATGCTAGGCGCTCTCATTGAATGTAGGAATTTCAATGATCTTTATGTAATAACACTGATGAGAGGCTAGGCTCTCACATGAAAATGTTAGGGAAAGGACCATTCACGGTCAAATTGAGTTTGGTCTGGTCCACAAGAAGTACAAGCTATATATTCAGCATATTACCGGTTACTCTTATGGTTGCTCCTGGAGCTAACTCTTGCCAAAGCGAACATCTCTTAGCTTAAAAGATATATGGCAGCAGAACTGGCTCGCTCAAATTCTCATTCCACGTTGGGTGGCATTACTTATGGAGGGAGTTACGTTTAGCATGTTACAGCAATTTATTACAAAGTTTTTGAGGTAATTCCAGCGAGGCACTGGCCTCGGTGAAGTCACTCAAGTACATTATCAACACTTATGATGTCAAAACAGTGCACCCCAGGCCTTGTTGTCACACCTTCAGGGGTACCTCTGCACGTGTCTGCGGTTGTACAAATGAATGTGGCGTCAAAAGCATCTAGGCACCTATTGCCGGTACACGTATGTTTTAGAAGTGCATTATGTCACGCAGTGTCTCTGCAATGGTCTGCTTATACAAGTATGCATTGTATACAGGTAGTTTGACACACCGTATCTATACACCCTCGTACTCATACACGTGGGCACAATAATGTATTCTGTCGCATAGTACCTCTGCACCCAACTACTTGTGCTTTGTATGTCCGTTGCACCACGGTTCTGGTACAATGAGGCATTATATGCCTTTGGTTTGTCACACGGTATCTCTGCACCCTTGTGCTAGAACACGTATACTGTTAGTTATCCGTGGGGGTCAACACGTTACTGACGTCTTTGGGCCTGTACAATTTAAGATGGCTATTCCTGTGTGGTGTCGCACTGTACTTATTTCCCTTGGGGCTTGTACTCATTTGGTGCATTTGGAGGTCTATGCTGTCAGGCAGTACATGAACACCACTGCACGCATATAATTTGCAATGGGTACAGGTGTAGTATCAGGCAGTAGAGATGCATCCTTTTGCCGGCACATTAGATGTCCCTGTGTATCACAACAGTGCCTATGCACTCTAGGCTGGGAGTGTGGGGGGGAACAGGCTCACGAAGTAGGGCTGCAATGTGAACTGTATCTTTCGTCTAAAAGCAAACAGCACTGATCATTTGCTTGATTTTCATTTATGTATGGCTGGATCCATGACTGATACCTGGGAAGTGCTCCACACCACAACGACTGCAAGATGTGGACAGTCAAGGGGACCGGTAGATCTGGAGCCTGAATGGCAAGCAACGATATCAAGTGTGATGGGCGATCAGTTCAAGGGACTCAAGAGATGCCAGCATGCAGGGGTGAGACGGTGTGGCCCATGCACTATATTGTTTGTGTATAGGTGTGTTAGCCATATGTTGTTGCCAGTCGTGTTAATCGAGCAGTACGCTGCCTTACAGGTATATGCCTTGCCAGCTTGACCAAACCCAGGGGTAACGGGCGGATGCAACACCTCAACACCCCTTGTCAGAAAACGGTATTCTGCCATTACGGCGCCTTTGCTCGCAGGCGCCATCGTAGCGGACACCGCGCGGTCTGAGGATGCTCCTTAATTGGGGAATAGGCTTACAAGAGCCGACCCAGGGCATAGTGGTCAGGTATAGGTCATTTAAGCATTACAAGATATGCATAGGGGAGATCTTGGGGCCTGTCAGGTACTCCCTGGGTAGTATTCCACTGGTGTAGTAGCACCAGCGAGTATCATTGTCTGGGGCGATGTGTCTATAGGGCGCATCATGATGCCATCAATTGAGCCCATTTTTAGATAGTATGTCAATTTCCTCTGGTTCAACCAGCGCTAGCATTACTATCTTGCACTTGGGGGTCAGGGTATGACGGGGTACGCATGGGTAGAAAGGAGGCTGGTCAAAACAGTAATCACTGAAGTGGGTGGGTCAACACGTATATGCCCGGGGTACAACCTGGCGCAGAGATTCCAGCGGGGGGAAGGGAGTCTTTGAGGGCATTGAGCCACACGATAGAATAAATAATAACAAACTGCTGAGGCTATCTGGGGCTTTACACCTGGAGACTATAGCCCATGGGTGCATTTTGGGGGGGGGCGTGCTTCCAAAAAAGACGCCGTCCATTTGTCCAAATTAGGGGATGAAAACTTCTTGGAGAATCTTCCAGCCTAGTCAGTTGTGTATAGAGAAAGGGCATGACCTTGGCCTAGTTAGTTCTGTATAGGGACAGGCCACGACCCTTCAGTGAGTCTTTTTGGGGGGGCTCATTAGTCGGGATACAACATATAATGGCTTCACTAGTGAATTTAAGGACAGGGCATGACCTTTCAGTGTAGGAGGGGTAGCGGGGGTCAGATAGTCGGTCAACTACGCTGACCTGTGGCGGTAAGGTCATGATTGGTGAGCAGTAAATTGAAGGTCCTTAGAGGGCCGCACCATTCTTGAATGGGGTCGCCCAAGGGGAGGGACAAGTGGTCTCTCCTAGAACTCCAAGGGCAGTTACAGCCTGTTGGCTAGATGGGTGTGTGGGAGGGGGGAGTCACGCTTTCTCTAGGCTGGTTGGCCACCCCGCACGTGCACAATGACGCCAGTAAACGGCACAGAGATACAAGGGCCCCCTTTAATGGAGTTAATAGAGCATACGGGGTAACGGAGGGGGGAAGTACCCTCACGGTAAACGGGCCCTCTGTGCATGCGCACTTCGACAGAAGGGCGTGGTTAAGTGATAAGGATCTGACACCAGTTAGTCACCTTGCCATAGGCCCAAATAGGATAGGCAGAAAAGTAATTACTGTATGATGATGGTATATACATTAGATTCGGATAGGAAATACCTTGTACTAGAATTATGTTAAGGTTAGCCATCTGATATCTGTATATCCCAATTGTAATCAAATGTCATGAATGTTTTCTGCGTAATTGTGTAAATATTGTTTATTTCAATATTGTTTTATTTTTATGTTTTAATAAATATGGCCGTGGGTTGTACGACCCCCGCCGCCAAAGAAATCCCTCTCATGTCCTTTTAATAATGTTTGTTAAAGGAAGGGGGGGTTCTTCGGCAGTCCCTGGCAATATGATAACCCCGACTCCACAGGGCACAGGACACACAGCAGAACTTTCAAGATCTCCTTATTTAGGCAAAGACACGCTGTTGTTGTAACAGCCACGGAACTCGCCTCCTGATTGATCCGCCGGATCCCCAAGAGGTACTCACAGTAGCATCGAGCGCCGTCACTCCTCTCACAGCTCTGCGCCTCGATGCATTCTATCACTGGCAGGGCCCAGGCCCCGAGAATCTGCGGCGCTCGTGTTGGCAGATTGCCGGTGGCCCAGACTAGCAGGAAAAGGGACTCAGTGCTCCTGCTGGGCGGGATGTCCTCTCTCTGCACTGGGCAGCTTTCCCCCATGAATCTGGCGCATTCCTTCAGGGACAGTAAATCCGCAACCTCTTCAGCGGCGCTAATCCCCAATGCACAGCGGTAGGCTCTGCTGTCAGCGCTGTGTGGGTCCCGAGCCGGACAGAATGGCGGGCCTTGCTGCCGCCGGAGTCGCGCACTTCAGCCGCCGTTTCTTCTCACATAGAGCGGCTAACCGAGTCAGGATCGTCCAGCACGTTCCGCAGGCTATCCTCCATCACTGGAAGTCCTCCTATTAACAGAATTTACACATTAGGGGCAAGATATGGCAAGATTTATTTGGCCGCCGCCGGAACTCGCTCAAAGCACGACCATTCACAAGCTCGGCAAGCCACGCCCCCTACAGAAAACATCTTTATGTAAGCTTGAGCATCTCAAATTTGAGGTGCTGTAAACATAACAACATTGAGTATGTGAAGAGCGGAGAGGCCAGCAACGCCCTCCAGTAGAGCACACCCCAAAACATCCTACAAAAGACATGAAGACTGAACTCCCAACATTTTTCCAACACCACGAACACATGTTACAGTCTGGACATTTTGATGCACAACAGTAATTATTTATTTATTTATTTATTTATTGAAGTTTTGTATAGCGCTGGCTGGACCCGAGGGTATCAGAGCGCTTCACAGCAAATAGAGATCGGTAGCAAGGAAAATAAAACAAAGAGAAACGGAATCAGGAACATCAGGTACGAAATAGAGTCTGTAAAACAACAGCAAGGATCGGAGTTCATGAGCGAGTCAATCGACTCTGGTGTCAGAAAATTTCGGACTTCACCATCCGGCGTGTGGTTCTCGTTAAGCCCCGGAGCGTTCAAGGAAGAGGGCTTTGAGTAGCGACTTGAATTGCGGGAAGGAGGCGGTCATTCTGATATGGGGGAGGATGGCGTTCCATATCCTGGGAGCGTTCCCCGCAAATTACTACTAGCAGTTTCCATACTCAAATTTATGTTTGCCAGGTGTAGTGTCGGAGAGACACGTTCTAGTGTTCAGGATGTTCACAGGCGTCATCAGTCAGATGACCCTGCTTAATTAAAAGGGCCGAGCGCACGTGCTCAGGGCCAGTTCACCCAGTACCCTACTGTGTCTGTGTCACTTTATTTCTCAGCATGCGGGCCTAGCGCCCTCACCACTTTACACCAGGCAATGTACATGATTATTGACTTAGAGGATGCATGGGCAAGTTAGTACATCCCTCAGCTTCACTGATTTGTTGTTTTTTTTGTTAGAAACATACATCAACAATAAATATGCGAACACATGCTTAGAATATCTATATACATATTAGATTGAAAGTCACCGAAGGTACAAGTTTAAATTAGCGTAGCAAAATAACCACAAATCCATAAGATGTAAAAGAAATATGTTATTACTTCTAAAAGACCCGTTTCCAGGTGTCACGTAGTTTATTTTGACCTTTTTTCCCCATAGCGTTCAAAGTAGCTGCTTCCATCACAAATACGTGACAAAAAAGTGTCCATCAATTCTTCATGTAGGGCGGCCTGGAAGATTTTTATTCAGGAACAATAAATACGTAGTCTACCGGTGATTATTGAAATAAAAAGAACAGGTAAATACAGGTCAGGAGCGCTCCAGTCAACACACATTCAAGTCGAAATCAACCTGGACCGTGCAGGATAAAACCCCAACAATTTAGCCCCAAAATAATGTAGTTTTGGGCAAGTGACAAACGTCTATGACGTCTGCATTCTCTAATAAACACCTTGGATTTAGCCCTGGCCCAGCAGCTTTCCATTGGCCTCGCTTGTGCCAAGGACATTCACCCAAGGCTCATTGGAGTTGACAGCTTCACCTACCAGAGGCTTGTACCATTCACACTATTGACAGGCAGCACATCTTCACAAGTAGAAATCAGACCTAAGAAAACCTCTTAGCCATTTGAAAAGTCACTCCCGAACTGCACTGGCAAGTCAATCAATCAATCAAAAAAGTCTTTATTTCAGTTTTACAGTACCTTAAAAGAAGTAAGCACATGAATCTTGTATGGCAATGAACAGGGTAAAAGGTACTATAAAATGCTCCCTATACAGACTCTTGGAAATTTAAGAAAGAAGAATAAAAATTGGCAAAACGCTTGACACAAAAATACAAGTACATAAATGAAGGAATTTTGGCAGTTTTAGTTTTTTTGTGAATTATGCCTGTATTTTATGATTGTCAAAGTATTTTTCTTACATGATTGCTTGATGTTGTTGAAATGTCCTATTACTTTAGGTAATCTTCATTACTCCGGGTCCCGTAGTCCTCGACACCTTCATTCACAAAATGAGATATTATATATAAACTATCTCTCTGACAGAAAAAAGAAAGAAAGGAATGCTGGACCTACCCTCCCCCTCCCGCCGGGAGTATATAAGGGTACAGGTCCCAGCATTCCATCAGAAATACCAAGCCAAGGATGAATGCCGGCAGTCCGGGAGGGAGGGAGGGAGCTCATGAAGGTGTCGAGGACTACGGGACCCGGAGTAATGAAGACTACCTAAAGTAATAGGACATTACCCCCAGGTCCCTCGTCCTCGACACCTTCATTCACAAAATGAGACATACCAAAGCAACCACGGCAATCATCCCAAAAAAACACAACAAACCACCAGAACCAGAAAGGAAAACCAGCAATTTATTGCAAAAACAGAATTCAAGGGCGAACACAGCCCAACACCCCCAAAGCAAAACCGCCCTCATCACCCAGCAGATTGAGAAGGCGATAATGCCTGATAAAAGTATTGGAAGAAGCCCAGGTGGCCGCCCTACAAATCTCAGAGAGAGGGACACCCCGAACCTCAGCCCAAGAGGCTGCCACCCCCCTCGTAGAACGAGCCTGAACCCCAACCGGAGGAGGGGACCCAGAAAGCGAATAGGCCAAGGAAATGACCTACTTCAACCAGCGACCAATAGAGACAGAGGAAGTCCTACGCCCAAGGGAAGCAGCCCCAAAGGAGGATCAGACACACGAAAGGGAGCCGTGCGGTCAAGATAAACACGCAGAGCCCTGCACACATCCAACAAGGACCAACAGGGGCCCCCCGGGGAATCCAGAACAAAGCCCAGCGCAGGCAAAACCAACTCCCGACACCTGTGAAACTGAGAAGCCACCTTAGGTACGAAGGACGAATCAAGACGAAGCACAACCCCATCCTCCGAAAAGGACAAGAAAGGCTCACGCGCCATCAAGGCCCCCAACTCGCCAAGACGACGAGCCGAGGTGATGGCCACCAAAAAAACAACCTTCAAGGTGACAAACTTCAAATCCACCTCCGACAAAGGTTCAAAAGGAGGATCGATCAAGGCCCGAAGGACCAAGGGCAAATCCCACAGGGGAAAAGAAGGCCGGGAAACCGGACGAGAAAGTGAAAAACTGCGGAGCAGACGAGAGACCAAGTCCTCCCCATCAGAAAGGTTGCCCCACGGGGAACGGAAGGCCCGAACAGCCACCCATTGAGCGCGCAAGGTGGACACAGCCCAACCCTTCTCAAAACCTTCCCACAAAAACTGAAGCACAGCCTGCAAAGAACAGTGCAAAGGGGAAAAGCCCAACGCCGAACACCACCGACTGAAGTTACCCCAATGGCGATCATAGGACCGAAGAGTAGAAGGCCGACGCGAACCCTGAAGAGCCACCGCTAAATGTTCCGGGAAGCCACGCCTCCGCCACCCCTGCCTCTCAACCTCCACACCGACAGCCGCAACCGGAGAAGAGACAGGGACGGGGAGGACCGCAGGGGAGACGGGGACAGGGGGAGAAACCAAGGACCCAGCACAGCCAGAAGATGGACCGTCGGAAACCACGACCTCCGAGGCCAAAAGGGCAGAACCACAACCACCTCCCGATCTTCCAGACACAAGCGGGACAGAAACCGGGGAATCAACGCCAGAGGAGGAAAGGCATAAAGCAGGCGGGACGGCCAGGGAACGGACAGGGCATCCACCCCCCAACAACCCTCCTGACGAAACCGGGAGCAGAAGCGGGGAAGCTGCGCACTCCGCCGGGAGGCAAAGAGGTCTAGAAAGGGACGCCCAAACCTCTCGCACACAAGCCGAAACGCAACCCGGGTGAGAGACAACTCCAGAGGCACCGGAAAACAGCGACTCAGGACATCCGCCGCACAGTTGTCCACACCCCTGAGATGAATTGCAGTCAGAGACAGCAGATGACTCTCCGCCCAACAGAACAACGGAACCACCACCGCGTTCAAAGAGGCCGAACGAACACCTCCCTGATGGTTGAGATAGGCCACCGTCACCATATTGTCCGACCGAACCAAGACGTTCCTGCCCAGCAACAACTCCCGAAACCCCATCACAGCACGGGAGACAACCGACAGCTCCCTCCAGTTGGAAGACCTGCGGCCCTCCAGCAGGGACCAACGACCCTGAAGGGACCGAGACCCCAAGGTCGCTCCCCACCCCAAAGCGCTCGCATCCGTCGTCAAGACCAACGAAGGAGCAGGCTGCAAAGGGAGCCCCTGGGACAGATGGACAGCCTCCGACCACCAAAGCAGAGCAGGGAGGATCACCGGAGAAACAGGAAGAAGAGACTCCCAATCGCGGGACAATGGATCCCAACGAGACAGAAGGTACCCCCACAAGGGGAGCAGGTGAAAACGAGCCCAAGCTACCGTAAAGACAGTCGCCGCCATCAGACCCATAAGATACAAGCAGAGGCGCACCGGAAAGGAACCCCCCGCCCGAAAACGACGAGCGAGGGACACCATGAGATCCGTGCGAAACCGAGCACCGATGAACACCAGGTCCTGGGTAGGAGTCAGCTGGCACTTGGGTAAGTTGATCAGAAACCCGTGCCGACCCAACTCCGAAAACACCAATTCCCTGGCCTCCAACAACAGAGCCCGAGACGGAGCATGGATTAACCAATCGTCTAGATAGGGATATACCATCACCCCCTGAAGATGGAGCCAGGTGACCAAGGGAGCCACCACCTTCGTAAAGACCCGCGGGGCAGAACGAAGACCGAAGGGCAAAACCCGAAATTGATAGTGGCACCCCTGAACACAGAACCTCAGGAAGCGACGGGACCTGGGATGCACCGGGACATGGTAATATGCGTCCTGAAGATCCAGGGAACACATGAAGTGACCCGGAAGCACCAAGGGGATCACCCTCTGTAAGGTCTCCATGCAAAAGGGAACCCGCAACACCCAACGGTTCATCACCTTTAAATCCAGAACCAAGCGGAAACCCCAGTATTTTTTGGGACCAGAAAGATCAGGGAATAGACGCCCGACCACACCTCCAAAGGAGGAACCACCTGAATTGCACCATTCAGAAGAAGATCGGCCACCCCCTGAGACAGGTGGGCCCTCTTGGAACGGCAAGCAGGCCAGGGGGTCGGGCGGAGGCCGGAATCTGGAGGGGGAACAGAAAACTCCACCATGTAGCCCTCCCGAAGAACATCCAACACCCAAGCGTCTGAACAGGACTGAACCCAGGCATCCAGGAAGAAGTGCAGCCACCCTCCTACCAACAACCCAGGAACCACAGCCAAAGAGTCAGGAGCGAGGCTTCGCAGGAGGAGGGGACCTGGCCTTACGATCCCGACCCCGACCAGAACCAAACCTCCCCTGGCCTCTCCCAGATTGCCTACGATAGGAAGGGCGAAAGAAAGATTTAGCCTTAGAAGGGGCAGAAGCAGCAGCAGCAGAACCCTTAAAAGAAGAAGAATGCTTCTTCTCCTTAAACAGTTTATGCAGTTTGGTCTCCAGCTCCCCCCCAAACAGCATAGAACCCTGAAAGGGCAAACGCAAGGCACAGGCCTTCTGCGCCGAGTCCGTCTTCCAGTCCTTAAGCACAAGACTGCGACGAGCCGCCACACAAGCTCCGCCGGAGAGGGCAGCCGCCCGCACAACGTCAAAAGAGACATCGGAAAGAAGCTCCACTTGACGTTCAATGTGCTCAAGAAGACCAGAACAGTCCGTGGCATCATCCATCGACTGATAAAGCGACTTAATGTCCGACAGCAGAGACTGTGACAAATAGGTCCCATAAACGCCGGCCCTCAACGCCAGATGGGAGCCCGAATAAACCTTCCTGAGGGCCATGTCCGCCTTTTTATCAACCGGATCCTTCAGCACAGCGTCCTCCGACAAGGAAGTGCGACTCACCAGACTAGCCACAAAAGAGTCAATGGGAATTGAATTGGGCAGCTCCGTAGCCATATCCTGCAGAGGGTAAAGGCGGGCCATAAAACGCGGAACCAGAATGCGATCCGGGTCAGCCCACTCACTCTTCAGGACATCCTTAATAAAAGGATGCACCGGAACATCAACAGCGGCAGAACTCTGGAACTGGCGCAGCAACGAACCCCCAGAAGTACCGGGAGCAGCGTCATCCGCGAAACCCATGTTCTCCTTCACGTGCTTCAAGATGCCTGGCAAAGCGTCCTTGTCAATGTAGTTCCCCTTCAGCTCCGAGTCCCCCGCCCAAGCAGACTCGTCACCAGAAGAAGCAGAGGAAACAGGAGCAGCGGGTGTCCCCTTGCGTCGGGCCCCACCATCACCCATCTCACACAGGGTCTCTCTGATCAAGCGCTTCAAGCGCGCATCCCCACCCCCACCACGGCGTCTGGACCGGGCAGGAGACGGAGAACGCGAAACATCAGAAGAAGAAGAGGAAGAGGACCTCGCCCTGTGATGCCTCTTCCTTGAACTCTTCCCCATGCTCTGAAAACAGCTCAAAAAACGAAGGCAAAGCAAAGCGCCACAGTAAGGACCAAATAACAATAAAAAAAAACGCTACGCGGTACTCACCCACCGCCCCGGTTTTTAAACAGCACCAAAAAACGCGGGGACAGAAGCGCCTGATCCTGTCCAAAACGGAAGTCAGTCAGCGTCCCCACCGGAAGGCGTCATCACCAAGAACCAATCCGGAGACGCGAAGGAGGCCGCGCCCCCCAGTAAGCCCGGCAGACCGGGAGGGGCGGCCATCGGGCAGACGCCGAGCCCACGCGATCCAAAATCCACGCGCGGCTCCAAGGAAGTGACCAGGACAGCCCGCGCCACTCCCCCCAAGCCCGGCAGGGAGGGAGAGGCAATCCATCCAACCGAGGACACGTCCTCAGAAGTAAGTACAGCGCAGGAGCACCAAGCACCTCGCGCCACAGCAGATCCTGTCAGAATGACAGAAAAAAGAAACAGATGGAATGCTGGGACCTGTACCCTTATGTACTCCCGGCGGGAGGGGGAGGGTAGGTCCAGCATTCCTTTCTTTCTTTTTTCTGTCAGATAGATAGTTTATATATAATATCTCATTTTGTGAATGAAGGTGTCGAGGACGGAGGGACCTGGGGGTAATATACTTTGGGGCAGACTTACAATAACTGGTACATCCCTGCATATTAGCAGGGATGCGCAAGTTATTGTGTGTGACTCAAAAAAAACCTTGTGCCACCATGGCGCAAGGATAGACAGATGCATTACACATTTATCGGCGTAAGGCAGACGCAGTGCGGGAGTTGTGTAGCAAGCGCAACGCAACTCCAGCACTGCTTAGTGGTGCCCTATACCTAATATGCTGCTTCACTCCTTATGCCTGGTTCAAGCAGGTGTAAGGGTTTGTTGCAGCGGGAACGTAAAAGTGACTCTGTGAAATGCGTCACTTTTACGGGGCTTCCTTGCGACGGAACACCCACCCAGCATACATTATACCTGACCCAGGTATAAAGTAGCGCAGGGCTTTACAACGTGACACATCTCACTAGATGCGTCAAGTTGTAAATATGTCGCATAGTGGCGCATTGTTTACGTTGCCCTTGCGTCACAAAAGTGGCGCAACGGCAGCTTAAAGTGTCGCAAGGGGCTTGTAAATCTGCCCCTTTGTTTGCCGATGAATGTCTAATATTTCTGCTTTCTTAGTGTTTCTATTTGTATATGCTTGTTATGTTTCTTTTTATAACCAAAGGATGAATGTTTTTTCTAAAAAAAAAATCCTATTTTCCTATCACAATGTAAGAATCATAGAGAAGAAATAATGTTAGACTTGTAGGAGCACACTGACGGTTTATCAGATGTATTAAAGGTGTTACCTGGTAAAATTAGAGAAGATTGCTATTTGGGAAACAATTATCATCGGGCTAATGAGAACCGCTGATTCTCAGATTACGAGATAGGACGACGAAATCTGTATGCACTCAATATGCTGCCAGTTCCCTATTTCACTCAAACAATATGGGCATTCTGACATTGGCACAATGCGTGTGTAAGAAGAAATTATACTCGAAAAATGTACATAGAAACTTGCCAGATGTAGATCTGAAAGACATGTCACTATTAAAAAAGATGGGTAGTCAGAAAATATTCCCATTATGTATTTCCAACTGTAAAAACATCAACATACAGTGGCATCCTGTACTTTTTTCCTGCTGTCCATCCCCCCCCTAGTCTTTTCAAAAATAGATGTGCTGAAAAGAACTCTGCGAACTTCGCCCAGGGTTACAATTTATAGACCCTCGATGTTCACCTCCCCATTGCAGCAAATATATTTTTTCATTGTGGGCCGAGTCACAATCTGCATTTTGCAGTACATGAACTAGGACTACAGTGGTACAACTCACTTACTATGAAATTCTATTGACAAACCTCCACCGCCTCTACCCTTATCTATACAGTGCAGAAGTCCCTGCCACTTGAGCAGAGATCTCCACACACATTGATCTCCACTTTAGTAATAAATGTGGCAGGGAAGTGGGAATGGCTAGAAAATGGGGCATACTTACACCTAGATGGGAGAGTTTTAGGGAGTGTTACGGAGGAATTTAAGAAGAGAAATGCATAAGCAAACACCCACCCTGAAAAGAGTAGATACATTGTGATTCACAAACTACACATCTAAAGTTACTACAGCCAAAAAGGTTCCAAAACAGTATTAGATATACTCCAGTCTGGCCTTGGTGTAAGCCCCGCACAGCAAATGGCCACTCACAGGTTCTGCATCACACAACCATAGCAAACAACGTAGTCACATACTTAACACCTTCCATGCTGTTGACGGAACCGCTCCGTCACCAGCCTCGGTCGCGCTGTGCTGGTGACGGAGCGGTTACATCACGGCCCGCTCGGCGCGCCTGCCCGGCGCTGATTTTGCGCCTGCGCTGGCCGTTACATTGAGCGGGCGGGGCCGTGACGGAACCGCTCCGTCACAAGCACAGCGCACCCGGGGCTCGTGACGGAGCGGTTCCGTCATGAGCATGGGAGCGCCGCGCGGCCCATCCTCCCCTCTAGCGCTGCTTTGGAATTGCCGCCGCAGCGAAGGTGTTAAAATAACCCTTTGTAGGAAATAATGTTAAATGAATTATAATATTTTGTCTGTGCACCCTCTCTTATATGGCAGCACTATACACCAGGTTAATAAAAGTATTCTACAGCATGTAAGGGCTACCAAAATCAAGAATGAAGCATATCCGTAGCCCGTCACTTTGAGAAATACAAGCAGCCGGTGATAAGGTTTTACAATACTTTGTGATCAACTCAGTCCCAAGAAACAATAGAGGTGGGAATAGCGTAAAAACATTCAGGCAACTTGATTCTAAATACACTTTGGAGCTTGACAGTAAGACCTCAGGGGCTCAATATGGAAGAGGATCTGTAAACCTATTTGTAAAGTTTAGAAACCTTCAGAGGTGAAATGGGATTAAAACTAGTAATTCTTTAGTAGGAAGTGACACATTTTGGTTTATATGTGGTTACACTAGACAAAACAGAAGACTAATACTTGAGATTTTCCCACTTGGGTTGAGAAACAGAAAAAAGTAAAGTGTACGAGCAACAAGTATTAGGAGTATAATTGTATTTATTGTCTGCATTTTCTATGATGCAATGACCTGGGATCAATGATTTTGAAATATTGTTGATTATACAAATGTGCAATAGGTAATTTAATACTCGATTATAAAATAGTAAATTATATATAGTATTTAGCATTAATTTGCTTGTGGTAATCAGTGTTCTAATTTATGCACTGTGCACAGTAGCGGCTCCTGGTGGGAGTGCTGCGGGGTGGTGAGGCAGGGCGGAGAGGGGCAGGGTGGGGGTTGAAAACTCCGGCATACGGTCGATCGGAGTTAGGTAAAGAAATGAATAAATAAAACGAATTAAATTGCGCATGCTGCAACTGCACTGTGCACTTTATTTGGTGTACGCAACAACAAAAAAGACAAGATTTTTTCTATGTCTATCACTAGGGCTGGAATCCCTACAAGCCCCCTGGGACCTGCAGCGCCCTGGCACTGACCGTGAATGGGAAGATATCCTTAAAGGCCCTACACGCATCTCTCACAATGCCAGATTCCGGCTCATACAATACTACATAGTCCATAGGGCGTACTTGACCCCAGCCAACATAAATAAATAAATACTTCAATCACACTGATGCTGTTTGCTCTCTCTGGGTGAGTTGGGGGAGATCTACTCCATGCGTTATGGCCCTGCCCATCCATACAGTCATACTGGGAAGCGGTCACCAGAAACTTGGCACAATGCACAGAGTACAGCTTAGCTGGTCGTAGGAGGTGTGTATCCTGGGGTTAAACAAGAGATCTAAAAAACACAAAGTGACATCCCGCTATATTGATCTAGGGCTAATAGTATCCAAACACCTGCTTAGGAGGTGGTGGAAATCCCCGGAGGCCGCCCCATATAAATCCTGTTATCTGTTGTTACTATGCTGGGCGCAGGCAGAGAGTATAGCGCTTCAGCGCGAAGACACGCTAATCAGGAAGAAGCCGGTAGCGGCGGAATGGGACACAATCCTGTCGGACTTCCATGCCCTATGGCACAGCTTCTCTGGGGACTTGGATACTCTGTCTGAGTAAGCGTCGGACTGGCACCTGAAGCTCTGGACCAAGCGCGCATGAAGAGCGAGCACATAAGACACCGGCACAGCACCATACATTGTGTACAACACTATGCCTCCCCAACAAACAAACAAAAGCAGCCTCCCTCCCATTTTTTCTGCCCTGTTGGCATAAATCCGGGTTCAACAACGTGTCGCAGAATAACCTATTATGAAATAGGGTGTAGACTGGCAAAGACATCCTATACAGCACAGCAATGTCCAATAGCGCGCAGACCAATAACAAGTAGTCAAGAAAGTGTAGTTCAAAACGATGCTCTATACTATAGAGCTTAAGTTCATTATATGAGTGGTGAGAAATGTGTTATATACCCTGTTGCATGTATGTTTCGTTACAAACTGTTATCAACAAGAGAAAAAAAAAAGATTTTTGTTTTTGATATGCACGATCGCTCGTACAGTTCAAGTATAAGCCGAAAAGGGGACCTATACCCCAGTACAGTCATTTAACTCATGAGCAGTTATGTATTATATAAAATCAAATGTGAAAACAATAAACACATGTAAACAAAAAGATGTTTTCTATGTCCATAATTGTTGAAATCACATGAACACTTATAAGAGAAAGGAAAGTTGGTCTCATTATGTGTGAACAAGGTTGTTAGTGCGGCCAAGACGCACCACAGCAGATTGCCAACAGAGATTTTCTTTCGTGCATGACGTTTCTGAGAACCCCCTCCCATTGCCATTTAGGCCCTGGGGAGCACATCCCCGGGATCGTAATGTGTACAAAAGGGGAGGGAGGCCGCACAGCCCCCTCTCCGAGCCTTCGAAGGCCCCAGGGAGCCCACCGCTGCGGCTGATGTATTTAAATAAAGGGGATGGGGTCCCCAGGGCCCTTTAAAGGCTTGGGGATGGGGCCCGCATAGCTGCATATTCCTTTTTGTTAATTTCAGTCCGATTACAGCCCCGGGGTGGGCTCCACAAGGCCTCTAATGGCTCGAGAGAGTGGTCCGCGTCCCGCCTGACGAGCCTTTAAAAGGCCCTGTGGACCCTATCCCCTAGGGCAGCTATTATTCACAAAAAGGGAGGTGGCTGCACTGCCTCCTGTTCCTGAGCCATCTACGTCCCAGGGGACCTCATCTGCTGGGGCTGGCTCTCATACTGTGTCCCAGAAACCCACCCCAGAGACACAGCAGTTTCTCTGCCCACACCAGCGTGGGCAGGGAAACTTGTGCTGCACCAGCTTGGCAGGAGCATTTTTAAAACTCCTGCGACATGGGAGCAAACACAAAGTCTGCTCCCGTGGGGTCGGAGCTTTACAAATGCAGACTTGTATTCTGTTTCCCTGCCTGTACTGATGCGGGCAAAAAAAAAGATCAACAGATTGCTTCCGACTGGAGGGAGCAGCATAAATATCTGCATGACGTTCACATTCATTGCTGCTCAGCCCTTCATCCAACTGATTCACGCAAGCACACATTCCAAATGTATGCATCTCCTCTTCACATTGCAGAGGGACAATCAACACCCCCTGCACACAGACGTGCCATGTCTTTGACTAAACAATAATGAAAGCATGGACTAATGTAGGGGCAGTGACTCCACCTTACTTACATATTGCCCATGTTGTGGGACTTGAGTCACAGGGTGCATCCCTGCGTCATGGCGGCACATATCAGAGTCCAATGAAGCCCTGTAGGCCACAAATAACAGCCAAAATGGAATGAATTGGGACACATGTGAAACGCCAAAGAGTGGGATACCGTACCAACTGTGACACACAGAACTGGCAGTTCGAATATGTGACACCCTAAACAGCCTCACTGCACATAGGTGACACACCCACCATCCATTAACAAATTCCAAAATTGCTAGCACTACATGTCGCACCCACACTTGTCTGAGTGAAGTGCCTGTACAGATGAGTGACATGCACGCAGGGAATGTGTCTTGAAATGCATTTATTTGCACATGCTGTGCCTGTGGTCATTCAACATACTGTCCCATGCTTGTTAAGGACTGTCACAATGTGACATCAACATGAGAAGAAATTGTCAATGATGGTGTTCCTACGGGCTATTCCTGCTGCGACGACAGTGGGGTGGGATCCACCTGCCTCATCTTCATCATCATCGTCCGGTGCATCCGGCACTCATATCCATGGGGCATTGCTTCATACACATATGTTGTGCAACACACAACGTGCAACGATCATCTTGCACACAATGTCTGGGCTGGACAGGAGCCTTCCACCTGTGAAGTCCAGGCACCTGAAACGTGACTTCAACACTCCAAATGTGTGCTACACGATGCCCCTTGGTGCGTTTGTGGGCCAAATTGTACTGCCTCTGGGCCTGTGTGTTCGGGGCTCGGAGGGGTGTCATTATCCAAGCACAGAGTGCATATCCTTGGTCACCTGTGACAGTGCAGAGAGACATGTGTCAAGACTACATACTGCATAATGTGTTGGCAGGCTCACTGGTTCATTAGTGTGTGATATGTGTGACTTAGTGATTCCTGTATGACATGAACTGCTTGTTGCAAATGAGCGGCATCAATGTGTATTACGTAGCCTCACTGCTGCTCCTCCCTCCCCGAGCATAGACACAAGTGTGCGCAGCACGGTTGCATCACTTGCAGCCCTACGGCACACTATTGTCATGCCTGTCTGTGCATGTCCCCAAGCCTGACTACGACACAGTGATGAGGTGCGCTGAAGGTGGCCGGTAACGTGTGTGTAGGCCCATTATAAGGACAGGACTGACACAGATGTAGAGCACCTGCTTGGCTGAACTCACCATGCAGTTGAGGGCAGACATTTGGCGCATGCTGCACTAATAGCGACATACATAACAGTTGGCATGTGTGGTCCCTGACCCCGAGCGGGCATGCTTTCCCTCATGTACCCCTTCGGCCGAGCCCGCACTCGGGGGCATGCCACATAGCAACATTGTCCATTGCAGGACGGGTGGCGCAGACACTACAACAGAGACACACACATTAGTCAGTTCCTTGGCTAGGCCTAAACTTAACCACACCCAGATCCACGTGTGGAAGAGCCACACCCCTACTCTGTACTGTCATACTCCTGTCCACTCCGCTTACGCTCACAGGGAGGTATGACACTGCTACATGTCCCAGGTCTACCCCACTGCCTGCGGTGACATGTTGCACCCACTTTACACAGCACAATGTAATGTGGTATGGCCCGGGGCCCTCATGCATACATAATGACCACACAGACACACTGAGTGAGTTTGTGGAACTGGCTACGGGCATGTGCACACGGCCCCTTTTATTGCAAGGCTCACATGTCCAGTGATGCCTGTGCTGGATAGGTGTTGGGTAGTGTGAGCCACCCCTCAGGGATTGGGTAGTGCTGGCAACAACCACAACAGTGATCAGACAATCAGTAGTACAAGGTTCAAACAGCAAGGGTCCAAAACCTGAGTTGTACAGAGTTAATGCCCCCAGATGCACTGTGGCTGGCACAAGCACACTGCCGCGGGACGGTGACTTGCGCTGTACTGTGGTAGGGCCATGCAAGCTGAACGGGTCCTCGTCGATGTCCAAGGTGAATGTGGCAGAGGGTTGCGGGGGACAGTGGAAGGTGTCCTTCCAGGGCATGATGCAGAGGGAAGAAGCAAGCAGGAACAGGCAAATGGCGGAGTTGAATGCTACAGACTCCTCTTTCCCACCTTCGGCTACATGATGATGAGGACAACCCCCAGCCCATGGACTCAGACGCCACCGGAGAGTTCCCATGAATTTCGGGGCACATACTTAGCAGCACCAGAGCTGAAAGGGGATGCAGTCTACGATGAGGGCTGTACAATGACATGAACACTGCCATGAAGAAATCAAGACTCCGTTCCAAATGTGTGACCTAGTTAACCACAGTGTAGGCCAGAGCCAGTGGCCATCGCTGGTCAACCACTGTTCAGCCATCTTCCTCCTGGATCTCTAACACACGACATTGGAATGGCATATGGAGAAGATGTGGCACCAGAGCTGAGCGGGTGTGCAGCCTGCGACGATGCCGTGTCCTGTCTGATACGGACTGCATTGGATTTGTGTGAGGCCTGCAGGACCACAGTGTAGTCCGAAGCCAGCAATGACCCACAGACACATGTGGTTGGAATGTTATGCACAGAGTTGGTGGCACCAAATCGAAGGGAGTATAGTGATATGAACTCTGCCATAGTGTAATCAAGACTCAGTTCCAAATGTGTGACCTACTAGTCCACTGTGTCAGCCGCTGGAGTACTTCAACGAGAAAGGAGTACTGCAGGCCTGTGTCGCGGAGGCCGTGATGGTCTGAGGGGGATGCCATGGTCAGGGGCCTCGGGCTTGGAGCTTGCAACTGCACGTGGTGGGCCCTCTGTGACACATGCCGGTGTTGGCAGGTGAGCAGTGATGCATGGATGCACAGGGGTGGGCAAGATGGCTTCGAGGACCAGCGGCCCAGGGTGCAGCAGGCGCACATGATCGCAGGCACCACCGCTCATGGCGTCGGCCTCGTGGCGGGATGAGAGGCGCCTCCCTGGCAGGGACATTGGCCATTCCAGAAGAGGACCACGCCCAGGGCTACATGCTTTTATTCACACCCCTTTGCTAGCCTGGTGTACGCCGGGCCAGCCCACACACGCTTCCAAGAGGGAGGGCATAACAAGCTACATTTCCGTGATTTCCCCCACTGTCTGGAGTGACATGGTTGCGTCCACTGTCCACTACACTCCATAAACCAGCTGTGTATGTAGACATGGATATGTCTGTGGTCTACATACTGCAGTCTGTCCAGCAGATCCACGCCACACTTGGGATTGTGTACATTCTCATTCATCGGTCACTTGCCTCCTTTGTACATGCCTGGTTCCCACCTCCCCACATTCTGCTAATATGTGGTTGAGGTGCCATGCCTTTAATGGCTTGTGTACATGGCTGGCCCAGGTTCCCACAGTAAGTTGTGCTGTCGTGTCTGGTGGGTGGGCAAGTTGTTTGGCATGTTGTTTGTTACTTTCTGACGTGTGCATTCCCAGAGTTGGGAATTGCATGATTGTGGATTTGAGGTGTGTGTGGTGTGTTCATTTGATACTTACCAACAAGCAGTGTATTTCTGTAGGTGCCAGCCTGGAAGCGCCAGTTGATGATGGACTGTCGAAAGATGTAGGAATCATGCACACTGCCTGGGTAGTTGGCGACGACATTGGTGAAGAGTCCCCTGTGGTCCACTATTGCCAGCACATTGATGGAATGTGTGTGCTTTCTATTGCGGTAATTGTGTGCAGTGTCGGCAGGGGGAACAAGTAGGACATGTGTGCAGTCAATTGCCCCTAACACGTGCGGGAAGCCAGCTATGGCATAGAAACCTTGCTTGGTCTACAGCTGTTCCTGCGCATTGTGGGGGAAGTATAGGTGCTGGGGTATGAGCTGATGATTGCATTCAGGACAGGTTTGAGGACCTTTGATAGGGCTGGCTGTGAGACTCCTCCAACTCTGGCGGTTGTTGGTTAGAAGGTACCAGAGGCCAACAGGTGCAGCACAGCCAGCAGCTTTGTCTGAGGTGGGATGTTGGTTGTCCGCTGTGTTGGTACCGTAAGCCTGTGGGTAATGATGTTCAGGAAGCGGAGGATGGTTGTCCTTTTGAGCCTGTAGTGGGCAATGACATACTCTAGTGTTAAGTCTGTGAAGCTGGTGCATTTTCTAAAGGTCTGCTGTCCGTGACTGCGCTGCCTCTGTGGTGGTCTGGGGGGGCAGGGGGGTGCAGGGGGTGGTGGGCCTGGGGATGGTGGCGGTGGGTGTTGTGGTTCTGTTGGGGCTCTGAGCTGCATGAACAGTAGCTCCATGGTTTCTGTTTGTCTTCAGGTGTGGCTCTGGGCTGGGTTCCCTTTTCTGGTGCAGGCTGTCGTCCGACTTTACACCAGGTCAGAGCAGGTGTTAATTTCCTGCTGCTAACGCGCCTTATTGCCTGTTTTGGGATCTTATCGCCAATCTGGCTGGTCGCTGAGAATTTTGCGGCTTTTGGCACGGGAATGCGTACTTTGCATCACATTAGCGATAGTTGTCTGGCTCATCTGTGGCAATGTTTTTTCGGCTGCTATCGCAGGTAAACTGGTGATATGGGCTGTTATCACCAGCTTGTGAATGGGGCGATAGTTGTATTGCCACTTTGGCTGTGATAAAGGTCTGTTAACTCAGAGATGAATCCTTGAGAAAATGCCCCAATATGTATTAAATAAAAAGTATCTAGGTAGTCACTTGTCAGAACACTCCCTAGTTTGTTCAGAGTATAGTATCCTTAATTGGAGGTTGCTGGTTTTGGGCCTGAGGGAAGCTTAGTATTGCTGATTCCTGAGACCCTCTATAACAGACTGTTTTATATTAAATGAGACCACAGAGGAATGGAACCGGATTCCCTGAAAGTTGTAGTAAGGGGGCTGGTGGGTCCCAGAGTCCCTTCTATGATTATAAGGCTAAACATATTCCTGTTGAATAGGCAAAGTAACTGGCAGTACTACAGGGCGTTACTGGAGGTGTTGTCACATTAGAGAACCAACCTGGAGGCTCTCCATGCTGAAATACTTTGAAAAACAACGATAAACGGATTACTATCAAATAGATCATTTTGACAGGCACTCTATAGGAAAAGAGACAAAGCAGGTAAATGACTAGCTTGGCTCCTAGAGAAAGAACTAACACAGACATGTATAACAGTGATCAAAGATGCTAGTGATACTCTTGTGTATAAATAATGGTTTGTATACTCATTTAAATTAAATAAAAACTCACATGATTTAGGCACTGAGACGTACCTGAATCATAGGCTAACATATGCACACAGAGAGCAACTGAAAATCCCAATGACGCTGAAAGAAGTCTCAGAAGCTATTAAAAAATTAAATACAAACAAGACTCCAGGCCCTGATTGTCTACCAGCAAAATGGTATCAGACCTACAATGATTAAATAGCTGGTAGATTTTTCCAAGAGTACCAAGAGGCTTTAGAGAAAGTTATACTACCATTAACTTTGAGAGAAGCAGTGTTGATAGTCTTGTTAAAGGTAGGGAAGGACCGAGCAGACTATAAAGTTTACCGTCTGCTTTCATTATTAACACCAGCCACAAAAGATTAGGTAAGATACTAGCACTAAGATTAAAAAAGGTGGGCACATCAGTTAGTGCCTGAACACCACTGCAGCTTTTTAAAGATAGGGCAGCACTTCATATTAGACTTTTATTTCACATTATGAGAGAAACAAACAACAGCATGGCTGAGTTGCGTCTGGTATCTTTAGATACAGAAAGATCATTTCATATTGTCTCATAGCAATACATGTGTGTGACATTTAAGGCCATGAATTCTGAGTGCACATGTCTAGCTATGGTTTAGTTAGATAGCTAGATATAGATAGACAGTGAGATATAGATATATGACCTACTGGCGATCGCACATGCATTCGTAGACCCACTCAGAGACACAGGGACCCACTCACAGAACTACTCAGACTCTCACACTCCCAGTCATAGACCCACTGAGAAACTCATGTAATTAGTCACTGACCAACTCTGACACAGACTTAGACACTCATGTATCCACTCACAGATCCAGTCATACAGCTGTATACTTACTTAAAAGTGTATAAAGGCACTCATACGCCTACTCACAAATTGACCGAGAGTCATGCAATGATCACGGACCCATTGAGACACTGATGCACCCGCTCATAGATGCACTGAGACAGTCATGCAGTTTGTTACAGAAGGATTGATAGACTGATGCACTGTGTTACAGATTCACTGAAATAGATATACAGTGAATGACAGACCTACTGATAAATTAATGCATGCACTTATAGATTGCAATGGAAAGGTTATGCACTGTGCTATAGAGATATTAAGGTATTTGTACATGTATTATACAGGTATTTAGATAGTAATGTGTTTAATCTGTTGGTTATAAATCATTTTACAGTTATAAGTTTTGAATGTGGTGGTGGCTATTTAATGTCTGCATTTGTTTAGTCATTTTGTGATGTATTCGCGGTGATCGCGGCTACTGATATCATCGCGGCACCCGACGTCACAGCGAAAACGGAAACATTGGTTTAAATAGTTGTTTGTATACAAACTCCTACTAAAATATGACTTTAAATAATGCAGTAAGAAAACCCCTAGTGTCTAAAATACAGTAAAATGTGTGCATATATGTGTTTGCACCCCCTAAAAAAGGCAGAAACATCGCTGTTACCAGAGTCATTGCGAAAACAGGAAGTAGGGTTTAAAAATAGTTTTTAAACAAGTCATCTCAAATATCTGTGTACAAACATGTTCTTTAAGTTAGTAATGTGTGTATTATAATAACATTTATTTTTTAAGTTAGAATTTTGAAATGTGATGGTGGTTGTTGAATGTCTACTTTTTTTTTCAATTTTTCGGCAGGATCGCGATCATCCCAAATCGTCCCGAATATAAAAAATCGAAAGAAAAAAAACTCCACTTATTAATCCATTAAATGAAATACAAGTTTATAAAAATACTCCTTATGGAGCCATTTTAGATAGAAAATACAATTTATTAACCTTAAAAATGTAATAATAATATCTTAGGTTATATTGAAATTAGAGTCAGGAAATAGAATTTGAAAAAACTTAAAATTTCATAGAAAAAAACAAAGCTTACAGGGATGTTATAGCTAGAAATGAGCACTTAAAAATCTTAGAAATTCAATGAAAAAACAAAGGTTACAGAGACGTTATAGTTAGGCTCAAGTTTCACTCGTACAGAACCAGAGAAATTCAGTAGTGATGTGATCAGCGATATCACTAACCATGTCATGAGTGATGTAATATGTGAGGTCATAAGCAGTGCACTGCGGGGCTCAGCTAACTATAACTGCTGAATTTCTGTTGTTTTGTATGAGTGAAACTTGAGCCTAACTATAATGTCTCTGTAACCTTTGGCGTTTTTTGTGAAAATTATATATATATTGAGACATATTGATATAGATATCTATAGATACTGCATATATGTATGTGTGTGTATATATATAAAAATGGACATCATCCTCATTGTGGTGTGCGGCTGGTTCTCTGTCAAAGGAGGATGTGGTAATATGGTACGGCTTGGTTCTGCCGCAGCGACGCACCACCAGCAAGAGCGCCACAGTCTGCACGAAAGAGAACCGCTTTTGAGGAACATGAAAACGAAAGGGCAAACAGGCGCCGCCAAAGACTATCTTTGGTATGGATCACTGAAGCCTTGAAAATGGGCTGTTTCAGAGACGCAATGAATTTTAAATGCAGCAAAATGAAATAATTACTGTCATCACCCACTGGAGGGTAAAAATTATCGGAACTTTGAAACTGCAAGGACCACAATGCTTTGCACTCACTACGAGCGCCCACCAGGGGGCGAAAACTTTAAATTAGTGGATAAACTTGTTGGTTTCACTGTCCTAAATACGATGTCAGCGGCGCACCTTTGAAAAATTTCAAGGCGAACGAAACATGTCAGGAATACCGACTGTATTTGAAATAAAATGGACATCATCCTCATTGTGGTGTACGGCTGGTTCTCTGTCAAAGGAGGTTGTGGTAATATGGTATGGCTTGGTTCTGCCGCAGCGATGCACCACCAGCAAGAGCGCCACTGTCTGCCCGAAAGAGAACCGCTTTTGAGGAAGGTGAAAACGAAAGGGCAAACAGGCGCCGCCAAAGACTATCTGGTATGGATCACTGAAGCCTTGAAAATGGGCTGTTTCAGAGACGCAATGAATTTTAAATGCAGCAAAATTAAATAATTACTGTCATCACCCACTGGAGGGTAAAAATTATCGGTACTTTGAAACTGCAAGGACCACAATGCTTTGCACTCACTACGAGTGCCCACCAGGGGGTGAAAACTTTAAATTAGTGGATAAACTTGTTGGTTTCACTGTCCTGAATACGATGTCAGCGGCGCACCTTTGAAAAAGTTCAAGGCGAACGAAACATGTCAGGAATGCCGACTGTATTTGAAATAAAATGGACACAATCCTCATTGTGGTGTGCGGCTGGTTCTCTGTCAAAGGAGGTTGTGGTATGTATATATAATATATATATATATATATATATATATATATATATATATATATATATATATATATATATATATATATATATATATATATATATATATATATATATACACAAAACTTCAGTTCGCATGTATACCCGAGCCACTTGCAATGGTGGGCCATGCCGGGGTGGGGAACCCCTACAAATCTACAAAGTAGTGCGTACTCGTCTCCTTGACACAATACGACACAGCCACAAAACAATCCTTTCAGCGTGATTTATTCAAAATACCAATCCACTCCACACACAACGGAGCGCCCTGCTCCTTGCTCATGAACAGTGTATATATATATATATGCAAAAAAGAAGTAGAGAACTCGGGTAGTTCCCAAGTTTAGGTGTAGAGCAGCTCCTGTATAGAGCACCCTACAATACCAGCAACACTCTCAATCTTCTCACCTTAAATATCTGTATTTCTGTCAACATTTTTAAGCATAGGGTTAGCAAAGTGCTATCCACATCGAGCTAGAAAGTGACAAAGCCTTTTGCCATTCCTACAGCAAAGTCTAGGATCAGTGCGGTGCCCTTCACACTAAGCTGTAAAATGGCGAAAGCCTTTTACCACTCCATGCACAGTATTACAGCTTTGGATTGGCCTGTAATAAATAAAAGCAACCCCAGACACATATTTCACTATCATTATAGCTCTTCAGAGAGGTTTGGCTTTGTCCAGACACAAGGGAGCACCCAGTATAAGCCAAAACAACACCCTTTAAGAAGTAGAGAACTCTGGGTACTAACCAAGTTTAGGCGGAGAGCAGCTCCTGTATAGAGCACCCTACAATACCAGTGGCACTCTGAATCTGCTCACCTCAAATGTCTGTTTTCTAGCAAAACATATGAAATGTGTGCCCCGGGGCTGGGCACCCCATGGTCTGTAATGACTCAGGGAAGGGGGCTGCATGCTCCCTCCCCCTAATTTACCAAATTAGGCCTAGTCCCCCATTTTGTCTTGTTCAATTTTGGCTCCGGGGGATCCCACCTAGTCTCCCCATGATGCTTATAGGGGCAGGGTATTTCTACCTTCCCCCTTGTTCCTCTGTTTTTCAAAAATCGGGACAAGGCACTAAGTCCTCTGATCTTGTAATGGCTGCCAGGAACACTATTCTGATATTGCTGGCATCCAAATAGAGCACTTGCTCCTGCAAGACTGAATAGGCCCAAGTGAAATAAAGGTCCCTGGGCTTATCAGGGTGCTCTGTTTTTGAACCAGAGTTCTTGCTGACCCAACCGTCCACAAATACAAATATTTTTTAACCTACATTTCCCAAAAACGACTAATTGGATCTACACCAACTCACAAATAGCACAATTCGCAAACCAAGATTTAGCTTCCTGACAAAATTGGTGTAGTTCTGTTCAGCAGTTTTGTTTCTGTATCCCTGGCAAAAGAAGTCTAAGGAAAATGCATTAGGGTGTTGCATTTTGGGACCCTCCTTTTTTCTCAATTTCCACTTGACGGATCACCCCGAAACTTTCCATGCACAACCTAGTTGAAAAGTAGCACCATTTAGGAAAGTTTCCTAGAGATTCGTCAAACGGAGCCAACGCTATTGGCTACACAACAAATGCTTTTCCTACGGAGCAGCTGGCATAACTATAACTACCCAGTGGCGACTGCCACTAGGTTTTATATATATATTTGCCCAGTGGAGGTCATACAGTATAGCTAGGACATTGTTTCCATAAGAAAAAATCATCTTTGGTTTGCTTTCACCTTGGTGTCATATGACAAACTTTCACAAAACTATCCCCCAAGAAATATCAGCTCCTTCCTAGAAAGTTTTGGGCTGATTTGTCAAACAGGTGCTGAGACAAAAGAGGAGGTTGCAAAACACGTTTTCCCAATTCATTTATCTATGGGAAATTTTGACACAGCTACAGCCCAAATGGCTGAAAGGATTTACATCAAATTTAGCAGAAAGCTAAATCTTGGTCCTGAAATTGTGCTTTTGTGATTAGGTGTAAATCTGTAAAGTAGTTTTTGAGAGATTAAGCTTAAAAAACGTTGTATATTTCATACTGGGGAGAATCAGTAGGGCCAGCAGAACTGGCGACGAGATCTGATTGGCTGTCACCACATCAACAATTATGATGCGGTAGCCATCTTATAACTAAGTACTCAGTACTGCCAAAGGGTATACAAATTATATGAGTGGGCAGGGTAGGGATATCCTGTTACCCCTAGGCCATTTGGGGGGTCCCAGAGTGAACTCTCAGGACCAACAACATATATTTTTTAATAGTTTGCCACAAATTTGCTGTAGACCCTTGAATCCTAGCACATTTTTAAATAGTGCATTTAAAAAGTAAACCCCCGGGGTGGGCTATGGTCTAGGGGCGGCACATGGGATTTTGAAGGAGCGGGGGCATACAACCTCCTCCCTAAGCATGTTCAGGCCCTGGGGGACCCCATCCCCGGGGCTGATTTTATTTAATAAGGGGAGCGGGGCAGCGCACCCCTTTACCGAGCCGATATCAGCTCATGGGACCCCATCCCCCAGGTCCCAATATGTTACAATGTCCCAGGGAGCCCACCCTTGGGACACTGTGGTTCCCTGCCTTGGGAGACTGTGTGCATACCCTGCCTGCACATTCTTGGGCAGGGAACAGAAGCTTGCTCCCACCCGACAGGATCAAAAGAAAGGTACATGCTCTCACTAGCACACAGTATGGTCTTGGCTAGGGAGCCGACTGGGAATATGGGGCTCTTGGGGCTCTCCTGTGGCACCCAACATTGCCAACATTGCAGATGACCCACGTGGACACCATGGCACCCACCTAAAATAAAAAAAATGGCTGACTCTTGTCATGGAACCGGTTGGGGCTTTGGGGGTTCCTGAACCCCCGGACCCTCCAACAAAAACTGAGCTGTGAGTGCCCCCAGGTGGGCCCTGGGGCACCCACTTAATTAAAAAGGATCCCAGCTCCTAATGGAACACACAATGGGGCAGGTGGCCACAGGGGCTCTAGGGGCTGCCCCCTGCTGCCTTCAACCAAAAATTGAGATTTTGGTGTACCGGGTGGGCACAGGGACATTCCAAAAATATAAAAAACAAAAAGTGAATAATGCATAAGTGGCTAGATCCGCTCATTTATTATTCACTGCTCTGGCAAAGAGCGTCACATAGCGTCCTAGTACTTTAAAAAAATAAATATATTCATGCTGGTGGTGCCGCTCAAAAAGGCAAGAGCACCACCAAATATTTTTTTTTATGTAATGGGGTACTGCAAGGAGTACCATTCTCTGCTAATTACCTCCCATCTTACATCACTCGTGACAGGCTCTATGACATTATTGATAATATGACAGTAACATCTGAAATGATATCACTGATAACAAGACTGTGCATGGTGGGAATTATAGTTACTTTAGTTCATGAGTTCCAGTTACTTGAGAAAACTGTAACTGGTGAATTTCACTGGATTTCTTAGGTTAAAATTGTATATTTTAACTCACATTTTCACCTAACTACAATGTCTATTTAACCTTTGTTTTCACAGTGAATTTTTAAGGTTTTGTGAAGTAACACATTATTACAATTCCTAACTATAACACCACTTTGTATACATATTCACTTGCAAAAAACAACAGATAAAGTTGAGTTATATGTAGGTCTTGTAATAATAAAAAACTACAGTTTTAAAACCGAAAAAAAAATGGAAATTCACCAATTATACATAATTGACATAAGCCTAACTAGCACCACCATACATTTTAAAACTGTATGTTTTTATTATTACAAGACCTATATATACATCCACTTTAACCCTGGTTACTTACATATAACTCTATTTTAACCTTTGTTTTTTTTTAGTGAATTTCTATGTTTTTTAACGTAAAGTAATATGTTACTATTTATATGTCTGCGGCCAACCCCATACGGGCAGCGAATCCCCTCACCTCACTGTCTCATGGGGGGGTTGGCCCTTTAGGTGGCAAAGCAGCCCCACCTCACTTATTTTTGTTCCCACAGGGCTACACATGGAGCCACATTGACTCTCATAGGAGTCTCACGGATTGGTGATGATTGGAACATTTTTTTAAAAAAGTTTACATTTTGTGCCCGATCCTGCCCCTTTATATCCTTTTCAAATTTATTTCTTAAGACTTGAGAACTGAGTCCCCCAAGTACTACAGTGGCAGCTGCAACATTTTTCTTCATTGCGGCCAGCAATGACATCACACGCTGGCACGGGATCAGCTGATCAGAATCTTTTTTTGTTGTTTTTCCACATGGGAGTCCCACGGCAACATATATTACTATTTTTCTAGCCTTGATTTCTGTGAAGCCTCTAATTAGATTACAACCAGATCACAGAAAGCATGGTTTCTGATGTAAAGATCTAGCTTTCTGCCAAATTTGGTGTAATTCTGTTCAGTCGTTTCCTCTGTATTACTGTTCAATTTTCACTATGAAAATTGCATATGGAAAAATTTGTTTTTGGACCACACTTTTTTCGGGCCCCCATTTGACGGATCACCACAAAACCTTTCAGGCAGTAGCTGAGGTGTGTGAATATTTGTTTTTTCAAAAGTTTAGTAAATATTCGTCAAATGGTGCCAAAGTTATTAGCAAAACAGTAAATCAATCAATCAATCAATCACTGCATTTATAAAGCGCGCTACATACCTGTGAGGGTCTCAAGGCACTGGGAGGGAGGGGTGCGCTACTGATCGAAGAGCCAGGTCTTGAGGAGTTTTCTGAAGGCCAGCAGGTCCTAAGTCTCTCATAGGCTGGTGGGGAGAGTGTTCCAGGTCTTGGCGGCGAGGTAGGAGAAGGATCTGCCGCCGGCGGTGGTTTTCCGGATCCGAGGAACTGTGGCGAGGGCGAGGTTGGCTGAGTGGAGGTTTCGGGTGGGGGTGTGGAAGCTGAGTCGGTTTTTGAGGTATGTAGGTCCGGTGTTGTGTAGTGCTTTGTGTGCGTGGATGAGGAGTTTGAAGGTGAGCCTCTTGTTGACGGGGAGCCAGTGCAGGCCTCTCAGGTGGGGTGTGATGTGGCTGCTTTGGGGGACGTTGAGGATCAGTCGTGCCGAGGCGTTCTGGATTTGTTGTGGTCGTCTCAGGAGCTTGGTTTTGTTCCTGAGTAGAGGGCGTTCCCGTAGTCGAGTCTGCTGGTGATGAGGTCCTGGGTGACGGTTTTTCTCGTGTCGGGAGGGATCCATTTGAAAATCCTGCGGAGCATGCGGAGGGTGTTGAAGCAGGACGCGGAGACGGTGTTGACTTGCCTGGTCATGGAGAGGGTGGAGTCGAGGATGACCCCCGGGTTGCGTGCGTGGTCTGTGGGTTCCGGGGCTGTGCCTAGCGATGTGGGCCTCCAAGAGTCGTCCCAGGCTGATGGGGTGGGTCCGAGAATGAGGAACTCCGTCTTGTCTGAGTTCAGCTTCAGTCTGCTGTCCTTCATCCAGTCGTCTACGGCCTTCATTCCTCTGTGGTGGTTGGCTTTGGTGGTGTGGGGGTCTTCTGTGAGGGATATGATCAGCTGGGTGTCGTCGGCGTAGGAGATGATGTTGAGGTTATGTTGTCGTGTAGCGTGGGCGAGCGGTGCAATGTAGATATTGAACAGTGTCGGGCGGAGGGAGGATCCCTGTGGGACGCCGCAAATGATCTCGGTAGATTTCGAGCGGAAGGGTGGGATGCGGACGCTCTGGGTTCTGCCGGAGAGGAAGGATGTGGTCCAGGCCAGGGCCTTCTCTTGAATTCCGGCGTCATGGAGGCGTGCTGATAGGGTGCCGTGGCAGACTGTGTCAAAGGCTGCTGATATGTCCAGGAGGATGAGGGCAGCTGTTTCTCCTTTGTCCATCAGGATCCTGATGTCGTCAGTGGTGGCGATGAGGGCGGATCTCGGTGCTGTGGTTGCTGCAAAAACCGGATTGGGAGGAGTCCAGGATGTTGTTGTCTTCGAGGTAGCGAGTTAGCTGTTTGTTGACAATCTTCTCTATCACTTTTGCCGGGAACGGGAGCAGGGAGATGGGCCGGAAGTTCTTGAGGTCGTTGGGGTCCGCCTTGGGCTTCTTCAGAAGGGCGTTGATCTCGGCGTGCTTCCAGCTTTCCGGGAAGGTTGCTGTCTCGAAGGAACTGTTGATTGTTTTTCGGAGGTGGGGCGCGATGGTTGTGCTGGCTTTGTTGAAGACGTGGTGAGGGCAGGGGTCAGATGGGGATCCGGAGTGGATGGAGTTCATGGTTTTGATGGTGTCTTTGTCGCTGATGTTGGACCAGGCGGTCATGCGGTTGGTGCGGGTGGTGGTCGCTGGGGTGGTGGACTCGGTGGTGGGTGCGGGGGTGTCGAAGTTGAAGCTATCGTGGATGTCGGTGATCTTGCGGTGAAAGAAGGTGGCCAGGGAGTCGCACAGGTCTTGTGATGGTGGGATGTCGTTGGTGTTGGAGCTGGGGTTGGAGAGTTCTTTCACAATGCTGAAGAGCTCTTTGGTATTGTGTGCCTTGTTGTCTAAGCGGTCCTTGAAGGCGCCCTGATGAGTTGGTGGTGCCTGCGGGTGGCGCTCTTGTGGACTGTCAGGTGTTCGGTCGTGGAGCCATTTCTTCTCCAGCTTCCGACAGGTGCTCTTGGAGATCCGGAGGTCTTCGGTGAACCAGGCAGCTTTCTTGTTGGTGTGGTTGGTTGTGGAGGTCTTGAGAGGGGTGAGGGTGTCGGCGCAGTCGTTGATCCACTGTTTGAGGTTGGTCGTGGCGGTGTCTGTGTCGGTGGGGTCGGCAGGTGGTCTCAGTGCGAGGGTGGTAGTCAGTTTGTCCTTGGTGACCATGCCCCAGCAGCGGCGTGGCAGCTGTTGGGTGCGTTGGTGTGTGGTGGGTTTCCTGTAGGTGAAGTGGACGCATCTATGGTCGGTCCAGTGGGGTTCGGTGGTGTGGTTGAAGGAGACGTGGGGGCTGGTGGAGAAGATGGGGTCCAGCGTGTGTCCAGCGGCGTGAGTGGGTGTCGTCACGAGCTGTTTGAGTCTGAGGTTGGCAAGGTTTTTGATCAGGGCGGTGGAGTTGGCGTCGTTGTTGGTCTCGAGGTGGAAGTTCAGGTCGCAGAGGAGGATGTAGTCCATGGAGGCGAGGGCGCTGGTGCTGACGAGGTTGGCAATGGTGTCGCTGAACTGTGGTCGAGGTCTGGGAGGTCTGTAGACGAGTGCACCTCTGAGGGTGGTGTTGGGGTCGGTGTGGATCTGGAAGTGCATGTGCTCAGCAGAGGTGTGGTTGTCGTGGTTGTTGGTCGAGATTCTGATGGTGTCTTTGTGGATGATGGCGATTCCCCCTCCTACTCCGTTGGTGCGGTCTCTGCGGGAGATCTTGTACCCTTGTGGGATGGCTATGGCGATGTCTGGTGCTGAGGTGGCGTTCATATTAGGAATGATGTCAAAAACTGTTTTGCATGTCAAGAAGAGATCCAACATAATAAGTATATATTATAATGAATAAGATTTAAGATATATGGGAATGTCTGACTAATTGACAGAATTTACTCCATTTCAATATGGCGGTTGCCAGAGTCACGCTCTATGCGAGAAGGACGGCAAGGGCTCACCAACTAATCGCATATAGTCATAAAATGTAATAATGGATCGATATCATCACAGCTCTTTTTATTTGTTAGGGCTCACTTATAATTAAGCACAACTGATGTCATATAACTTATTCATATGACTTCGAATTTTCAAAGACGAAACGAAAGTTAAATTTACCATGTTAAGATGGCGAATTCATTTCCGTAGTTCCCTTGAGCATTTCATTGGTTCACTCTTCTTGCCACATATCGCGTGATTTCATGTTTGGCGCGAAATGGAGGGTTTTAAAAAAGGAGGCTTGAATGTTATGCGCGGTAGCATTCACAGAAGAGAGTATCGCGTAGAAGAGATCAATATCGCTAATATCAGTAAGTACACGCTTGATGCCCAGAAAGTATCCTGCCTTCAAGATGGGGATAATTGATGGAGCAGGCCAGTTAGATTAAGAATACGATCTATACTCTATTCTTTAGAACTGTGTAATGTGTTTGGTCACTTAAAATTTAATCGTAAGAAGCAGTCACAGTTTAAATGTGGTCGTATTGAGATCAAGTTGGCTTTAAACGCTTGACAACGTCTCTCCCTGACCTCACATTCTATCGGTTAAACAATACTTATATATAGCCTTGACTATATGTGCCGAAAATAGACCAATTTTAAAATTAACGAGAAGGCGGATTGACTCTGTTGAGAGCTCATATTCTGCAACATATGTAGAGAAATTACCACGCAACCCAGGTCTATAGATTGATATTACAGAATATTGGTCTCCATAGTAAATGCGGATAATTAAATTTTGTCGGTTTTACTAACACACCGATCTACGGATAACTAATATGCCGTAATATTCTGGTATTTACAGATCATACCAGTTTGCACCTCATATTGGAACGCACATTCTCGTTGAGACTGCTTCATCGTGAAATGAATGATTAACCGGAGACCAGAAAAGTATAAGACCTACGCTTCACGGAAAGATTGAGGTGGAAGCAGGTATGCAAGCTCTAAATATATGCCTTAATTGTTAGGCTAGAATAGTTTAGATAGCCACCCAGTCCTAGATAGGACATATAATTATTTCTTCTCTTTTTATTACACAGTAATTGACAAGAAATACAAGCTGGACAGATTGCCTCGAGAATTTTCAGATTCGTGACAGAAATAAAGGCTCCTCCCAGTTTTCAGTAGGTACATTTCTGTATGGACTTAGGATATTTATCCAAGTAGATATCAATTTAGTTAATAGTAGTGTTATGTGTGCCTCTCCTTTTAAAGATAATTCAACAACTGTTCATAGCCCTTATCTTCACTTTTTAAGTAGTTGAAGGAAACGCATCCCAGACAAATATCAGATAACTCAATTGGAGCCATTACCATCTATTAGACAGGTTTGTCCTGCCCTTTTATTCTTTTTTATATGGAGACCCATTCCCCCTTCCTTCATTGAATGCATTATTCTACAGGGTGGTTACCACTTCCTGGGGTTATCCCACAAATATCCTTATCTGCAGACATGTTCTTCTGATCTCATTTAGGACTACCAATTTATAATTTTGTTTTGTTGCAATTTTGTGTATATATTGTATATATTGTAAGTATGTAGAGTAGAATCAGTGAGATGTTTTTATAACTTGTATATAATTGTACAGTAATGTCACATATATGTATCACTCAGTACATAGACCAGTTGGTCTGATTAAGCCAGAACCTAACAGTGTGAGAATAGTCCCTTAAGTCCAAATCAGTAAAGTAGAGACATGAAGTCGATGTAAATAGCACAACTAATTGAACGCTGTCTTTTAAGGTCAAAAGTGTAAGAAAGATTAATTGAAAACATGATTCTCTTTATTATTATAGTATCAACGTGTAAGATAGAAAATACAGAATTCCTGAGGAAGGCAAATCGCCGAAATGCGTTGAAGGGGAATTGGTTCTGTATTCAATAAAATGACTTATCATTGTCACGTCTGGATCTGTAATGCATAAACTTGTATATAATTATGTTTAAACAAACAATAATGCATTGTGTAACGACTACAAAGTAATTTATTAACAAATGTCTATAATAAAATGAGAAATGTTTATAATTAAAATTAAAAAAAAGAAAAATATATCTTTATAAAAAAACTTTATTAGTATTTGACTTTATTGTTTAGCGTTTATGTGTGTGTGGTTCAAATATATGCACATAACCCGGTGCAACACTTTCCTTGTTTTCTAAAACGCTGAGGTGGCGTTCAGCCAGGTCTCCGTCAGGAAGGCGACGTCGGGGGCGGTAGAGTCTAGGAGGTCCCAGAGTCCGATGGCGTGTTTTCGAGCGGAGCGAGTGTTGAGGAGGATGCAGCGGAGGTGGTTGGGTTCTATGGTTGGTGGTTTGGTGGGCTGGATGCTGGTGAATCTGCAGTTCCGGCAGGGGAAGGGCCCCTGGGTGTGCTTCGGGGTGGCCCGGTAGCAGGGGTGGTCTCGATCGGTGTTGAGTTCATGGAGGGTGCTGGAGTCGTAGTGCAGTCTGGCTTTGCGGGGGGCACGGGGTCCAGGGGTTCTGGCACTGGGCGCGGTCCAGGCGCGGACGGGCGCAGACAGGCTTGCCTTTGGCACACCTTCGGTGCGCCAGCGGCGCGCCCGCTGCGCACATCCGCTGCGCGGCCTCCATAAGGGGCGAAGTGGGAGGGAGGGGCAGCTGAGAGGCGGGAGCGGGGCAGCCAATGGGCGAGGGCAGGGGAAACAGAAAGGAAAAAAGGGGTGGGCCGCGGGGGAGCAGCGGCGGGAAGCGGGGGGGCACAGAGGGCAGGGGCGCAAAAGGAGCGCATAAAAATATACAATAACAGTAAAATAAAATACAGAAACAATAACAAATTACAGCAAAGAAAAGGTAGGCAGTACCAGGGGCACACCAGCGGCGAACCCTCAGTAGCACTCGGGCACTCAGGGGAGTCGTGCAGCGTGGGGAGTGACCTGGAGTCAGGTCACACTCACCTTCGCCGCGCGGCCTCCATAAGAGGTCAAGTGGGCGTGAGGGGCAGCTGGGAGGCAGGGACAATCTTCTTATGGAATCTCTGACTCTTGTAATACTACACTGTGGTGACTGCCTCTGTGTAACATCCATTTTCAATGGTCAGGAGAGATATCACATAGAAGCCACCAGGATGGGGTTAGTGGAGCTCGAACATGGCTGAGTGACCTATGGGACGGCAGCTGCATGATTGGCTTACTGCTGCTGGCATACACACACCTACAGAGGATGAAAGGTGTGTAGAAACGCCTGTATGAGATAAGGAAGCAGCCAGGACGTTATGTGATAAGTGTGCTGAGTACATGCCAAGCCCCACCAGCTGAGAAGATCGAAGCACCCAATGCTGTGCATGCCAACATCAAGACCATCATTATTAACTCAGAAAAGTGTGAAAATTCTTCTGAACCGTGCATTGTACATGTCACATTTAGTGTATGTATAGCTCTGGGATATCATTGTCCAATGGATCTCAAATTGTTATATTATACCACTTAGCAAGAGTGGTCTTCAGTTTAACAGTTTTCGACTTCGCTCCTCTTTGAGAGAGATTAATGCAATCATTACACTGTTTGCTACGCTTGAGTTGTGTAACCTCTTGCAGTTTTGCTAACTTCTGAAATCTACCCACACACCTCATATACAGTAGAAAGCTGTCGATTTGCATGACAATGATAAAAAGATTTTGAAATCGCAATATAGCCTTCAAACTGTTATTCTTCCTCTCTTTGCAAATTCTGAAGGAAGGAAAAAAAGAGGGGGAGGTAAATTGAGATTAAATAAAGAGTAGAATATTCACAAGAAAACAGTTTACAGAACATGTATTCTCCTAGGGCGTGGTAAACAGCAAGTAGTCTGACACAGCAGCAGTATATGGTAATACTGTTATTAAATAGATCTTTTCAAAATAGGGGAAAACAAACAGAACGCTCTGGGATCGTGTGGTGTGTTCTATCGAGCAATATGCTGTGTTAGGTTGAGGTTAGTAGGAACACAGTATCCTAAAGTGGCCTCGAATCTGCATACACTTAACAACTGCATCCTGTTCCTGTTAATACAAAATAACGCTATGGGGTGCTGTGGGTGGACTGTAATAGGGGAAAGGCAGTCCCTGATTGGGTTTTAACCAGCTGCACTGAAGGAATCTCGCTGCCATCCTCCAGCAGACTGGGCATCTCAAGTGACATTTATACCAGTGGAAAGGCATGCAATATGTATACTGTGATTTAATTGTCTCCTAATGAAACAATATACATTTAAAACTACCCATTAAATATAAAACAGCGAAGTCATTTGCAGATTCTCCTACAGCATAATAAATTAAGCATGGTGGGCACCAGGAATGCAATTTGCAGTCATTTATAATGCAGCATTTTGTGTTAATAATTCAAAAATCACACGCTATTTGAAGACACTTCTAATTAATGTATTTATGAAATTATCAACTGTGACTAGTTCGGTTTCTTTTAACCAAACATTTCAGTAGAATGTGCTTGTTGTTATTTTGTGGTAGCCAGATTCGACCATACAAATGGTGAAAAGGGGTTACTTTTCTTTCCCTGCAGAGTTCTCCTGATCCTCTCTAAAGATAATATACATTATTTAAGCTGTTTTCTTGACCCTGGTGGCAAAACCCACCCTGGTGTGTGGTGGGAGAAGAGGGGAGGAAAGAAGACTTCCTTGATGAATAATACATTTGGAGAAATTCAGGTCTTACGCCTCAAATCTTTTAAAAATTAATTCTTTTTCAGTGTAAACTGCAAGTTAACTCTAATTTAATTAAAATTCTAAGTTAAGTTGTTGCTTCAGTTCTGGAATACGTTATCCTGCTATTGAGGGCAACAAAGTGAATGAGTTTTATGTAAGATTATTTCACCTCTCCAACCCTACTTCTCTCTTGCATAAAAGTTACACAAACCCTATACATCAAGTTTACCATCTAGGAAGATCTTTGTGAACAGCCTTCTACATGTGTTGGTCACTCTACCTCCCTTCCAGTCTCAGAGTTGCATTCCACACATCCTCTTCCCTCCTGATATCAGTTTACTCCACACTGTCGTAACCCACTCCGCGCTGTGGCAGAGTATCCGACCCACACCGTTCTCCCTCCCTTATTTTTTATGCCCTATATACTGTGGTACATCCAGTTTGCATTCGGTGAACTGGACATGGAGTGTCGCAGCTGCAGGAATATCTGAACGTTTTTTGGTCATGAATGAACATGGATCATGCATGTGTGCAATGACCTAGGCCTGTCTCACAGAACGTGATCTGGTTCAACCGGGAGGGGAGCACCACTATGCAACTTCCACATGCATACCATTTTTTTTATAATGAGTGATCAAGCAATATGGTCAGGCCCTTTGACCTGTGTCATGTGAGTGCAACCCACTCATAAAGTTGTGTGTGCTCAGATAAACCTTGGCCAACATCAGGGAAGATGTACAGACAGCACATGCAAGGTTGAGTGTGCAGCGCAGGCATGTGCATGAGCCTGTGAGCACTACAGTACATGAGGACAGCGCATACATGTGTGAGATGCACTGCCCTTGTATGTGCATGAGCCTGAGCGCTGCAATTCTTAGCGACAGTGCATGCATGTGTGAAGTGCACTGCGCTGGTATACGTGTGAGCATGAGTGCTACAGTACATTGGGACAGTGTATGCATGTGTGAGTGCACCGTGCTGGTATGTGTGTCAGCCTAAGTGACCTACCATACATGGAGACAGCACATGCTGGTTTGTGTGCCTCTCACTTGTATGTGCGGGTGACACTAGTGGCACAGCACGTGGAGAGCTACATGTGTGTTTGCCTGCAGAGCTAAGGATGCATAGGTGCTTGTGAGGGGTACAGTGCATCAGGGCCGGATAGTTCCCCGTTAGGATCCCCAGGGCCTGCTGGTGGAATACATGGAGCTAGAGGAGCCCCCTGGCAGATATTTAGCTTGCTGCATTCCTGAGAGCAAGGTGAGACACACACACTGGAGAAAGGGAGATCCAGGTTCTTCAGCATACTTCAGCCAAGCTCTTTGATTCTGACACATCTCAGGAAGAGAATGGGGCTAATAAAAGAGTCATAAAGAGTAGAACTGGGGTTTTTCTAACCTTTTGATACACATAACACTGAGGCTGACATCTAGGTGTAATCCTCTAGTCATTGCCATGGCCTGTGTTTGGGGCTATCATATGCTATGATAGACGGCTCTCTGGAAGAGGAGCACAACAGATGATGCAGTATTTCCAACTGGGTAACCCCAGAATACGAACCTCAAAGACAGAGACACTAAATCACATTAGTGTCTGGATATGGTTTATAATAGTGGAGGTTATCTGAAATTGTCAAACTAAAGATGTATATCAGCATGTAGAAGCTTGGTACAAGTTCTGTTGTTTTGACCCCAGGGGACTAATGGTCTTCCAGTCTGCCATGGTTGGTGACATCACCAAGAAGAATCAGGAACACTCACCTGGAGCCGGTAGTACCAGTTTCTGTCTGACCCAAGACCAGAGGACCCTGTGAGGCAAAAAAGATTGCCTGGTGGAACCGAGGTCCAGTGGGGTTCCTGATGAATGGATCCCAAGAGAAGAGTGTGAGGTTCGGGTTCATCTGGACCATTGCAATGATCAGGCCATTTGCCTGTGCATGTAGTCTCTGATCCTGTATGCCAGGTGGGGGCCATGGTGAAGAATAAGTGTCCTCGCCCTTGATGCCGCACTGTAGTAAGAGATGTGCAGTGGCCTCGTGAAATGTGATGACCTGAAGAGGACCAACACCTTGTTTATGCTGTCCTTGTACCTGTATGCCAGGTGGGGGCCACAGTGAACATTTAGGGCAGGTGCCCTGGTACAGCGCTAGACCAAGAAGAGGGTTGTAGCTCTGTGTGCCACTATAACCTGAAGGGGATGTCGACCCTGTGTGTCTGGGTGGGTCTATGCTGAAGTGAAAGAGCCATTGCCCTGAAGCAGCTTGCATCCGTAAAGAATTAGCAGGCTGTGACCTACAGAGAAAGAGCAATGGATCAACTCTGAGTCCGGGAGCACCCAATACCTGACTCAGAGGAAGACTTACCCCTGACTGGAGGAGGGTTCATGGATACCCCTGACTGGAGGAGGGCTCATAGACACCTGCATCCTGAACCACAGAATCCAGCCTTCTTCTCACTGCCGGGCCACAGACGTGCAACTGGGGACTCCTAAACGCCACTCCAGCGAGAGCAGGTAAGATTGATTACAGGTTCGCTGTGCCTCTGGGGAAACTTGCTCTCTGACTACCGCATGGGGACACTTTGCCTTCAGAAAATCCATTGTAGATCTTGTAAGTGGGTGCCAGCTTGGATGTTGCCTCACATATCTGGGGAATAACCACAGTCCTTAGAATGGGAAGAGGTTCTTGATAGGTGACCCAGGTAATGGTAGCGTGCCTGCCTTATTAAGATTGTGTATAGTTTTTCTGGTGTGATGCATTATACTTTGTGACTCAGTTTTCGACTGGGGCAACGACGGAGAGAGCGTGGCCTCCCCTTCTTCCTGAGTTAGAGTCCAGGTGAGGTGAGGTCTACTCCCCGGCAGAACAGGATCACTGATTGCAACCTTCTGTACGGCGGAGTTTTGAACCCAAACGCTGTATCCTTTGGTTGGTTATTACACTGGATCTGTTATAGTTGTAATTATTTGTTTTGTCACTACGCAGTAGCAACGTTGTGAACAGGGCCCTGACGAAAACCTTGGGTCCTTCCCTATGAGGTTGAAACATGTTGGCCTTACATGCAGTAATTTGCTTCCATACTGCATCCTTGCACTGTTCATGTTGATTTTAATTAGGAAGAGGACAGTTTCTTAATAAATCCACTGTTATGCCCTCTATTCTATTTTAAATTCACCACTTTTTGTTTTTTGCACTGCACTTATACCCATCTTCAGTCTATCACTGGTTACTGAGTGCTTGTGGGCATTGACCCCGCTCAACTACAGGGGATATTTGGGTCTCAATGATCTAGAGACGCCAGATCCCTGAGGATGACCAAATGATAGAATTTGATCATACAAGCGTTTGATGGGAATCCTTAAAACCGAGCGGGTTTCTCTGTTACAATCACTTTCACCTCTCTTTCTCAGTTTCATCTCTTTCCTACCCCTACTAGAGTTTTCCAGCAAGCTTGCGCTGCGGTTTAAGGGTATAAAAGGTACCGTATTCTAGACCCCTAGGTGTTCTTGTGTTTAAATTATTGTGATGGGGGTTCAACCTAGGCATGGTCTCTAAACTCCCCTGAGACCCTGTTTTCCTTGTTTTTTAGTACATATATAAATTCTACCTTTTACTTAAAAGCAGGCATTTGAATGGACAATCATTCATTGAGATTGCTGAGTGTGTTCTGAGTTGTGAACCTGTGTTCACCCTATACCTACCTTCTCTTTGAAAATCCTTGGACGGCTCAACCTGCGCTACCACTGAGAACCCATTTGTTGAGAGCCTATAGTAGGCCGGGTCCTGGGATATTAACAGTGAAAGAACTCAACCCCATGGTTGGGTCCACTAACACCTGCTTGTCCTGTGGCCGTGTAAAGGGGTTCTGACAGAAGAGTAGCATATTTTCTTGATCATTGCATTTAGGTCTGTACCGAGAGCACCAGCAGCCAATCGACCAATCCTTAGATTTAGATATTACTAACATGCATCATCATTTATAGGAATCTGTAGAGAGACTGAAGCAACTGCCGAAAGAGATGGAAAGGGCACCTTAGAGTGACTCTGATCAGCTTTGCTAAAATATCTTTTGAAACTATGCTCGTATGTCAACTGTGCATATGTAGACATCGGCTGTAAGATCAGCTTTACTCTGTCCATCCTTTCTTCTCATGCCTTGCATTAATTTTTAGAGACAATATATGCTTACGTTGTGTACATCGCTGGGATTTACGCTTAGTAAGCTCTTGGTGCCTTTAGGGCGCAACTTTGTGCCTTTTTGACTGCTGCTTAATGGGACCGTTTGACTTTTCCTCAGCAGCCTGTGTACAGGTGTGGTGAAGACAAAAGGGAAAAGATTTTACAGACTGAGGCATGAACTGAAGAGGGATGTGAAGTGAATGAGAACCATGGAGAGGATGTGAGTAGAAGAGTGAGGGGGTGAGAAGTTACAGGTAAGTGGTGGGGGCCACAATAGTCAGTGGGTGGGATGAGGAGACAGGGAGAAGTGGGTGGTGGTGAAAGAAGCACTAAAGAGGTAGAATGAAGACAAGGAAGCAGAGGAGGGAGTAGCTGGGGTAGCAATCATATGTGCAAGATCTAATGGTCCAAATCGGGATGATCCTGAGCCTTTGACTTTTTTGGTATTTAACTTACCTGAATATTCCTTTCATTTTTTGATTAGAGGATAATTTAATGTCTTACTTAATAAAGTTCTTGACAGATCCACCAAACATCATCACACAAACACGCCAAATGTTTGTGGTGCATTAAAGAGCATGATGCAGGATTTTAGGTTGTGTGACGTGATGCAAGAACATTGCTATCCAGAGAGGTTACACATTTTAGAGCATACGTTCGACTTTTCCTGAGCAGCTTTTGAACAGGGGTTGAGAAAGCAGAAGGGAGAAGAGTTTACAGGATGAGACATGAACTGAAGAGGGATGTGAAGTGGATGGTGACAGAGTCACAGGAGTAGTACACAGTAAAAGTGAAGCTAGAGATGGAGGGGTTTTGGCAGTTGAGAGATAGGGACATGAGATAAAAAGAAGGAGTCAGGTTGACATGATGACCAAGGTGCAAGGGGTGGCAGTTAGAGGCAGGGGATGAAAACTAGAGATATGGACTTGTTGTAGAAATGAGGAGAGATAGAAGGTAACACAGCAGTACAATGGGAGGCCGTAATAGGAAATGGCATAGAGTGAGTCAGGACCATGGAGAGGCTGAAGAGGGAGAGGGTGAGAAGATATGGGTAAGTGGTGGGGGCCAAAATATCCAGTGGTGGGAGGAGGAGACAGGGAGAAGTGTGTGTGAAACATGTTGGTATGGTTAGTAGTAAATCCTTTATTTTCTTTTAGAAATAAAGCACAGAGGCTCGGATATCCTCCGCACTGTGATGGAACCAACCTCCTGTCCTCCCTCTCACCTCCACTTCCCCAATAAATTCCACATTCTGTGCGAGGCAGGAGCATGGATACAACATATCTTCCCCCTTTACCAAAACAAAGAAAGAAGAAGACAGAAACACAAAAACTATACATAGAACAATAGATACACAAGCTTTGTTCAAGAAAATAAGCAAGCAAGACTATAATCATGACAGTTTAATTTATAGTCCATCACCTATTCTGGACTTCTTTTAACTTTCCTAGAAAACCTATCATACATCAGGAAGCTATGACATTACAACGCATGCAATTACAACGCATGCTTTTACAATGCAGTCTTCACATCGCAACTACCATTACATTGCATGATTTTACAACGTATGGCATTACAGCTCATTTCTAAAAACTACCATTACAATGCATTGCATTGCAGCGCATACCATTACAATGCATACCATTACAAGGCATAATACTTTAAGGGCAACAGTAGGGTAAGTGTTGGATAGTGTAGGGGTATAAATTACTAAGTGTTGTATAGTGTAGGGGTAAAAATTACTAAGGAATGACGTGAGAATAAACAAGTAAGATAAACGTGTGGGGAAAGGAGATGTGAGCTAAGGGAGAATGTGAGGCAGCATAATTTTTTATGAGAAAGTAAATAGTGATCAAATGAAGTTGCTGGGAGAAGCAAGTAGAAGATGTGTTAGACAGGACTGCAAGTGCAATGCTCCGAGCCATAGCTAAGAGAAATTAGGAGCCAAGGTGCTATTGAGATTTCTCGCAATGTTAAAGATAATGTGAAGAAATGAACTGCTTAATATGAAGACGGTAGAATATGCCAACAAACTAATAAGGACTTTGAGTAGTACACCTTGAGGTATATCTTAAGTCAAACCCTGATTTAAGGAAAGCATCAAGTACAAGATATCAGCTACAGAGGAAGGGAAGGAGAAGTAGGTGGGACACATAGATATACATAGCGTCTGATTCACAAAGGCAAACTTACACTTTTGTGTACGTTTACGACTGTTTACTGTTCACAAAGTATTTTACTGTCAGTATTTTGACGATTGTAGAGTCTTCACACATAAAAAGATAAGCCAGTCCTACACCTTTGTGAATCAGGCCCATTAAGTTTTACTACAAGAATCCTACCAGAAAAGAAGAACTCCAAAGGGCAAATCCACAAAGAAAATAAAAGATGGGTTTCTTTGGGAGGGGCAGCAGTCGTTGGGGAATATACTGAAAAAAGTTTACAAAAATAGGAAACCCCCTCATATCTAACAATTACACAGTAGCAGACATTATGAATCATCACGAGAAGTTGAAGCAAGCAAAAAGGGATGAAAATGGGCAGTGTCAGAGCCAAAGAGGTAAAGGTAATGACATGGAATGTGACCGGACTTGGCATTAAGAGGAAGCAGAGAATAATCCTACAGTACGTAGAGGACTCAGAAGCCCAACTTTGTGTACCATAAGAAACCCATCTAACCCTTTTGGAGTGTAAGGGGTAATGGAGCAACGTTTCACACTTAAAGTGACTTGCTCGTACTCAACCCACTCAATAATAATATTAATGTACTAACTAACATGTTTTGTCTTATTAATATTGCATTACACGACATATTAGATATCTAGGGGAAGCTTGCCAATGTGCTTTTACTAACTATAATCCGCTTGCACTAAAATGGCTGAGGCTACGCGGTATTTCCTACTGCGCATGCGTCTGTCATGCCCACGTGACATGCTTGGTGGGAAAACATTTGCTTCTGCGCAATAGAACATGGATGACTGTTATGTGTCCTAATGTGCAAGAAGCTTGCATCGCTGCTTTGCTAAGCTGTTTGTTTTGCGCTTAATATCTAACGCAATAGTTAAAATAAAATATTGGGAATAGAGTAGAAAGAAATGGTATACAGTGCATTCATTAATTCTGTGTTTCTAAAACTGTTTCTTTTCTATTTTTACATGTTATCAAATTTATGGGCCTAAATGCTTTGCTGAACTCCAACTTTGGAGAAACTGCGCCTGTGCGACAAACGTCCTGAAGCCACAGAAGCTGTAGCCTTGAATCATGGCCAAGACGGACATGGAAGGTGGAGAAGAGCGAACTCCTTGCCTTGCCAGAGGAAGCTGCATTGATTAAATTGTTTTAAAATGAACATTGATACATTTCACTACCGGGAGGAATAAAGAACATGGGTAGATAAAGTTATCGAAGGGAATGACTTGAATACATGATTGACAAGTTGCTTCTAGAAAAGTATGGTGTGATGGCTACTCCTCGTTCTTTGTCCAATAAAATTGTGGGATTCACACATTTGCAACATTTGGGGGTGGTACACTGACCTGAAAAATAGTATAACTATGGTAGGCTTAGTCAGTTAGTTTGTCCGACTTGTCCGAATAGCTGACCTGTCACTGACCCAACATACTCAGGTGATTGGGAGCAGAGTTGCTGGCGGAGCACTCTGTCAGAAGATTCGATAACCCAATCGGGGTTGTGGGGAGGAGATCGATGACCCAATCGGGGTTCGACTGTTAGCTGCAGAGAGGGTTTACAACGCTGGTGTTTTGAACTTTAACTGTGATGCTGGTCTTAGCCTGTGGTGGTCCTATCCTGATCCAATTTGGTCCGTAACCTGTCCTGATTCTGGCTTGCACCTGTTCTTTTCTGCTGGGACCTGTACTTTGGGATTCTATTTCTTTATCTCAGCCTATGACCATGGTTGGTCATCACACCGAAATAGGTAACTATTAAGCGTGGGGTTGTAATTGTACTATTTTCCCTTTTTCTCTTACCTCTGTTCAAATGCTTAACGACAATTACTAACCAAGTTATTGCAAATGTTGTTTTTAAAATCTGCATTAGTCTAAACAGAATAAGAAATTAATTTGAGTTTCATGTTTTAATAAGTCTTTCAAAGATTTACCTAGATAAAGATTTTAAACCTTTCCCGAGTTTGTAGTTATTCATGAAATGCTAAATGTTACTATTGCTACCTATTTTCTCTCTAACTCCTTTGATCCTTTAAGACTTTAGGTATCGGTGACTTGGATTGGTAAGATAAATGGAATACAAATCCAAATGGTAAAAACCCCAATTGATTTGAGTGTAGGTTTACCTGTTTAATATATATATAATCATATGGGCCCAGGTGAGTATGTTGAGCAGGTGAGCCTGCGCTCTATCAGGGTATATCTATGAAATTATCACTCAGCACAGCACGTCACCATGCTACGCTGCGTGATAGGGAAAAGGTCAGAATATGCTGTATTTATCAATATATGGCGCATTCCTCTAATTTCCCACGGCTAATTCCTTATGTGCTGCCTAGCGCCAATGCAGGCATTCCTGCACCATGATGTAAGGGTGTCTACGCTGTAAGCACAATTGTTTTTCTGCAGGAAGGGACACCTTACTGCACTAAAACAATCCCGTGAGGCATTGTCCTCTTCCTATGTGTGCTTCAGAATGCAGCACACATAAAAAGTGGAAATAACAAGGAGAAATAAAGATGTTTCTCCTCTTTACAACTCGCCTAGGAAGGCATAGTATTATGACACATTCCAAGATTTACCAGAGTTGGTAAGTCTGGGAATACACCCGAATCAATGGGTGGATATGTGGGAACACCCACGCTCCACTCATGGAATGCCTTCCCAGGTCAGAGTAAAGCAATGCAGTAATTTGCGCCTCATTGCATTACTCTGGATTTATCAAGCCTTGCAGGGCCACGCATGGTGGCCTTGCATGGCTTGATAAATACAGCTTAGGTTTTGCATCTCCCATGTGGCCCCTTGCAAGGGTGTTGCAAAACCTACACAAATATGCCTGAGGGCTTTATTTATTAAATATAGATGGGTAGAGCAAGTTGCCTGCATAGATCAACTAAGTATCTCCCAATGATTTACCCTAATTATAATGGCAAATACTGGGATAGAGTTTGTAGATTATAAAACAGGTGCTCAGGTAGATGGATCGTTGATAGATTTGTGTTTGGGTAGATAACAATCATTTGTGCAAGATTTAATGGCTAAAATTGCAGTGATCCTGCACCTTTGAATTGTTTGCCATTAAACCTATTTGAATATTCCTTTCCTTGTTTGATCAGAAGAGACTTTAATGCCTTACTTAATAGAAATCTTGAAAGAGCCACCTAACATCATTATACTAACAACAAAAGTTTGTGACGCATCAAGATTTTGGGTTGTGTGACTTGTAGTGCAGCAATGTTGGGATTCAGAGAGGCTACACAATTTATAGGCTGGATTTCTTTCAACTCGACCATACAACGTTAGGCAGGATAAAGGTTTTAAGAACAACGCAGCTCAATGTTCACACCATTCTGCATAATTGTATTAAATTCTGAGTTTACAGTTTACAGTGAGGGTGGATCCTGAACCACAGATTGTAATTAGACCCAAAAATTATTCAAAGAATAGTAAAAAATATTGAGCTTCCAATATGGGCACGGCTTCTTTGAATATGATAACAGACATATATTAGGGGTATAATCAGTAAAACAGAACAACAAAGATCTCAGAATCCATGAACAAGAGAGGCGACTGAAACAGGATAACAGTTCAACTGAAAGTGCGATGCAAACACAAAAAGCACAAGTAGTTGAAACTAGATCAAAACAGGATATAGAGAGTGAACAGTATATATTTAAAGGAATGGCGGAGGGAAAATGGTTGTTGGCAAGGAAGCAGATTACTTATTTTTGAATATGAGGTGAGAAGAGGAGAACTTTAAGCATGGAAAACTAAAGTAGGCATAAGTAGAAACTATATTAAATTAGCTGACAATGATGTAGGGTACAAAGTAAGTAGGCCAGAGGAATGGAAGTTCAGATGCGTAAGGTTTTTCGTTCCTTGTATGATACAACTATCACCCCAGTTTCTCCTAAGTAAAATCATGTGTGGAAGAAAGACAACTGATTGAGGTTTTACCAGAGCAAGGTCTATCTTTCGCTGAGGATATTACTGATGGAGAAATAATAGAACACATTAAAATATTAAAGAATACAAAGGCATCAGGAACAAATGAAATGGCACTCCTGATGAGTTCTGCAAGCGGCTACAGGGGATAGTGTTAAACATTTGGAAATTCATTTTCTACCCAATCTATCTATAGAATGCCTCCCTCGTGAATGACGCCACTATAGTGTTAATACTAAAACCTAATAAAGATCTGAATAGAACTGGTCTATAGATATATTTCCCAACTAAATTGTGATTACAAGGTTTTTGATAGCATCCTTTGTAAAAAAACTTTTGGATGTTGTCCCTTAACTTAAACACGTTGACCAGAAATTATTTACACCAAGTAGACAGCTACATGACCTGACACATATCTACTAATTGGATCCATTGACATGGTAGTTATGTACACAAACATTTTGGTAAAAGTTACACTTGATGCAGCCAAGGAATTTGATTGATTTAATGGACCTACCTGTGGAACGTCTTGTCGTAAATTGGGCTAAATATAGAATTTAGAAACACATTAAATAGTCTATGTAATTCTCCTAGTGCTCGGATTGTGGTTGGAAATGTACATTCAACAGAGAAGCTCAATATCACTGGAGGGAAGAAGCAGTGGTGTCCATTATCTTCACTGTTATTCAATATTTATATAGAGGCACCCTCCCCAGGTGCCTTATTAATTCCAGGGCTTAATAAACAACATCACTTTATATGCTGATTACATCATTCTGAATACTACAGACCCAATTAGAACAATTCCTAAAGTAAAAACTAAAACAGAGATAATATCTTGGAATCTAAAATATGACAAAAAAAGTCTGTAATGAGATAAAATAACTGGAAACTATAATCATGCATTCGTTGGATGGGATACAAGTGAAAAACTCAAGGAACTTAAATAAGATAGCTACAGAAATGTATGGCCTGGAGTGAGTTTGGGAGCAAGATGGCGACTGCGTAGAGTGACGCTGTACTCACCTGTGACTGCTCCAGCGATGTGGTTTCTTCTTAGATATCAGGAAAGATCCTGCGGTGGTATCCCTGAGTGCTATCGGATATGCTGCGGTCTCCCTGTCGCAGATTGTGCATGTTGATGGTGCTCTTTGCGCGATCAAGGAGAGCGATTGTATTTCTGCTTGTTTGGCTCCCGCCACGGAGCGGCATCTCAGCTCATGATCCTACGATGCCTCCGTGCATTAAGTTGGCTAGGATGAAGGAGAAGGAGCGGAGGGAGGTGCCCCTGCCTCCCCTCCAGAACTCGTTGAGTCACGGAAGCAAGGAATAAAGGGTACAAGAACGAAGCGGAGGGCAGAGGAAAAGAGAAAACTGCCACCCCCTCTCCTAACCTTATGGAGACCTCAAGGTCAGCAAAAGAGATCCGGGTCACAGATGGTAGACTCGCACAGGCTGATCTAAAACAGCTTATTTTTCCCACTATCTTCAGCTGTATATCGTCATTTTGGCCAAGCCGAAGAAGGGGCAGAAGGAGGAGGAGGACATCAGACCCTGCATGCAGCTAGCTGCCTGTCTGTGAGTACTGAGGCTATTGAAAATACTGTTGATATTGGGCTAGAGGAGGGAACCATACCCAATTCTATCACAGGGGAAAGGATTTGCAGACAGGCGGGGAGTCAAGTGACATATGTGGATTTAGGAGCAAAAGGGGGAATGATTGTCAAGGACCACCAAATAACAGATAATACTAACACCCCTATTCCCCCGGCTCCTCACGGTGACACAGTACTTTTGTTAAAAATACCCGAACCTGCATTGTATTTGTCACGAGACAGTTTAGATTTGAGGAATTTATGTTCCCCCTATCAGGGGGATACTTTTTTTCACTTACTGATGAGTCCGATGGCTCAGCCATCACGCAGGATCTCTCCAAAGAGAGTGCTAAATCTGAAGGCTCAGATAGTAGTACACCTGATTGCCTTTTTCTCCTGAGCACTCAAAAGCGTCTTACAATAAGAAGGAAGACTAGGAGTAGCTTTCCCAGCAAAGGCCCCTCATGTACTGACACTAATCATATAGTCGCAGCTGTTCCTTCTCAACTGATGTAGGATTATTCCGCAACCCAACAGATCTATGAAGATACTGAGGCCCAAGCTGCTGCTGCACAAGCCTCCCACTATGGGTCTAATATACTCTACGCTAAAACAGCTACAAGGTGAAGCTATGGCGGAGACTCGCAAGGCCCACTTGGCTTCAAAAAAAACTTCAGGGGGCTATTCGTAAAGTTAAAAATGCTGCTCGGACATGGCCGATAGGTTGGCGACCTTGGAAACCCGGACAGTAGTTGTAGAGGAGACTACATGTACACTTTAAGCTCAAGTAGAGACGCAGGATTCTCAACTGGTAGATGTTCTCTGGAAGTTGGAGGACTTTGCGAACAACCAACGGTGGAATAATTTATGTTTTTTGGGTATAACAGAGAAAGTTGAAGGCAATGATGTCAGGGCCTTTATTAATAATCTGCTTAGAGGTGCCTTCCCCGACCTGGTTAACTGGAACTGGGAGACTGAGATACAACAGGAACAGAGATTCCCACTCACTTTACGGAATAACGGCCAGAGGGGCCAATCGGAAAAGCCTAGAGAAATGTAGGTATTTTTTTGGAAATTTTTTGTTGTGTCAGGCTATTTTTGAAAAAGCACAACCCGATGTGAGGCACTCATTTGACAGCCAATCCTTTTTAGTGAGGCCTTATTTCTGCCATGCAACAGTGGAGAGGAGGTGGCGTCTGCGACAGAATGTTTCACCATTGCAGAGCTCGGGTTGCCAGGTGTTTCTCCTCAACCCTGTCAGACTGAAGGTTGTCTTTAACAGTAGGACACGTTTCGTCACCTCCGAAATATAGGCACAAGAATTCCTGGATGAAATCTACGCTGGCCGCAATCAACCTGAAGGTCCCAAATGGGGTTCTAACTAAGGGGGGACATACTGGGTAAAGTCTGGCTGAAGATGGAATACCAGTTCGACTACAGCATTCTTTGACCTCATCGAGACTGCCCTTTTGGATTTTGTATAGAGGAAACACCTGAGAAATGCTTCTTTGTTTTTTTTTGTTGCACTGTTCATGTTTTTTTCTCTTCCATCTTTTTTCTCTCTTCTCCTTTCTCTTTCCTTTCATTTCTTTTTTCCACTGGAGCCATGAAGGGGTGGGTCAAGCTTTTTTTGCAGGAGCCATCATCAGGATGTTAGGTGACCCGCCGCTCCAATTGGGGGTCTGGGGCTGGGGAGGGGGTGGGGGTTTGAGGCAGGGGGAGTGAGGGTTGGTTGGAAAGGGAGTGGTAGAGGGGTGGGTGGGGCTCCTAACAGACTATGTTGTAATTATAAGCTTAGCAAAATGTTTAAGTTTAGCTTAGGAATTAGATTTCATGTTCAAGTAACATCTCCTGATCAGGTCTATCACTCGAGCTTGCTCTTCTGTTTCTTTTTTTTTGTCCTTAAATGAGTAAAATCCATATTGCTTCTGTAAACATTTGTGAGCTCAATGGTAGCGGGAAGCTGCAATGGATTGCTTTTGATTTAAAGATTTAGAATTCTGATATCTTATGTATACCAGAGACACACACAGAGAATTTCCGGAGACATGTACTTGATGGCTCAGATAGTTTGGGGACAATGGGTTATTACTGAGTGTAGTTTTGGTTCTAGCTCCCTTACGATTTGCTCTGTATAAGGACTGGTATTGATGACCCCGCCTTGTTTCATTGATTAAACAGCGAACTGGTCTCCTGGCCCCTACCTCTGATAATCTGTGTTGATCTTAACATTAACATGCCCTGCACCGCTCCCACACAAAGGTGTAGGAAGTATTGTGTGAAACCAAAAGTGTTTAGGGCTCTCAGTGATCTACAGTACACTCATGGACTGGTTGGTGTATGGAGGGAAACCATGAAGGCAGATCCGGTCTTCACATTCTTCTCCGCCCCCCATAAGGTCCATGTGAGACTAGATTATTTTCTAGTCTCCCAGGGTCTGGTCACACATTCGAGTATTTCAAGATTTCCAAGGGTTAAGTCGGACCACAATAATCTTGTTTTGGAAATCAAAATGCCCCATTTCCTGAAAGTGGATCGCTCTTAGTCATTTGAAAGGGCTCTCCTTCTATATTCACAATATGTGAGCCAGATGTGGGCATGGATTCCTCAGTTCATACTTGATAACTATGGCAGTGCCCCAATTAGCATTGTTTGGGACACTTTTAAGACTTGTCTGCGGAGGGAAACAACAAGATATAGCCTAGAACACCAGAAAACAGAAAAAGAACAAACGGAGGGTGTTAGAAATGGGATTTTTGGTCGGCTAGGACATGTGCCAAAGTCGGGCAGAAACCACCACTCTAGTCAGGATAAGGGAGTTACACTCCTAAAATAACCCCTGCTCACCCCTTTGGTAGCTTGCCACGAGCAGTCAGGCTTATATCAGAGGCAGTGTATAAAGCAGTTGCACATAACCAACAATATTACAGTGTAAGCACTACAAAACGCCACCACACCAGTTTAGAAAAATATCTAATATTTTTAAATACTTAAGACGAGACCAAAAATGAATAAAATCCACAATACAGTACTTAAAATCTTCAGTTATCAAAATAACCTTGGAAAACAGTACCTTGATGGCAATAGCTCCATGCAGTGCTATCACTGCGTTATGAGCAAACAAATCCAAACAGTTCTGGCTGACTGTGGCATCACGGGGCAGCTACGATGTTGGGAAGACCTGTAAACAGTACCTTTGAGAAATGCAGGGCGTCCGCGACCTCTCGTCGAGCTTCCGAAAGCACGGCGTCCGCAGGCGTCGGTTCCGGAGGTCGGTGCAGGAGTCATCAGGGCCCTTGAAGTCACACGCATTGCAGGTCGAACTCCACTCTGTTGAAGTCAGGAGAGCTGGCGTCGACAGGCGTTGGGTGCTGCGGTGCGAAGTGCAGCGGTGCGGCATGTGGTGCCCTCAGGTTGCAGTGCGAGCAGAGGCTCTGTGGCAGTGTCAGATGGCATCGTCGGTGAGACCAGGTTTGCTGTGTGAGGTGAAGGCGGTGCTCGTCACGGTGCTGGCGGGTCACGGAGCAAGCAGCGGCGTTGTCGTGGCTGAAGCGGTGTTGTAGTGTAGTTCCTATATTCCCAATAGGCTCTGCGCATTGGAATAATATATACTATAGATGTGACGTAGGATTTATGTCTACTAGGTCCCTATCGAATATATTAGACTTAATTGTGAGTGCCAGCTAGCTCAGAGGTCACTAGAAACTTTCTCGAATTCACAAGAAGGGATTAGTCTCTGACAACCGCATAAACATGACAACTTTGTTTCCCCAAGATAAAACTGATCTTCAGAGTCGTGGAAACAATAGATAGATATTTCACTCAGTCAATCGTGCATGCTTCGTTTCACCAGATGTGCAGAGAAAATAGAAAGACGGGCGTTTTCAATAAAAGGATTTATTGAACAGTCTTCTTTCTCAAGCATAAGAAATGAACTGCTACAATCGTAAAACTGGTTGCAAAATATAATGCATACAGTAAATAGAGTAGAATAAAATAATACTGTAAGAGCATTGTATGGTTCCTAGACCATAAATAAATACATACATAAATAACAGAGGCTAAAAGTACTCAACTGGTGCTTCTAAAATACACCTACTCCGGTGTACCTAACCTAATCTTAGTACGAGGGAAGAAGTAAGTGAGGTGTAGAATAAATAGATTATTCTTTTGCCAAGAATCTGTCCAAGAGTTCTCTCAGTGTCTAATCAGCTCCGTACCTTAATTTGGAATGAAGAAGGTCAGGCTCAGGACTCGATTTCCAACAACCCGCAAGGTTAGCTTGGAAACACTGGAGCTGGATTACTCAGCAGGAGAAAAGACAGCGTCTGTCTCAGTGCGTCTGCTGGAGGGTCGGCTTCCTTCGGCACTTGCAGGGCGCGTCGGGCAAGTAGATAGTCGAACTGCTCCAAACCACCGTGTGTTTGCTATGGCAAGTGTGGGCATATATTTACCTTGAAGTTGCAGAGTTTGAGTAAAGGTGGACATAATAACGTCATTAAAGACTCTCAGTTCTTTGAAAACACCATGAGTTCTTGGACAAGTCAGTATTCGAGCAAGGGGAAATCCCTATTTGTAGAAGCTAAGTTTTCCAAGAAATCGTTGTAGATTTTTGGAACTAGTGCAAGTAGCCCTGCCGTATTTGGACTGGCATGAGCTATGTCTAAATATGGTTATGATTCTTATGCCTATATAAGGACATAGTGATTTATACCTATATAAGGGCATGAATCGAGAAATTTACAATAGTGTCCTAAAATGGTTCCCAACAGTGTCGCTGGCTGTTACCCTGGACTCGATGGTGCCGGCATTGGTAGACCAAGGCTGCAGTGTGTGATGACGGCGGTGTGTCATGTAACTTTATGAGCGGTGCCCTCAAACCACAATGCAAGCAGCGTCATAGATTTCGGCATGGAGCATCGTCGTTGGGGATACCAAAGTGTCATCATGAAGTGAGGCGGTGCGGAGTGCGGTGCCCACAGGTCGCGGTGCGAGCAGCGGCATCAGCAGGCGGCGTTGGTGAGACCAGGGTCGCACTGCCATCTGCAGTGCCTTCAGGACATGGAGTCAGCAGCGGTGTCGTAGACGTTGTCGGGTTGCCTTTCTGCTGCAGCACAAAGCACACAGTCCCCAGTGCTGAGGGCAGAAGAGCTTGAAGTCTTTGCTGTTCCTGAGACTTCTTGAACAGGGGGCAAGCTCTACGTCAAGCCCTTGGAGAAACGCACAAAAGTAGATTGCAGAAAGTCCAGTCCAGTCCTTTGACTGCCCAAGACAAAAGCAGCCACTGCAGGCAAACACAGTAAAGTACACAGCAAAGTGGTACTTCCTCCTCACATCTTCTCCGGCTCTTCTTCTTGGCAGTCTTCTTGGTCAAAAAGAGTTCTAAAATTCAGGGGTCTGGGCCCCAGTATTTATATCCCAAAATCCTTTGATCTCTAAGGCAGTGTGTGTCTTTGCCCAGCCAGAACCAGTTCTGCCTTCTATGGTGTGACTTCCTGGCAGGAGGTGGAGACGGAATTGTGAGAGGCAGACCAGGCCCTTTGAGGTGCAAGGAAATCTCCTCCTCCTTCCCCAATTGCAGCCCAGGTCTATTCAGCCCTTTCCTGACCCACCTAGACTATCTGGAGCAACTACTGCTCTCCAGCCTTCTGTCATCCAAAACCCAGACAGGCAGTCCACATTCCAACAGAGGCACTCGGGATGACTGAGCAAGAAAATACCTATGGCCTTACTTATGAGGCCTTGCTACAGTTTTGTGCTTCCGGTGCGTCACTTTTTGTGATGCATCGTCGGCGTAAAACACCCTGTTGCTCCCTATTTACAAAGTGACGCATCTAAGCAGATGCGTCACTTTGTAAACCCCTGCGTTACATTATACCTGCGTCAGGTATAATGTATGCAGGCTGGCGTTCCCACGTAAGTAAGCTTCGTAGAAGTGACGCAGCCAAATCTACCAGATTTCACTGCGCCACTTCTAGGGTGCAAATGCGTCAATATCTTATGGCTGCCTCACAGCAGGTGTAAGACTGATGCAGGCCCTTTCACATGGGGCTTGCCCCGTGTGAAAGGACACATTTCTGGAGTTGCGTCACTTTTGTGACACACTCCAGCAATGCGTCATTTTTGTGCCATACAGATACGTCAGAAATACTGACATATCTGTAACTCCTTGCGACATGATGCGTAATTATGTAAATATGATGCATCAATCATGTTGCAAGGAGGGCGCACTGAGAAGTGACGCACTGCTGCTTTCACGCAGCAATGCATCACTTCTGAGAAAGGAGGCCCTTACTTTCTAAAAGTGGTATTTTCAAACACAGAATGTTGAAATCACCCTTACTAAAAGATGCATCTTTAGATTCTGAGTCCAGGCATACTAAACTTGGTTTTCCTTTCTCGTTCCCCTGGCCACTTAAAACCTAACATGTACTTTTCTATAATGCACGCATCACCTGAAAGTCTCAAGGCGCTGAATAACAGATTTTATCAACCTCAGATGGATGAAAGGCTGAGTGGACCCGCCGGGATTAGAACCTGTGACCATGAGGTCGAACACAGGCCCCTACAGTGGATGCATTTGTCCACTGAGCCACCAGACCCGGTGGCGCTGTTATAAACAAACTTCCCATTCTGTCCTAAGGGTAACAGGTAGCCTTGCAATAGTGAAAAACAAAATGGGCTATAATTCACTATCAGGACATGCCACACACGGCAGGGCATGTTCTACCTTTCGCATACACTGAACCCTGCCCACAGGGGTGCATTAGGCCTACCTTAGGGGTGCCTGACATGTAAGAAAAGTGAAGTTTAGGGACTGGCAACTGTGTGCACTGGCCAAGTCGACATGGCAGTTACAAACTGCGTGCAGACTTTGCAATGGCAGGTCTGAGTTACCTTTTCAGGGCTACTCACGTGGGTGGCACAATCAGTGCTGCAGGCCCACTAGTAGCATTTGATTTACTGGCCCTGGCACACCCAGTGCACTTTACTAGGGATTATCAAGTAAATCAAATATCCAATCACGGAAACACCAATCCATAACATAATTTATATAGAGAGCATATGCACTTTCGCACTGATCAGCAGTGGTAAAGTGCCCAGAGTCATAAAACCAACAAACACAGGTCAGAAACTGGAGGCTAAAAAGCAAAAAGTATGGGTATAAACCCTCTGAAAAAGCCAGGTCTAACAGAGGGACTATACGCAGTCTTAATAAATGCGGAATTAAAATTAGTTGATCTCTTTTGGGGACAGTCCAGATACTACTCTTCTGGAAGTAGTGACTGCCAGGGAAAGGATGGTTGAACTATCCTTAAAGAAGGTGGCGGATAAGTATCTGGTATGGCGCCAGAAGGTTTATGAATTTAATGAAAAGAGTGGGCAACATCTAGCCCTTAGAACAAGTCAGTCTCCTGTCAAGGGCCAGATAACGGAAATAAGGGACCCTCTGCTTGGTATTAATTCTGATCAGGTAGGGATTAGAGCTGCCTTTCAGCAATTCTATCAATAACAGAAATAAGGGACCCTCTGCTTGCTATTAAATGGGATTGGGTAGGTATTAGGGCGGCCTTTCAACACTTCTATCAACATCTATATTCCAAGGAGATTAATGAGGATGTTTTGACCATGGGGGAAAATCTTTCTGAACTTGGTGAAGAGACTCTCACGGCACAAGACAGGGAGGCATTAGATTTGCCCATCTCTATAGCAGTGGCGGCTCCTCCAGGGAGTGCTGCGGGGCGGTGAGGCAGAGAAGGAGGCAGGGTGGATGGTAGTAAACTCCGGTATACGGACGAACAGAGTTAAGGTAATAAATAAATTAATAAAACGAATTACATTGTGCGCACTGCAACCCTCCCTCTAGGAGCCACCACTGCTCTGTAGAAGAGATAAGTGCTGCCATTGAAGGCTTTATATCCGTAAAGGCTATGGGTATGGATTTTATTCCCGCAGAATTTTATAAGATATTTGCAGGGGCATTGAAAGGGTTTTTAACCAAGCTATTCCAGGAGGTCCAGAAATGACCAACCTGACAGTTGGTCCACGGCCAAGATAGTGGTGTTTACAAAAAAAAAAACCTTCTAGGGAGTTGGGCTCATATTGACCCATCACACTTATCAATAGTGATTACAAGATCTATGCTAAAATCTTGGCCACCCGCTTATCGACAGTTATTAATCGGCTCACATCCCCGGTGCAGCCTAGTTTTATCCCCGATACGGGCACCACCGACCACATCCGGCGGGCAATTACCTTTTTTGATGCGGCAGGAGTTACTCAGGATACTATGGCTTTCATTTTATTGGATGCCAAAAAGGCTTTCAATAGGATCTCCTGGCCACTTCTTTGGACAGTAATGTCCTATAATGGGATCGGACGGGAATTTATTGGATCAGTGAAAGCCCTTTATCACCAGCCTAGAGCTAGGATCTCCCTTATGGGAGGCATGTCCAAAGAGGAGATTATCGAACGGGGCACCAGGCATGGGTGTCCCTGCCCCCCCTTTTATTTGCGCTTTACATCAACCCCTTGATCAGGCAAGTTCATCATAACCATGCAATCCAGCCGATTAAGCTACCAGGAGGGGAGACAAAGATTTTGCCATATGCCGATGACTTGGCTATTACTACCTCAGAGCCTAGTCGTGCTCTTGTAGAGATCGAGGAGGTCAAGATATCTGGACAATTTTCTGGTGTCTGTTGAACAGAAAGAAAACCCAAGTTATCATCAATAAAGAGGAGCTCCTATTGGATGAGCGGGTCACTAAGGAGGCAGCCTACCTTGGTGTAGTTATTAGCTTGGGTGTTGGAAAGATCGTGGAGGCTAAACATGCCCCTTTAATCCAGAAGGTCTAAAAGGACTTCGGGAGATGTAACAATCTGAGGTTGTCCTTGATTGGGAGGAGTAACCTGATCAAAATGATTTTCCTTCCCTAGATCCTTTATCTCTTTTGGGCTATCCCACTGGAGATTGGTAATAACTGGCCTCAACTCCTTGAAGGATGCTGATCAGATTCCCTTTGGCATATGCTAATCCCAGGCGTGCGCTCAGATTTATGATTTTGCCAAAGGATCATGGAGGGCTAGCAGTCCCCAACCTCAAATTGTACTACTGGGCTGTCGGTCTGCAATAACTGGCAGCCCCCCTAGGTAAGGAGGGAGCTACCACGGACAGGATGATATGACACCATCTATATATGAGCTCTTTATAGGGGATAAAAGTAGGGGCTGCCTATTTTGGCAAACTGAATTTGGCTACTACAAAAAGGTCAGCTTTAAAGTTTTAACTGCAGCCTTTCGCATCTGGGGTAAAATTTGCACAAAAATTGGCCTGGGGAGATTTAATTATTGTACCCCAATACAGGATAACCCGCTGTTGCCAGAAATTTTTCATGATGCTTATATGGGTAAATGGGTGTCACATGGACTTTTTAAACTTGGGGATCTTTTTTCATTTAATTCCTTTAAGACCTTTGAAATGCTACGACAAAATGTTAAGCTTCACCATAGGGACTTTTTCAAATATTTACAAATAAGTGATTTTTATAGGAAGAAAGGTGGTGGGATGATGGGCTTTAATAAGGTAGAGACTATCAAATTGATTTGGCTGATGAAACCAGGATAGGAATCCTCTATAGTTTTCTAAATAACAGAATGCAGGACGACATGGCAAAACACTCTCAGATGGATGAGATTAATGCTCAACCGGTCAATGGCAGGTGCTAAAATGTTTTTAATCTCTGCTAACCTGCAGGCCCAACATTTTAGGACCTGTTTTGATCCTTATATTACACCTGGGAAGATAGTCAAATTGTGGGGGGGGGGGGGGACCACATGGTGTCCCAGATGTAGGGAGTATGGTGTGGATCTTGTGCATCCGTTGGCGACCTGTCCGGCGCTAGATGGTCTCAAATCAGGTATTAATGATTTCCTTGCTAACAAACTGGGGATAGATATTATTTTGTCTCCTCTGCGGATCCTATTAGGGGTCCATAAAGAGACAGCCCTATCCAATGTTGAACCGTTTATGTTTGTCGCTATGGCTGTGTATCAAATCTGTTTGACAACTGGCTGGCTCAACCCATCCCCCCCCCCCAGTGTTTCATCAATGGTTTGCATGCCTAGTCTCAATCTTTTATCTTGAAAGGGCTATTTATTCCCGGATAAGTAAGAAGGTACAGGACGAAATGTCTAGAGCTTGGCTTCCCCTCAGTAACTGACAATCACAAAATATTATCAGGTATGGCGAGCATACTCAGACGTGATGAAGTAGCAGGGGATGTCTTTTCTGAAGTTTATTTGTTCTTTTTTTCCTAGCTAAATATCATATGAATTTGCTATCTTCAGGGAAAGTGTCTGTTTGGAGGGGAGGATGGGGTGGTTTATTATGTATATTATGGTGTAAAATCAAATAAAGAAGTAAAAAAAAAAATTGAAGGTCTGTTGAGCAAATGAAACAATCATCTTTTGACAATTTCTAGTTAAGTAAATGTAGTCAAAATGTCAATCCTTTCTAAATTAACTTTTCTTTTTAATTCTATTCTGGTCACATTCAGTAAGGATGGTATTTCCCTATCCACTGGTAAGTTAAATGTTTTATCTGGGCATAAAAATAGACACGTTTTAGATGATAAAAAAACTTTTCTTAAAGTTTGTTGGATAAGAGATCTGGGGGCATATTATAAACAACTAGCAATATTTATCGCTAAATAAGCTTAGCGACATTTTTTTTATCGCCGCGCATCGCCGGATTTTATCTCAGAGATAACGTGCTATTAGCAACGTTTATCTCCAATGCGATAAAATATCCGGCGATAGCGGCGAAATGCTTGAATATCGCTGGGAATCCAGCGATATTCAGGCATTAACGCCAATAGGGTCTTAACCTGAATATCCAACTCCCATTGGATATACAGGTTAAGAAGTGGTCTGAGCAGGCGTTAGTTTGCAGCGATATTCGCGCTTAGCGCACATTTTTTTCATCACTACGCCTGCATTGATAATAGGCGATAGCAATGTTAGCGACTTCTTTCAGTCGCTAACAGGTTGGGTACGCCCACTTTGCATGTCATTAGCGATAAATAGCGCTGACATACAAAGTGGGCCCCAAACCGCTCGCTATCACCTAAAAGCTGTCGCTAACTGATGTTAGCGACAGCTTGCTAATAGGGCAATGAAATTAACCCCGCTTTGTGGCTGAAACCGGCCACAAAAGCGGCAATAATTTCATATCGCCTGCCTTGGTAATATGCCTCCTAGTGCTCCCAGATCACTAACTCTACTGTTATGCCTTCCATTTTAAAAATTGATTGATGCTACTTACCTACCCAGATAACACATGCAGTGGAAAAATATTCACTGCAATATTCACAAAAGTTGGGCCATGACAAATTTGTATACAAGTTTTGAACTTCGAAATCTTTTTAGAGACTTTTGCTTGAAAGTTTTGAGAGCTAGGCTAAATCTTTCATTTAATCTTAGGCAAATGTTGGGTATCTATTATTATACTAGTGTTACCCAAATCTGGGATTCCCTGGGCACATAGCTCTTTATGGAAGAGGCCAGACAGAAGTAACTGTGCACAGTTTTAAACTAATATCCTGGAACACAATAAATGGCTTTACGGAAGGAACTATTTCTAGGTTCAAGTATCTTTAGATGTCATTGTGGTGGTCCACACAAAAAAGTGCCATGAACAAGATTTTTGGGAATATGCAGGTTTTCCGTCGGGGGAATTCTAATTGGGAGCAGGTGGTTTCTGTAGGGTTAACAAAAGTGCATTTGTTTGATTTTTAAGTGTTTTTATTGTTGGTAGCTAGTAGGGTTGATGCAGTTAGGTTTTTATTATTTTTTAATCGTTTTAGGGTGAGGCCCTTGTTAGTAAAATTTAAAATTTACTTACTTTTTGTGTATAATTTTCCTGGTATGTAACTGGCCTTGTTTTTCAGTAAATTAGCAGTTTATTAATGTTGCAGTAATTTCTTTGTAGTAACTAACTGTAAAGATATAGAGGTAATAGAGTGTTTTATTATTTAACATTTTTAACTTTAATCTCAACCTTCCCCCGTGAAACACTCTAATACTTCTACATCTTATTCTGACAGGAATAAACTTACCTGCTTCATCTATCTTGTGGGCTCGCCTGATTTCTGTCATCTGGATCTCTGCTCTGAAATGTGTGTATATATATATATATATTACCTAGGTAGTTATGGTTAGGATTGATTTCCATAGGAAATCCGCAACATTCTATTGGAAATAACTTTGGCGCCGGTGGACGAATCTTCGCAAATTTCTCAAATGGCCCGCTCCACTCTGCTCCTTCCCTGAAAATTTGGGGGGGATTCGTCAAGCGGGGGCCGAGATAAAAGGGGGGTCCCAAAACGTGTTTTCCCCATGTTAATTTCCATAGGGCGGTTGGATTCACTTTTAGCCCGAACGGCTGAATGGATTTCCACAAAACTTGGCAAAATTGTAGGGACTGGTAGCCCGATGTGCCTTTGCTATGCCTCAAGATATGTGCTCCAGTGGATTTTGAGTAATTTAGGTTAAAAAAAATATATATATCTGGGCGGAGCCTAACCACACATCTGATCTGATTGGCTGTCAGCACTTCATCCAAGAAGTGTTGGCAGCCATCTTGGGACCAATATACATGCTAGCACCTCATTAAAAAGCATTGTAGTTAATAGAGGGGTTTAGGACTTTAGTTACATTATAAATCATTTGTTGATGGTACCATACTCATTTTAGGAATTGTGGTGTGTTCTAAGGTGAATTTACCATGTGAAAAAGCCTTCTGCTGTGATATCATGAATCATGTTTGAAAGAAAACTAATATCTCATGATTTTCCCACAGTGGTTTGGAAGGGGATCTATAAGCTAAACTGAAAGCATATTTTCTGTAAATTCACATTATCTTTCTCAGTCATGTGAGAATGAAGTCTGACATTCTCAGTAAAACATGTACATCCAACAAGGACAGAGACTGTCAGTTGATTCCTTTGTGTTCTAATGCAGCCTCCTAGAGTGTTCTAAAGAACAACTAGAGCGCTAACAGTCCTACTTATTACAAAGGTATAGCACACCTGAAGCCATCGTGATGGGAATAAAGTGGTAACTCTTAAAACATTTAATTTAAAAAGGAACAAAATGAGGGGGTATATTATGCCATAGAAAGTATTATTAGTGCTGCAAAAAGAAAAATTAGGGCACATTTTGAGTGTTCAAGTTCAAATAACTTTATTCGATTGTTAGTTTTACAATCATAAAAGCACAATTGATAAACATACAGTTAAAAAAGCAAGCGATCCATTCCATTTATGAAACGAGATTATGTAAACATTATAAGACAAGAGTAACAGGCAGAATATACATTTTAAAAATATAAATAATTATAACAAAGGTAAAAAGTGGCATTATGCCTAACAACAGCAACATAGTTATCCCTCCATACTTTTCCTGAATTTAATTGCTAGTTTCAGGAAGCTACATACATGTAAGGTGCAGTCACAATTCAGGAGTTGAAGGTAATAAAGTGCTGGTTTAATCTGTGCAAATTTCAGTTCCTTGAGGCGTGGTTTTAAATATAACTTCCGGGGTACTATATAAAAAGAGCAAATAAATAAAAAGTGCGCCAGGTCTTGCGGAGACTTTCCGTCACAGCCGCAAGCTGGCAACACTTGACCTCGATGGGCCCCACTCGGTACTACAATAAACAAACAATTATTTGAGGGTTCGAGGGAAGTTTTTAAAGACCTAAGCACAGTTATAACCCCACTCGGTACTGCCAGTAAAAGGTGAAACAAATCAAAGCGGAACCTTGCTAATAAATAGCGTTCGTAGCCTGTCATGGGCCATGATAAGTATGGTTCCATTTGTAGACAGGTTTTGAGTAATGCGTGTTTCCTAACACTGTCTTTCTGTAGCTCAACCTCTTCCCGAGCTAAATACCTAGTTGTCAAGAATGTATTTTTCACAAGGGTGACGTCCAATTTGGTAATAGAGTTTGGGATTAAAAACAAATCAGATCGTCCTATTGTAGTAAAACAATCACAAATGTACTTCAGCCACGGGACCTTAGACCTACCCTCCCATGTTAGGGCTTCTTTTAGTATATCATGGGTAAGAGGTATATCATTATTTAGCCAACAATTCATCCAACACAGCAGGGGATTAACTGCTATTCTGTCACTTAAGTAAGACACCCCTAGCTCCTCATGTACAGGGAAGTTACCTGTTCCCCTTGGTAGCCTCAGTATCTGCTTCAGGAAATTATTTTCTACAACCTCCAGGTCTCACGTCCGGCTATAGCCCCAGAGCTCGCTTCCGGAGCAAGCAACGGCGATGCTCTTTGCCTGATATAATTTAAGCAAGGCAGCCACCGGGCTATTGCCAATTTTTCTTGCGAAGTTAAGTATAGCCGCATTGACACGGGTTACCTCGCCCTTCTTTCTCAGGATAGCGGGGCCCCAAGATAGTTGGTGGTCAAAGAGGACCCCGAGGTATGAGAAGGTTCTGGTGGTTGGAATTTTTCCCCTGTTTATATTAAAAAAGTTGGGTTTTCGTGACCCTAGGCCTGTCTTCATAACATAAGACTTAGAGTTGTTAATGCTTAAGCCTCGGGACTCCATGAAGTTAAAAAAGGAGTTTAAAAGTGTCTGAAGGCGGATTGCTGTCCTAGAAATAAGGACAGCATCGTCCGCATAAAGCAGGACTGGGACGCCTTTCCGTCCTACATAGGGGTAATCTGCTCCGGTTTTTAGCAAGTATTCCTCTAACTCGTTGATATACAAGTTAAAAAGGAATGGGGCTAGGATACATCCCTGTCGAACACCACGATTAATTCTGATATCCCCCGTCATTTTCAGGTCTTGGGTGTATCGAACATTAGCTCTTGTGTCAGATTGTAGGTCAGCCAGTAAATTAATTAAGTTCTGCTCTACACCCATCTTTGACATGGTGTCCCATAACTTGCCTCTGTCCACGCAGTCGAATGCGGACGATAAGTCCATAAAAGCCATGTGGACTGTTCCCTGCCGGGCCATGGTATATTTTCCTATAATCAGATACAGGTTCAGGCACTGGGTAACTGTCGAGTGTCCAGGTCTGAAGCCGTATTGTATCGGGGATATAACATTGTTCTCATTTGCCCATGCAGTTAGTCTATTCAGGATTACTCCCCCTACCACTTTGGCTACAGAATTGATTAAAGATATTGGCCTGTAGCATGACGGACTTCTGCGATCACCCTTTTAAATACAGGTACTGTAGTCGATGCCCCCCACGACTTTGGACATCCAAAGACCATGGTTGCATTTACTACAGCTGTAAGGACAGGGGCCCATAGTGAGATACAAGATTTAAAAAGGTCCGGAGGCAGGCCATCCGGGCCAGGGGCCTTGTTGCTGGTTAACCCTTGAATGCCCTTCTCTACTTGGTTAACTGAAAAGCACAAAAATTTCTCCTTAGGAGACAAAGGACCGTATTCTGCCTGCTGCTCATTGCTTTTAAAAATTGCACCAAAGTGGATAACCCACTCCTTCTCTGGGATGTTAGTGCCAAGTGCGATGTCACTGGGGTCATCGAACAGAGGTTTGTTAATAATTTCCCAGAATTTACTACTGTTACCCAGGACTGATGGGTCAAGCAGAGACTCCCAGATGCCTGCCTTAATTTCTTTTTTTCGTTTAAAAAGTGAATTCTTATAAATCAAACGCAGGATTTTAATTTGGCCTGAATCTCTGGGTTTAGTTTTTAATGCTTTTCTCAAATCTCTGTTTGCCTTAGAACAAGAGTGGTCAAACCATTTGGGGGTACTTCTGGTTTGTCCTTTCATTGGGACTGTTAACATAGATCCTACTAATGACACCACAGCCTCAAAGACAGCTAGTGTTTGCTCTGGGGATGTGGCTGGTGATACACAAACCATAAGTTCCTCACCACATGACCTGTTTATTTCAGTATACAGGTTTTCACAATTTACCGTTGACCATTTCAATCGACGTTTACCATTTATACTTTTCAAGGTTCCCCGGCCTTCACAATTCAATCGCCGTTCAAGTACTCCACCACCCAGTCTAATGGATATGGGGTTATGATCACTATAGATGCTTGTTTTAATAGTGAATCTAGAGGCCTGGTTGGCGAGATCAGCAGATAGCAATATGTGATCTATAAAGGAACCTTGGACTGAACCTTTAAATGTGGTGACATCAAAAACCTTGGACTCCGGCACCATAGACATGGCTACAATTAAGTTATTTTCATTCAACAAGTCATTAAGGCAAGTTCCACGCCTAGAGTGAACAAAGTGAAAACCATTCACACTGTTACAACCCAAAGATCCCATGGGGGTAATTTCTGGATTACCACACGGGTGAACATTAAGATCACCTGCCATCAATAAATCTCGTGGCGAAGTGCCTGCTCCCTCTCTCAACATCTTATTTAAAAGCAGTATATTACATTCCCCTTGACTGTTTATGGCATTGTAAAAGTTGATTAAAGTCAGGGCGTATTTGCCTCTCTTTAGTTCCAGCACTTGAATGTTCCGATTTTCATGGTAACGATTGCTTACTTGACAGGTAAGTGCCAGGTTAATAAAAATGGCCAGGCCCCCCTTTGCTCTTCCGCTAAATGATGGAGCCGCTGGCCTCAAGAAGCTTTGATAGCCCTCAATAAAAACATTTTTATCTTCCATCCATGTCTCTTGGAGGCATATTACTGCATATTTCTTAACAAATGCCAACCAAACAGGGTCACATATTTTATCAGACAAACCCGCTATGTTCCATGAGACTAAATTCGCATTGTAAACGTCATCCAGTTCTGTCCCAGTGGCAGGTTCTATAATTACAAGTTCAGGTGACGATCGATTAAATTGTACTGCGTTAGTGTCTCCCTGGGTTTCAATTAAGGAAGAGTTGGGTTCTTCATGAGGTGGAAGAGGGCTAAAAGCCTTGGGCAAAACATGCAATGTACTGGTGTGCTCATATAAAGTGGGGCTATCCAATAAGAGATCTATTTCTAGCTCTACCTGTCTATTGGTAACTAATTCAGCAGCTGGAAGGGGAACAATTACTGCTTGTGTGGCCCTAATTTCCCCATGTACTAATTTGCTTTGCATATGATCAGTGTGTATTAGTGTGGTAGGAGCGGCATATAGTCAGTCAACCCCCTCCAAACCACTCTCATCATAGAAAGCATCAAACCTATTTGAGGTAGGTACATTATAGTGAATATTGGGATATGTTGAATGGGAGTGATTGCGGTGGCAATACATCTCATGTGAGGCCTCCCGTCTCTCATGATAAGATGCTGGGTGGTTAACTTGTCTAGGCTCCCAGGATATATCTCTCCCATACTGTCTTTGGTCTCCTACAATGTAGTGTCCACGGTTTCTTGGGGTTACTCCATCATGATATTGGTTAAAATTACCATACGTTTTCTCCTGCTCTAATGTGGAGTATGGGTACACTTTGCCTAGACTGTGGTCACTTGAGGGATAAAAGTAACTTAAATCCATAGTGCGGATCAGGCTGTTAATCGGGCCATCCTTCCAACTGGTAATATGCCTTGCCACACGATTATCCTTGAAATTAATAACAATGCAATCACCCTCAGTAGATTTCAATCTGTGCCCTCAAATCCTCTTCTATTTCATTAAAAAAATTCTGACATGCAGACTGAAACATGCACTTTGAAAACCAGCAGCAGACTTCCCTGGTGAGCAGTAGCTTTACTACAGTGATCTAATGAGCAACTAGAGTGCTAACATTCAGAACTTATGGCAAATGTGTGACACATCTGAATGCCTTCTTGATGGAACCAAAGTAAAAAAGTATTGAAAATGCAATAGATCTCGCCCTCGTTTAAGTTAAAGCCATTCTGTTTGTAATGAGGTGGCTTTTTAGCTTTGCTTTTATTAGTGTTTTTTAAACTTTCATGTAAATAACATGCATCTGTATGCATATATGTATATGTATGCATGCATTTATATTTGTATTTATATAGATATACAGATTATATATGTTTATATATGTATACATACACATACATATATATAAATGCGTATGCATATATATGCATATATATATATATATATATGTGTGTATATGTGTGCGTGTAGAGAGAGGTAGAGAGGTAGAGGTGTAGAGGTAGAGAGGTAGAGGTAGAGAGGTAGCGGTAGAGAGGTAGAGACTAGTAGAGAGAGAAGTAGTGAGAGGTAGAGAGGTAGAGAGTAGAGAGTGAGTAATAGAGAGTAGAGAGTGAGTAGTAGAGAGTAGTAGAGAGCAGTAGAGAGAGTAGCAGAGAGTGAGTAGTAGAGAGTAGTAGAGTGAATAGTAGAGTGAGTAGTAGAGAGTAGTAGAGAGTGAGTAGTAGAGAGTAAGTAGTAGAGTGAGTAGTAGAGAGCAGTAGAGAGTGAGTAGTAGAGAGTAGTAAAGAGTGAGTAGTAGAGAGTAGTAGAGAGTGAGTAGTAGAGAGTAGTAGAGAGTGAGAGAGAGAATAGTAGAGAGTAGTAGAGAGTGAGTAGTAGAGTGAGTAGTAGGGACTAGTAGAGATAGAATAGCAGAGAGTGAGTAGTAGAGAGTAGTAGAGAGTGAGTAGTAGAGAGAGAGAGTAGTAGAGAGTGAGTAGTAGAGAGTAGTAGAGAGTGAGAAGTAGAGAGTGAATAGTAGAGAGTAGTAGAGAGTGAGTAGTAAAGAGTGAGTAGTAGAGAGAGAGTAGTAGAGAGTGAGTAGTAGAGAGTAGTAGATAGTGAATAGTAGGGAGTGAGTAGTAGAGAGAGAGAGTAGTAGAGAGTAGTAGAGTAGTAGAGAATGAGTAGTAGAGAGTGAGTATTTGAGAGTAGTGGAGTAGGAGAGAGTAAGTAGTAGAGAGTAGTGGAGAATATTCCAAAGTTTGGCACAGCACCACTTGCACAATAGGTCCAATCAAATCATATCACTTAGAGTCCTTATTGAAGCGCTGAATTTTGGTGTATATTCAAATGCTTTTATTTTCCTTAAGTTTATGTACCACAGCCAGCCGAAACATTTCGTTATCTACAACAGAACTTCTTCAGGGGGTTCTTATTTCCTTCAAGTTATGTCGGTATCCTGTTGTCATATAACTAGATATTTCTTCCAAATGTTAGACGAGACGTAAGTACATTCTTATTCAAAGTGACTAGGTATCAATTTTACCCACACAATTCGGGCAGACTTGAGTAATTTATAGCATCCTCAAAGTCAGTCTTTCAAAAATTCCAAAGTATAGGACATGATAATCCAAATCCAAATGTTTCTCAAGAAAAGTCATTTTCAATCGTTCGGAATATCGGTGTTTGGGCAGATATGACCCAGGGACCCCCAGTATGCAAGGGGAGTTAGTCCCCCCTCTGCAAACGCGCCAGTGGCCTGCGTTGCAGAGAGGTGTAAAAAGGGGTATAGCCTCATTACACCTCTGTGCAATGCAGCCCCCTGGCGCATACTGGAGGTTCCAGGTGGGCTAGTTGGCCCCCAGGGACTCCTAGTATGCAAGGGGAATCAGTTCCCCCTCTTCAAACATGCACGGGGGCTGCGTTGCAGAGAGGTGTAAAAAAGGGTTGGCCTCATTACACCTCTCTGCAATGTAGCCCCCTGGCGCATACTGGAGGCTCCTGGTGGGCTAGTTGGCCCCCAGGGACCCCCAGTATGCAAGGGGAATTAGTTCCCCCTCTGCAAACGCGGCAGGGGGCTGCGTTGCAGAGAGGTGTAAAAAGGGGCATAGCCTCATTACACCTCTGCAATGCAGCCCCCTGGCGCATACTGGAGGTTCCAGGTGGGCTAGTTGGCCCCCAGGGGCCCCCAGTATGCAAGGGGAATTAGTTCCCCCTCTTCAAACATGCACGAGGGCTGCGTTGCAGAGAGGTGTAAAAAGGGGCGTGGCTTCATTACACCTCTCTGCAATGCAGTCCCCTGGCGCATACTGGAGATTCCTGGTGGGCTTTCAGGTCTTATATAGTTAGGAATTAGCATTAAAAAAAACTTTGAAATTCACTGAAAAAAACATAGGTTTCAGGCCTTATATAGCTAGGAATTAGCATTTAAAAAACCTATGAAATTCACGGAAAAAACCATAGGTTTCACACCAGTTATAGTTAGGAATTAGCATTTAAAAAACCTATTAAATTCACTGAAAAAACCATAGGTTTGACACCAGTTATAGTTAGCTGGAAATTTTACTGACATAAAACCATTAAAATTCCCACGTTATAGTTAGTTGGACTCACTATAACTTGCGTGCCTGCAATGCACTGCTGATGACGTCACATATTACATCACTCATGACATGATCAGTGACATCACTCATGACATCACTGATCACACCATCCTTGTGACAGAGTGACAGACCTCCTTTCAGTGTAATGTAACCCTTGAAACACATATTCAAAAATAGAAACTAAAATTTTCAAAAAAATGGAGAAACCCATACCAGTTACAACAGCCAATTCAGTAATACCACCATCTATATACACATCCACTCATTCACCAACAGTTCTATATAGTCACTCATACATATATTCACTCATCATATGTAGTGAAACACCTATACATCCTGTTACACACCGACAGTCATCCAAAAGTTACTCACACACATAATCACACATGCAAAAAAACAATTGAACATCCATTTATTTGCATATACAGCTATACACACACTACCACCTTACTTCTAAGGAAAATTACACATACTTACTCTCTTAAACAATCACTTATAGAAACACATACTTATTTAAACAAGAGCTCTTTCAATCTCTCACTTTCACATATACTCACTTGTATACATCAATACTCACATATACTAGATTAAAACATATGTAGTTACTGATAAAGACACTAGTGAGACAGTCATTCACTCACTAACACACACATATACACACTCCTCCACCCATACAGTCCTGCACATATGCTGTCTTCAAAACACATACAAACAGTGAGTCAGTCATTGATGCATCTATGTGCTAAGTAACACCCCCATACAGACACTCATACTGATACTAAAAAAACCATCTAATAACCCATATACACACACATGTAGCTACTCACCAACCCATGCAGCCACTTATACACAAAGTGAAACACTGATGCAAACATTTAAATATTTAAACAATACTCGCTAATATATGTATTCACTATGATACACTTAATAAGCCAGTTAACCAATCAATTAAAAAAAAAACATCCATTAAGACACTTTTATTCTTCCATCGACCTTTACATATACATATATAAAACATATTTATTTTTCAGAAAGACACACATTCACTGGATGGTGTCATCAGTGATGTCATGAGTGATGTCACTGACCATGTCATGAGTGATGTAATATGTGACGTCATCAGCAGTGCATTGCAGGCGCGCACGTTATAGTGAGTCCAACTAACTATAACGTGGGAATTTCAATGGTTTTATGTCAGTAAAATTTCCAGCTAACTATAACTGGTGTCAAACCTATGTTTTTTTCAGTGAATATATATATATATATATATATATATATATATATATATATATATATATATATATATATATATATATATATATATATATACATATATATATACTTACACACACACACACACACAGACTACAGTGGGAGACATCGATCCAATGAACCGGACACAGCAGGATATGTGTGTCTTCTTTTATTTAATCATATGCTCGCATCATTACAAGAACAAAACACCAACGTGTTTTGGCTTACGCCTTCAACTGGGCAACCTGTTTCTGCTTCCCACCATCAGAGGTCAGTACTGCATTCCTATGTCGTATAGTATAGAGACACATTACAATCAATAACAATATATGCAATATCATAGTCCCTTTCAGAACAATCAACATAACTCTGGTAAAATCAAGGATGTTATATATGCAACGCAGTGTTATAAGCCTATGTGCACAGCTCTTAATTCGAAAGGATCAGTCCATGTTAATACACAGTAACAAATTCATGGCGTTCTGTTGGCTTAAAAGTGCAGCGAACATATGTGCAAATACACAGGTCTCCTGATGCTAAATCCAGCTCATATTGTATTGTGCCCTTCCAACTAATGTATACAGGTATCTGTGGTCAGTACATATACTTTGCAACATCGAACCAAATATTTAACATCAAGACATTAAGAAGAGAGCTGACGCAGCTTTAAAGTGACATCGTGCATATGTGCAAAAAAAGCTAAAGTGCAAATACGCAAGTATCATGCTACGTAGTCACACTATTTTTATGTTCAGTGCATCAAAGTGTATATGCATTTTCAGTTTCACTGCAATGCTGGAATATCACTATGCCCATGTGCAAATAGGCAAAAGTGCAGCATCTCCAATGTACCAAATAGGATATGTAAATATAGCCACATCTATATAATAACGTGTCATTGTGCCAATGCTCTAAAACAACAAAAGTGCAACTACAAACATCACGTACCATATCATAACGGACAAATTCTTAATAATGGGGCCATCTTAGAGCAGAACATTAATATTTATTTTAATCATGTAAAATGATTATAATGTGTTTCAAATATGTATGTATATTTTAAATGTTTATTGTAATTTTGTTAACATAAAATGTTGGTCTTGTTATGTTTTGTAATTACAATTTATTTTTTGGGCTATATTAATTTAGGCGATAATGTGTTAGGTGATATTTTTGACTATTTATATGTTTATTCGAAAAGTTACAATATTTGTATTTCCGATATGGCTTCTCTGCTTTCAGAAAAGCCTGGGAAGGCAAAGACAAGCAAGTCTGTCTCTGCCTCCTCACTCATTGCAGCAACTGAGGAGAAAAACAAAGTCTTCAATATTTCTGCTGTGATATGCTCATCAGCAAGGGCACTGAATGTCAATAGGATGCTTTGAATGTCATTAGAGGAGCCCAGCCAGGAGTGGGGAAACTGCCAGATGCTCTGTAGATGAAATGGGTAGCCTAGCAGGAGGAGTGTGGAACTGCTGGGCACTCTGTATGTGAGTGGAGTGACCCAGAGGGAGAATGCAGAGAAACCTACAGGTGCTATTTATATGAATAGAGGAACATGGCAGGAGGAGCAAGGTAATAGATGGTTGATCTCCGCATGCATCGGGAGCCTGGCAGCAAAGCTCTGAAGCCCAAGAAGGACTCTTTCTGCACAGTCGCGGCCCCTGGAGGGAGTTCCGGTCGGGCAGAAAGGCGGGGTGGTGAAGGGGCAGGGTGGGGGTGCTAAAAACCGGAATATGGATAATTGGAGGTAAGTAAACAATTTAATAAATAAAATGAATTTCGTAGCGCGTGCTGCATCGCAAAATGCGATGCAGTGGGCGCCACGAAGTTCGTTTTCCTAATTAAATGGTTTCAGTAGTTTGTTTTATTTAAAGCTGCCTCTAGGCACACCTAGCCACACCTAAGATAAATGAGGTGGTATTCTAACTATGTGGTGCAGAGAATAATTTTAGATTGATCTAAGGAATTTTGAGGGCCTCAAGTATGTGCACTTTGTCTCCTGTTCCTGGTAAAAATACTAGTTGCATATCCTTCTAAAGTAGATGAATGATCGCAACATATCACAGTGGAGGATGTCTTATCCATATATGAATGGCTTCCTGATTTGGTCCAGTGAAGGGCTGGTCTTATTAACTTCTTTCAGAAGCAGATCACGGAAACAGATTGCAGACTAGCAGTCATTTTCGAAAATAATGCACTTTGGCATGCTCGGAAAAGAGAAGTACAAAATTGCTTGCTCTTACATGCACTAAAAGGCTAATAAATTGTAACAAATAGAGGATGTTACCATGGGAATCACTTTGTTTTTCCTGTTCTTTCTGTTTTATTTAGGTGTATTTTTAGTGTAGTTCGTTTTATGAAGAATCATGACTTATTTCCATGTGGCGCAATCATCACGCATTCACCTGCCAATATCTGTAATAATATATGAATTTCAAATATGACACATACATTGGTATTTTTGGAGAGAATTTGTCAGACATATGTATTAAATGTATTCAATAATTTTTGACTCTGGAATAAATAATAAAGGATAAAACCAGGTCCCCAACCTTTAAACCTCCATGGAGGTTTCTTGATCAACTCCCTACCCAAAAAGCTTCGATTTCCATTTAAACCATTCGGAGTATTGAAGTCTGCCTTTAAAAACATGTTTGATTCTAAGCCACTTTTTCATTTGTCGATAAGGTTTGAGCAAATGTATCAATATAGAGGGTACAACATTAAAACTAAAACCAAAGAACATAGGGGCATATTATCAAGAACAGGCGATAAAATTATCGCCGCTTTATCAGCAGGAAACTGCCGCTAAAGCGTCGATAATGGGCTTGATAATAGGTCCTTGTGAATTCCCATAGCAGCCCAGGTTAACACCAGAACCTGGGCTGCTATGGGAATTCACAAGGGCCTATTATCAAGCCCATTATCGCCGCTTTAGCTGCAGTTTCCTGCCGATAAAGCAGCGATAATTTTATCGCCTGTGCTTGATAATATGCCCCTAGGTCACCAAAGAAGAAAAGCGGGAGAGTATAGATGTTGTTGAAATCAAAGGCAAAATGGAAGGCAAGTTTGGGCTAGAGTGGATAGAGAGATGCAAAATATTTCAGGTCTGGTGATCAGAGAGAAAAAACAAAAAATTAGATTCGTCACATGGGGGTTCACAGAAGCAATCAGGATCTAGGATGCAATACCATTCTGAAGTGCATGCATTGCACACTCAAATGAATGTAAATGTTGCTTTCCGGTAAGCTTATGACAAAGGCTCCACTTAATTCCAGGAGTGCCAACAGCAGCTGCTGAACTTCCCATGTGCCTTTTCAGGACTTCTCCCTCTATGAGCGAAATAAGAAAACCAAAACCTAGGGCGTGATTTCACAGGTCACACCTGCATTACACTGAAAATTTGTCAGCCATTTGGCTGAGTGCATCTGTTGTGCTTCTGGCCATGAGATACACACTTTAGCCCCAGATTTACTAAAGATTTGCACTGGGTTCGCATTACTTTTGTAACGCAAACTTGACACTGAGGGCCAGATGTAGGTAAAAAAAAATTCAGATTCTTAAATAACGACTCATACCGAATCGGTATTTCAGAATCGGAAACCGGGATGTAGGTAAAAAAACGGTAACATTTACCGATTCGGTATCACTCGGAATTCAAAATCGGTATTTACCGATTTGGTATTATACCGAATCGGTAAATACCGATTCGGAATTTTGAAAATAACAAACATGTGAGCCTGTGAACCAATCAGGAACACTCACCACACCCCAAAACAAAAGTACAGAGGAACCAACCAATCAGAATCAAGCACCCCTCCCCAGTACCTGGGAGTGGCCACACCCATGCAGGTGCAGACCAACTGAACTGTTTGGAGAGCAGGAGGAAAGACAGAGGAGCAGGCTTCCCTGAGCATACCTGAGCAGCATCAGGGAGACCTAGGATGGCCAGAAGGATGCAGCAGAGCGCAGGAGGAAAATCAAATTCAGCCCTGCAGAACTGCAGGTGCTGGTTGAGGAGGTGGTGAAACACCACAGCAACATTTTTGGAAAACAGTCTCTGCATGTTGCAGAGTCTGTGAAACGCACTACCTGGCTTGACATCCAAGCCAAGGTCAATGCCATTGGGGTCATCCACAGGGAAATAGATGACCTCAAAAAAAGGTGGTACGATCTGCGTATCATTACGAAGAAAAAAATAGCTGCACACAGAAAAGAAGCTGCAGCAACAGGTGGAGGAAAAAACAGAACACCACGACTCACAGACCTTGAGGATCTTGTGGAATCCACCCTGGAGCCGGAAAGCATCCATGGCATTGGGGATGCTGACAGCTCTGCCAGAGCTGCAAAGAAACAAGGTAAGAAGCATGGACAATAATCCCTACCCATTTCCCTGTCCCCCTTCCCCACTGTGTGTGCCTGCATCACACTCCAGAACAGGATTAACTAATGTCCAGCAATGCATCATGGGAGACGTAGTCATAGGTAGATACATCAATGCAGTCACCATAGAATACAGCAAGGCATGCAACACACTACTTCCAGAAGCAGATGAGGACCAGGCAAATGTGTGATAGTAATGTGATTTAATCATGACACACAGGTGAACTACTCCACTGACACAATGTCCATGTCTGTCCACAGGAGAGTCATCACGCAGCACAGCACAGGAGAGGGAGGAGAGGGCACCAACAACAGAGAGGAGGGAGAAGAGAAGAGGAGGAGCAGGTCCCAGCGCAGTTCAGCAAGGGAAAACCACAGCGCAGGCAGCCAAGACACCTGAGCGAACAAGCACACCACAGCCTCAGTCACCTCTGTTGTTTGGGACTCAAGACTCAGAAGCAGCAGCACTTTCCCCCACACCAACATCACCGTCACCTGTGCAGGGAAGGGCAAGGCGGCTTGATGTGCCCCCTCTCCGGATTCTCGAATAATCAGAGGAGGAAGATGAGGAGGGTGACATGCCAACCAATCCACCTGTGTTAGACAACACTGTGCAGCAGCCCACTCCAAGGGCTGTGCGGGCCAGTGTCCGAGGCCGAAGGGCATGGGGGAGAGGTGAAGGCCAAGATGTTGAGGGGGTCTTCTTCGGTCTGGAGGCCAGCATGGTGAAGGTACAGCGCCTGCAGGCAAAGGCAATGATGGCAGTTCACAGGCAGATGCGCAGTATGAACAGCAAGATGGCAAACATCGACCAGGGCATAGGGAACATTTCGGACAGCATGCAGTCGCTGGAAAATGGTATGACAGACATGACCCAGTGCATGACTGTCCTGTGCGACAAATTAGATAGGGACCATTTAGAGAGGCGCAGGGATCGTCTGGGTTTACGGCAACAGACCAATGCATTGAACCACATTGCCACTGCAACCTCCCTGCTGTGCCGACGTTCTGTTGCTATGCAGGATGCAATTGTGCACTGGTGCACCGATTTGTCTAGGGGGATGGGTAGAGTCACCTCTGCCATGGAGCTGATGCTCACGCAACAGGCAGCCACTGCTGGAGACACACGTGTGGGGGAAACGGATGATTTCACCAGCAGGAGTGGCTCGAGCACTCCTGTTCCTGAGATGCGTAGGGGCAGCAGGTGACAATCTGCAGAGCCAGGCACCACCGAAAGCCATGACACCCAACCTCGTCCATCCCGCACTGTACTGCGTGGACGCAAACGTTAAAAATGCCCTCAACCCACAGGACAGGTCATGGTGGGGTTAACTGTGACCACCCAGTCATGATAATTGACATTGTAATACCATGGTGTGGTATGATTTGAATGCCGTAGTGACAATTAAACTACGTACTTCATATAGTAAGCCTATCTGTGTCTCATTACTGACTTAGAAATATTGGCGTGTGATCTCTGCCCGTCTCAGTCTCCCATCTGTTGCTGGTGCTGCTCCTGTTGCATAGGGCTCTGCTTGTTCTGTGTCGTCATCAATGTCCTCATGATGTGTAATCTCCACCTCTGTGCCTTCCTTAGTGGCAAAATTGTGCAACATGGCACAGGTCGCTATGAGTTCGCAGCACAGGATTGGGGTATACTGGCGTGCACCTCCGCTCTTGTGGAGGCAGCAGTACCTGCTCTTGAGGAGTCCAAATGTGCGTTCCACAACGTTGCGAGTAGATCTCTGAGCCACATTGTAACGCCTCTCACTCCTGGTAGAGGGTGAGCACAAAAGACCGGAGGGCATATGCGCTATCGCCTTGGTGGAAAAGAGAATGCCATTAGTTACATTCTCATGATACATTCATCTGCTATGACTGTCAGGGTGTGTCAAAGTAATTTATCTAGCAGGTATCCGTCCCCAAATTCTCCAGCGACTAGGCGTGTGTAAATACCACTGTTCTGGAATATGTACGAGTCATGGGTACTCCCAGGGAATTTAGCCACAATGTCTGTAATGATGTTGCCAGCATTGCATATCACTTGCACATTAATGGAGTGCATTGACTTCCGGTTCCTGTATATGTGTTCTGTGGCTGCAGGTGGGCAGAGTGGGATGTGGGTGCCATCTATGCAGCCTATCACGTGTGGGAAGTGTGCCAGTTGATATAAATCTGTCTTGGTCTTTGCAAGTTCCGCAGGTGTGTCAGGGAAACAAATATAAAGATGCATCCTCTGCATCATGGCCTCAAGGAACTTCCTAAAGAAACGGGACAGGCAGCTCTGGGACACACCACCTACTGCAGCAATCACACTTTGGTAACTCCCAGAGGCAAGCAGGTGTAGGCTACACAGCACCAGCACATGGGGTGGGATGGCGTGCGCCCTTGGTGTTGGGTGCTCCTGGAGTGGGTGCAGGTCCCTGATCAGGTCCAGGATGGTTTGGGGGTGTAGCCTGTACCTTTGCAGTATCTCTGGCTCAGTCAGTTGGAAGAGTGTTATCCTCTGCCTGTACACTTGCACCTCCCTTATCCATTCCCTCTCTCCTGCTTCCTGTAGCCGTAGCCGCCTTGCTATGACGTAGAAAGCCGCCATTCTGGTTACACTGTTGCATTTTGGGGCCTTATTTTATAGCCTGCACCTGGTTACCACCTGCTTTCAATCCATGGTAAATACGGGCTCTTAAATACCGAATTTCATTGAATTCGGTATTTTTTTGGTTTCCTACATCTCCATTGGCATTTTTTACTATTTCTTATTTACCGATTCGGTAAATAAGAATTCGGTAACTGAGGATTCGGTATATTCCGATTCGGGAAAATACCGACTCATATTTTCCGAATCAGGAAAATTTTGACTCCTACATCTCATTTTTTACATACCGGTCGGTAACTGACGAAATTACCGATTTTCGGCCGTTACCAACGGGTATTGGCCTACCTACATCTGCCCCAAAGTGTGAATGCTGGTATTTACTATCCAATGCAGGATTAGGATTTGGGATAGATCGTTTCCCAAAGTAATGCAAAGTTATGCTGTATGCTGCTTTGTGTTACTTTACCTCGAGTGGGTATTCCATGAGTGGTACATGGGCATTCCCTTAGAAAGAAGCCATGGGCTTTGATGCAAATCCCCATCTACAAACATTCATAGACAGGGATTTACATCAAAATCTTTCAGCTTCTCGAGTCAGGCGTAACAAGGAGAAATCTTTTAATTTCTCCTCGTTTTTCCTATTATGCATGAGTGCTGCACTGTACTGCACACAAACAAAGCAGGATAAGAGTCAAAAGATAGTTTTTGTATTGAGAAGTCCCGTCTCTGCACAAAACGTATTTATTGCAGAATGCACACACCCTTGTGATAATGAGCAACAGCGTGCATTGGCTCACAGCAGCCTAAAGAGTGCCAGTGCAGAAATGGAGAAAAACAGCGCCATCTCTTAGTAGGTATGGTGCTCTTCTGCTTTCTCCTTTTCAGGCAGTAATGTGCAGCAACTGCAGTTGCTCCACTACAATGCTTGCACTTTTTTAAACTTGAACCTTGGTCTTTAATGCACCCTTGAAATGGTGGCTGAGCTTTTAATTTGAGGCTGCCTGAAATAAGTGAAGGCTGTGTCTGGTCACTAGGTAATGTGTTTAGGCATTGGCTGGGCTTGGATATATTGAGTTGTGCCTTGGTACGTAGGCCTGTACTTATGCATGTGGGGATGTGTCCATGCTGGCTGTATCTGGTTAGATGACCATTGCAAGCCTGACATACCAAGGCAGCACTCCTGGCATATAATGACTGCACTCACAGCATATCATGGCACTACATGAATTAATATATGTGTGATACAAAAATAGATTTGTAACTGCCTTAAAAAGGTTTTGCCTTGAATTTATTTAGCATGCAATGATTTCTCCTTAATTTACTGGTATTTTTTTGAGCAGGGGCAGCTGGCACGGTTTGCAGGTGGGGTGGGGCAGGCATACGGGAAGTGGGTTGCATTGAAATAAATAAAAAATAATAACGCGTACCTTGCCGCCGCCACTGGGTCCTGTGTCTTCTCTCCTGCTCGCCTGTGTCCGACTCCAGGTTGGAACAGGAAGCAGGCAGCCAGGCTCCCACCCCTAAGCCACTCACAATGCTGCAATGCAGTGTTGTGATTGGTCTGAGCGCCATGACACTGTGCTCAGCCAGGGGCTGTAGGGGTGGGCATGTTCTCCATGCAGGCTGTAATGCAGCCTGTATGGAGAAGGGGGAAAGTGCGCATGACTGTTTTGGGCAGCCAGAGATGGCCGACAAAACAGTTATTGTTCACATGAGTATTCTACCACTCCTCCCCTGCAGCTCCGCCCGCCCCCTCACACACTGCCGCAGCAGGAGGACAAAATAAAATGATAATAACATTCTGTTATTATCATCTCATTTTTTCCTTTCTTCTGTTGCTTTCCGGCAGTTTGGCGATGCTCCTCCGCCATAGCGGAAGAGCCAGCACTGATTTTGAGTTTGCAATTTCACTATCTTAATGCCATTATGCAAACGTTCATGTGACAACGCTTTTTCAGACATTATCAAGGTTATAAGGCCATGTGATGTCACTTTCTGTGATGTCATCAGCGGCTGACCATTCAGGTGACATCACTTCCTGTAGCTGTAATTTTTGTGAACTGACATCCATGAACTAAGGCTGACAAGAGGATGGGTGGGAAGGAATTGCTTGTCTGTACAAGCAATTCCTTCCCACCCATCCTCTTGTCAGCCTTAGTTCATTCAGGGTAGTAGTCCAGGAAGTACAACAAGTAGTTTGTTGCGTGGTGGGAATTAACCGGGAAATCATGCTGGACCTTGATGCTCTGCTTTATCATCACAAACTCCCCAACAAGGACCTGCCATCAATCAAGCAGTTGATGACCTTGTTGGTTTCTTGCGAACGCATGTATACTAAGGAAGGAGGAGGAGGACTCACACATAAGGGATCGGGAGGGACTGAAGTAAGTCACACCCTCAGCTGTTGCTTTTCCTGAGGGAACTCTTTTTTGGACAAGGAGGGTTGCGGAGGTAGCCTCTGGTCCGATGGCTGTCGGAATTTCACATTACCCTGGGAGGTATACTAAGGGTCTGATGTCCATGAGGCTTGGTCTTGGGACACATGGTGTAATCCTCGGTACGATGGATGCTGATGTCAGTGTCCTACTTGTAAGTGGTGTCCAGGGTGACCACCTTCTGTGTGCTTGAAGTTTCCACTTGGAGACTACTGTGCCTCTGGATGGGAACACTTTTAGAAATATGGTTTCTGGTTGGCAGAGGTATGCACCCTGTCCAAGCAGGAGCCACAATCTTAGTCAGGGTATGTCAGACACAGACCATAAATTAATTTGTGATCATCCTCTTGTAGCATGGCACAGAGGAGGCAGGCTTAAATTGAGAGGAAATGTGTAAAGTATTTGTGCAACACTTGAAACAATAAAATAGTGAAACCACCACAAAAAGACTCCAGAGCAAGTGAGAAAAATAGAGTATACTCTTATGAACAAATCAAGAACAAAATGATGAAGTCCAGTAAGCATAACCGGAGTTCTTAATTTTTAAAGAATACATGAAATTTTAGTGCTTACAACAGATGGGTACTCTCTTGGTGGAGGAGAGGATGGGTAGAGAGGACGACCTGCCTTCTATATATCAGCTTGCCATAGGAAAGGAAGCAGAAGGGTTGTTTCTTAGACAATGGGAGTCGAGCGACTATAAGAACATCTGCTTTAAATGCATTAAAGCGGCCAGGTCAGTCTGGATAAAAGTCAGTAAGCCTTTGAAAGTTCCCAAAGTTAACAGATATACACCGTTATGGGAGTCATCACTGTTTCCAGCAGAAATAATGGCTGGTATTGCTAAGGACTGGGAGCGGGCAGGTATAACACGGGCTCTGTGTTTATATAATGAAGAAGCACAGATAATCCCCTTCTCGGATTTAGTAGAGGAGTTTGAAATTGATAAAGGGACTTTGTTTAAGCATATCCAAATGAAGGGGTGTCTAAAAAGCTTGGAAAGGGGATTGTTTAGCCTAGGAGCAATACCTATATTGGATAAAATACACCGGGGGGCCCAGATTGGGGATTTCTATAACATATTGTTGGAAACTGCACCAGATGATTTAGGCAAAACAGAGACACGATGGGCAGAGAAACTGGGGGTTGCAGAGGTAGATCTAGACATGTCCTTGGAACTGGGGAGAAATACTCTCTTGGCGGCCAATTTAAAGACACAACATTATAAAACTATCTTTGATTTGTACTATACCCCAGCCAAGCTTTATAAGTGGGGGAATTGAGAATCGGATAAATGCGCTAGATGTCACCAGGGTCCCGCTGATATTATTCATATGTTCTTTTCATGTAACTCCCTCAGCTCATTAAAAAAGGGGATTGGTAACTTTGGGCAAGAAACAACTAACTGTATGATTACTATCACCCCATCTATGATGCTATTTGGGTATGATAGCCGAGCTGAACTTTCTACAATTCATAGAGATTTTGTGTTTATTACAACTACAGTAGCCAGACTTTTGATAGCCAACGTGTGGAAAGATGCAGAACCCCCGTCATATACTGCTTGCTTTATCGAGTATTAAATATTCATGTTCAGGAAACCGCATTATATAATAACAAGGGTTGGCGTGCAAGAGGGAAGGGACGTAGGATATGGGGACCTATAACCAACTGGTTTAAAAAAGGATCCGTTGAGCCAGTAAATAGGACAGGAATCGGTCAAGCCCTGACGATTTATGAACATATGTATATAATGTAATAGGCTTTCTTTTATGTTATTGGTTTGTGTTATGTATACCGGCCCTGGCATGATAATAACAAGGTTTTTGAATGTATGTTAGAGATATGTGAATCAACTTAAAGGACCGTAAGAAAGGAATGTTAATAATGAACTTAAGTCATATGTGATCAAAAAGTACCTTGTGGCAAAAAAAAAAAATGAAAATAGTTTCTCTTTCAGATGTTTTCAATAACGTGAGATAGTGCATTTCATTAAAGGCGATTGTTTTTTTTTACAAACATGTTTTTATACTTAAATCATACTTGCCTTTTTCAGTCATGAAATGTTTAATCTTCTTTGCAGTCATTAGACATATTTGTTATTTGTCGGGTGTCTTCTAGGTTTCTTTTTCAGGAGTCTGTAGTGGAAATATTAGTCACCTAAATTAAAGACTGATGTGAAGTTTATTACATTTATTAGGTTGCTTTAGATTTGTCTTTTAAAAATGTATTTAACATTCACTAAAAATATAATGCACTTAATTTAAAAATAAAATAAGAAAAAAAAAGAAAGAAAATGAAATTGTAGTGCTTAAAAGCTTAAAGTGCTAGCCGTGGCTATCTGGTTGCGCTAGACTGGGTGAAATCTGAAAGTGCAGGCTGACTGCAATGGAGCACGGATTGGATACAGGGACCAGCCTTGGCCTACTGAAAAGTACTTTAGATGCATCATCAATGTGGCAGAGATGCTGGAAGTAAAAGGTGATGCGTCGTCGTCGAAGTACAGGATTTTAGGGGCTGCGTCATCAAGCCACTCAAATCAAGGGCACGTTGTCGTCGAATCGCAGGATGTAGGTGATTATTCGGGAGCTATAGGCAATGCGATGCGCAATTGGAGATGCGATGGCTTCAGTCCTTGAGGCAGCTGTGATGCGTTAGTGTTGAGGGAGTTGCACCGGTTCTGATCGGCGCATCTAATCAGCACAACGGTGTTGATGCATGAGTTCTGGCAATTGCAGCACTTTCTACACACTTCCAAGATCCCAGGACTGGATTTGTACCACTTGGCAGGCTAAGACATGCAGCAAGCAAAGTCCATGTGCTTTTGCAGGTTGATGAAAAGTCTAAGATGTCCCTGGGACTTAGAAAAGGGGTAAGCCAGCATATCCTTGGAGTCACTCTGGGTTCAAGTAAGATGGGTCCAGTCCTTCTCAGCAGGGCAGAAGGTAACAGGGCAGCACAGTACAGCAGAAAAGCAGTTCTTCCAGAATGGCAGTCCTGGAAGAGGTGTGGCGCCGCGGCCAGGGCGACTGACGCTGGAATCTGGAGACCACGGTTCGATCCCCGGCTCCGGCGGCAGGTTAGCCCAGCACCATGTGACTCTGGGCAATAGCTCGCTTAATCTTCCCGACGGCCCCCAGCGCCTAGAGACCCTTACGGGTGATTGTGCGCTTTACAAATGTGGACTTTACTTGTAGCAGCACAGAAGTCCTTCCTCCTGGCAGAGCTCTTCACAGGTCCAGTAGTGTACTGAGTTGGTAGGTTCAAAAGTCCAGTTCTTGCACACAGAGTGAAGGAGACTTCAAAGAGTGGCTTTGAAGTGTACAAAGGTCCCCCTTCCTGCCCTGCCTCTAGACTCACTATAGGGGGTAAAGCAGTACTTTGTGTGGTGACAGGGCACAGCTTATTCAGGTGTACGTGGGAGGCTGTGGCTAGCTCCTCCCTCCCACCCTGCCTAGGATGGCCCATCAGGATGTGTAGGGCATATCAGTCACAACTGTGTTCCCTTTGTGTGTGACTGTTCAGAGGGAATGCAGGAAGCCCAGCTGTCACCCGTCCCAGATGTGTACTGCAGACAGGCTACAGGCACACAGGGTTAGGAGCAGAAAAATGCCATATTTCTAAAAGTGGCAATTTTAAAATTGTAATGATAAATACGACTTTACAATTAAAGAGGATTTATCATTAAAATTCCATAGGTACTAAACATGACAGCTCTACCTCCATCCAATTGGGTATTACAGCTTAATAGATGTAACAAGGAATCCCTAATGTTAACCTATGGGAAGGGTAGGCCTCACAGTAGTGAAAAACCAATTTGGGAGTTTAACATTACCAGCACATGTAAACCTCGAAAGTACATGCCCTACCCTTTATTTACACAACACCCTTCCCTGTAGGATATCTAAGGCCTACCATATTAGGGACTTATAGGTAATAAAAGAGGGGTTTAAGGCTTGGCAAGGTGTTTGGTCATGACAAGTTGACGTGACATTGCAAACTGAACATGCAGGATCTGCAATGGCAGACCTGAGCTGTGTTTTAAAGGTCTACTTAAGTGGGTGACACGGTGAGTGCTGCTGGCCGACTAGTCGCATTTCAAGTACAGGCCTGGACACTTGTAGTACACTTTACTAGGGACTTATGTGTAATTATAAATATGGCAATTGTGGATAAGTTAATCTAACCATATTTAGGGAGAGAGCACGTTAAATTAAGCACTGGTTAGCAGTGGTAAAGTGCAAAGAGTCCTAAAGCCTACAAAAACTGATTCCGCAAAAAGGGGATGATGAAGTCAAAAAGTATGGTGGTGACCCTGCAGAAAGGGCCATTTTCAACACACATTCTCCCACTTGCTGCTACTACCTTCATCCTCCTCCTCCTTCTTCTTTTCTTAGTTATAGTGTGTGGTGGCACATACCATGCAGCCAAGGTCCTTCTTCTCTTTGCCCATATGGATGGAATGGAAAGTGTCATATGGATAGATATATGGAAAGATAGATTTATGCCTGAATAAATTAGTAATATGTATGTAGATGCGTGATAATTTTATAAGAGTTAGTTTGGTTGTTTCATAATTGTGGTGTAACAGAGATGTTTCAGGATAGTCTGTGTGGATGATGGCATAGTCCACCTTTCCTTATGTACTCAACACTGTCCAACCACTGTCCTGTAGCAAACAAACCAGCATCTTAGCTGAAATATGAGACCACCAATCAGACACAAACATGCAAACCCTCATCTCTGGACAGTAATACCCACCTAAAAACCAGGATGATGCCACAGTGAATGTCTTGTTATATGGCAATATTTTACCAAGTGCAGCAGGCGTGTGGGTTCCCTATTGTATTTCTTTTTAAGCTGTACAGTTGACATTCAGAACAGAAAGAGGAAATTGAGAGAATGGCCATATGCAGGAGCATATGCGCAACAAATACATGTGATATTTGAGTTGCAGTTGGTAACATAAGAATGCTCCATACATTCTATAATTCATACTATCATGGATGTATTGGGATATACGAAGTTATAAGTGGATACCTTTGTGATGCCTTTCTTGAGCAACACATGCAGTGGCATGGTGAGGAAGATTTGCCTAACTATTAGAGGCATTTTACCAAAATGTCTGGTAGCCAGCTGACAAGCACTAGCCAACTGGTGGAAAATGTAACTGTTGTATTTGCACTTCGGGAAAGCAACATACACATATGTTAAGCAGCCGCTGCCAGTGCAGACAGTTTACCGACAGATAGAGTGCTAGTGGTTTCTGTTACACTGTAAATGTATAGGCATTTATATAGTGCACTACTTACCCGTAGGGTCCCAAGGCGCTTCGACCGCTGCGAAACCCTTCCTGGCTTCCCTGAGAGATGGTCCCTTAATGGGTATCTCCAGGGTGAGACCAGGCATCCCCGGCGGTCTGGTGGGGCCGTTAGTGAAGATGAGGCAAGCTAATGCCCAGAGTTGCCGAGTGTGATCGCTGATCAGAGTGGGCACCGAGGCGAGAGAATTATCGAGTCCGCTGACCCTGGTCCAGAAACCTGCCGCGCCGGGAATCGAACCCTGGTCCCGGGCCGTCCTCTGCTCTCGGGTCTGCCGCCTCTAACCAGTGAGCCACACTACTTCACTTCACACTTAGCTCTTAATTGGTTTCACTGCGTTGGAATGAGAATGCCTTCTGTGTTATGGTGCTTAACAGGCCCGGCTCCAGGAATTTTTATTTGGGTGGGCCACTGTGGGCTCGATTTGTCGCATATATGTCTGGGCAGGCCTGCTTCAGGGCCCTCCTTTATCTCTTATTAGTCTTACAAGGCCCTGTAAAACGCACTCTTTTCCAAATCTCTTTCTATATATTATCACTCTCAAAAAGTGTTTTTTCCGTGTAATGTTCCTTTGATGGGAAGAGGAGGTTTCTGCGGTGGGAGTATCAGGTAAGTGACACTGATCAGGCTCCTTCTGTGCGAGCCTTCAGGGAGTATCCCTCTTCATTACTACCTCCACCTGACCCCGGACTCTGCAACGCTCTCCCTTACAGGCTTGATTATCCACTACTCCTCTCCAGTGCACCTTATCGCACAGCTGACCTTGGGCCCCAGCCCCATATCAGGCACCATCGGGCTCCACATTAATTTTTCCCAGTAAAAACATTAGTAAAATCGCCTTCAAACTTAAAACATTTAATATAGCAGTAAATATAATTAGCACGCACTTTAAAGTATGTTCCACAGAAGCCCTTATGACCCGACTGCTAATTAAATAAACAAAAACAGAAAGGTCATGACAAGGCCAGCTTTAGCGCTTGTGCGAAAGTCCTTTTTGGCACCCCACCACTGACCTCGTTCTCCGTAAATACCTTTACTACCACCTTCCAACAGTGCCCCTCATCCCTCCATGGGCCCCCCCTGTTGACCTCCTCCTCGGATTCTCTCACTGCCACCCCCCACTGGTGCCCCTCATCTCTCTGTAGACCCTCCCCCTCATGACCTCCTCCTCAGACTCCCTCACTACCACTAGGGTGACCAACTGTCATGGGTGCCAATTCCGGACGGTGAGTATAAAAATTCAGGACAGGGGGTCAAAATTCAGGACAAGAATTCAGGACAAGGGGTCAAGATTCAGGACAAAACTTCAGGACAAAAGGTAGGTTTTACAGACACATCAAAGGAGGTCGCGCAATAGTATATAAGTAATCCCATTTATATCCAAACATATTCATCCATTTGCAAACCCATCCATTGTGTATCCTTACAGCCATCATTTCACTCATCCATACCTCCATCCATCCACATTTTCACTCATCCATCCATCCACCTTTTCACCCTATCCATCAGTATACTGATCCATCCACTCTTCCATGCAACCATTTACCCTTTCACCCGTCCAGCTATCCTTTCACTTACTCATCCATCCAGTCACTCATCCTTCCACCCATTCACCTTTTCATTCATCCACCCATCCTCCCTTTTTCTTCCATTGACCCTTTCACTTATCCATCCGTCCTTCCATCCATCCACCCATCCTTCTACTCATCTACTCATGAATCCATCCATTGACCCTATCATTCATCCATCCTTTCACTCATCCATCCACCCATTCACTCACCGATCATCCACCCTTTCACTCATCCATCCTTCCTTTCGCTCATTATCCATCTATTCACCCTTTCATTCATCCATTCACCCTTTCACTAATCTATCCAGCCATCCATCCATCCCTTCACTTACTCACTCGCCCACCTTTTGATATTAATTATGAGCTGAGCCTTTGTCTGCAGAGTTCCAGACAGAAGAGACCCATCAAAAATGTCACCCTCTCTGTAGCTCCTAAAGCAAGGGGTGGGGTGGAGGAGTGCTCACTATGCCCCTGCACATAGGCAATCTGAAAAAGTGAAAGTCATGAGTCATGCATGATGCACAGTGCTAGGACGTGAGGCAACTGCAACATGGTGTTGTTTCCAGGGCATTAAGCGGGATGAAAAAAAGGGGGGGCGTGTCTCAAAAGGGGGTGTCCAATGTAATTAAGGGCGCGGCTTAAAACACCTAAGCTAAAAATCTGTGTTTAGCATAGTATGCCGCCGGACTGGTATTTTGACTCTTTTGTCATTGTATCCAGATAAATAAGAAGTAACGTTACACCTACAACAATCCAGAACTATTGGCTTTGTCAATGGTTGTTAGATGCCTAAAATAAAAATGCAGCAACCATGGCTTTGTTGAATATAATATTGAAACTGCACTTTTCTAAAACGATGACACTGAAAGAACTCTAGCCCCTTCTTTTCAACTTTTTTCACCAGCTTCTTTGAATGAACTGGATTCTCTAGATGCATTTGCGTGTTTGCACATTTCTTTCATCTAACAAAATGTGCTGCCCTAGACCGAGGCAGGAGGAGGCCCACCCCATGCAGTAACACTCCAGAAGGGCCCATTGTCATTCTGTATGTGGCAATCATCAGTCGCATACAGAATGACAATGGGCGGGGTGGGGCTGCTCTCGTGCTCCAAGGAGGAGTGCGAGGCGTCCCATCACGGGGTTGAGGCTTCATGCAGGGAACAGTACTGTTCCCTGCAGTGCCCAAAATTACGGACAAAAGGCGTCCGTACAAAGGATCCTCACAGACAACGGACGTGAGGTCCAAATTACGGACGGTTCGTGAAATTTACGGACGGTCTGTCACCCTAACTACCACCCTCCACCAGTGCCCCTCATCTCTCTGTAGCCTCTCCCCCTCATGACTTCCTCCTCCTACACTCTCACTACCACCCTTCACCAGTGCCTCTCATCTCTCTCTGGCTCCCTCTCCACCCCATGACTTCTTCCTCGGATTCTCTCACTGCCACCCTCCACCAGTGCCCCTCATCGCTCTGTAGCCCCTCCCACTACCTCCTCCTCGGATTCCCCACTGCCACCCTCCAACAGTGCCCCTCATTTTTACATAGCCCCTCTCTCATATGCATTTCATTTGTTGTATAGCGCTACTCATATGAGTGTATTGTGTGTCAGTACTTTACACCTCGCACACATTATACGGAGACAATGAATCATGCAAGTATGTCAATCAGTCTACAGGGAATGTCACATAAGCCAATGAGGATTACAAGGTGTAGGAATCATGTGTCATCCATACTGGTGGGCAATATATTTTAAGAGGGCTTGGTCTGGGGAAACACAACCTTAGGATTTAAAGAGTATTCCATGGGGGTCAGCTTACTGATAAAAATGTATATCTGCCCAAACATACTCATTTTACAAATATTAGAATAATGAAAGACTGAGGAAGTTCTAACTACATCACAAAAAAAAAAAAAAGAAGTTCTAACTATACCATTCATGTTTGTATGTAGCTCTTTGGTGACAGTTCATTGGTCACTGTCCTATGTTAGGATTGTAACTTCTGAACTGCAAGTAACACAAGGATCTCTATGACAAAGGCAGTGACCCACTGAGCTTCCTCAAAAAATACAGTTCATCTGCATTTCAAAACTACTAACAGACAAGTGATTGCTATCCAGCAGGATCATTAATCTCCAGCGTTCACTGGGCATTTTGTGTTGTCTTATTGTTGTCCTGCATCAGCCATGATAATGCTAAAAACTGTTTAAACGATGCCCACGAACAGCCACGGCCCGTGGAGGGAGTTGCGGTGGGGCAGAAAGGCGGGGCGGGGGAGGGGCAGGGTGGGGGGGTTCTAAAAACCGGAATATGGATAATTGCAGGTAAGTAAAAATTTTAATTAATAAAACGAACTTCGTAGCGCGCCCTGCATCACAAACTGCGATGCAGGGCGCACTACGAAATTCGTTTTATTAATTAAAATGTTTATTTACCTGCAATTATACATATTCTGGTTTTTAGAAACCCCCCCCACCCTGCCCCTCCCCCGCCCCGCCTTTCTGCCCCACCGCAACTCCCTCCACGGCCCCGGCTGCCCACAAAGTATGTGTTCTGCTGGGCCTGTGCAGATTTTAAAAAGAAAAACAAATAGTAACCCATTCTCTTACCTATTACTCCATTAGTCAAACTTTGTGTCACAGCCTGATGTGATAAGCAGCAGCAGGGGTCAGGAAAGGTGAATAGGAATAAACAAACTTATTTTCTCCTGCACTGCATAGAAAAAGAAATTTCCACGCAGCAGAACAGTAGGCAAAGGTTATCCTTAACAAAGAAAGGATGTGTTGCCTTTGCCATGTGGAGATGAAGGGGTGAAAAATAAAGATAATCTCTAAAACTGTCTGTGTCCCGGGAAGCTGTCTCAGCCCAGGCGCACACACACACACACACAGACAGCCCTTTGAACCCAATGCCATTGCGCGCCTGCCTTCAAGCCCTCACTGCGAGGGCCAAGGCTCCTATTTGGGTGGGCCAGACTCATGTTTGGGTGGGCCTGACCCACCTGCTAAAACCGGGCCTGGGGCCTCATTTATGAGGCCGTGCGTCACTTTTACACCGCTGATGCGTCACTTTTTGTGACGCACCAGCAGCGTAAAAAATGTGCCTTGTTGTACCTTATTTACAAAGTCATGCATCTAGGTAGATGCGTCACTTTGTAAACCCCTGTGCCACATTATACCTCCACCAGGTATAATGTATGCAGGGGGGCGTTCCGGCGCAAGAAAGGGTCGTAGAAGTGACGCCGTGAAATCTATAAGATTTCACTGCGTCACTTGTAGGACACAAATGCGTCAATTTCTTACGCCTGCCTCACAGCAGGCGTAAGACTGACGCAGGGCCTTTCACATGGGGCTTGCCCCATGTGAAAGGACGCATTGCTGGAGTTGCATCACTTTTGTGACACACTCCAGCAATGCGTCACTTTTGCACCATACAGATACGTCAGAAATACTGACGTATCTGTAACTCCTTGCGCCATGATGCGTCATACTGTAAATATGACGCATCATTAATGTCGCATGGAGGGCACAGTGAAAAGTGACGCATCGCTGTTTTCACGCAGCGATGCGTCACTTTTCGTAAATGAGGCCCGGTGCTTAATAAGGCATAAGAATTTATTGTGCAAAACATCAACTGGGGACAGCAACAAGCAAGTGTTGGGCATCTACATTTTTGGCGCATCAGGGATACATAAGGTCTAACACATTTTTTGCTGTCCTGTCACAATCCTTCTGTTCCCTGGCTCCTGGGTCAGGCCACCTCTTGCCTGCTGCTAGGATGTTGCGCCAGAGGAAAGGCAAGCCATCAGACCCTCATGTATGTTTACTGTTGGGCTGGAGTGAAAATGAATTCATACACCATTTGACCCTTGATGTCACCGCACGAAGAAATATCAGAATAAATATAGTTATGATTGTTGGTGCCTCAGAACCAGGGCCGGACTGGGAACCCAAAGCGGCCCTGGCAATTCATTGGTAATAAGCACAGAAAACAAGGAAGTAAAAGATGGGAATTACTTTCAGAATACATTAGTCAGATTGATTAAATCTTAGGGCTTGCAAAGTAGCAGGTTTGCAAGGAACAATATTTTGATAGCAATTGGAAGTGGAAGCCAAGGTTGCAAAGATTTCTACTGTGTGTTTCTTACTGCTAAAGACACGGGAGGAAAGGCTGGCTTTTACTGGGCCATGTCTCCATAGCTCAGTCATTTATGCGCTGGGCAAGTCGTAACTGGTCTAGAGCATTTCCATCTCTTTGGCAGCTCGAGAGATTTTAGGTAGATTGGTAGGTTAACCCCTTGGCCGCGGCGGTAATTCCGCTGCGGCGCTGGGGGGGAGAGGGCCCGCGCGGACCGACATGCTGGTGACGGAACTACTCCGTCACCAGCCACGGGTGGGCTGTGCTAATGACGGAGTGGTTCCGTCACGGCCCCTCCCGCATAATAGAACACGCCGCGCAGGCGCGAAATCAACAACGCGCAGGCGCGGCGGCCGGGCCCGTGACGGAACCACTCCGTCATTAGCACATCCCACCCGTGGCTGGTGACGGAGTGGTTCCGTCACCAGCATAGAAGGGGTTAAGCAAGGGGTGGTCATATCACGTCTTTCCGTGTTGAACTACCACAAGATGAACATTTTTTAAGGACATGACTTTTGCATATAAAGCTATTTTCAGAAACTCACTGGATTTCTTTATGTCTCATTTCATAAGGTATGTCCTTAGACGGTCCGTATGCTCAGTGCAGTTTACACAGTTGTGCATCCCTAACACTCGAAATTTGAGAATGGGGTGTAAAGCATGTCCAGTAGTCCCTGTCAGCTGCTGGAGCTCTTTCATTGACAGTGCTTATTGAACCCAGTATTCCTAAAAGTAGGAAGGAGGCTACTTTAACCAGACTGGGTGATCATTAGTCTTTATTCTTAACTTGTATGGACAAGTAGCTCCGAGATATGCGCTTTAGAAATTCAACATAAGGTGTTGGGATGGGAATTTCCCCTGCATGGTAATCAGGTGTATATCCATATACTGAGTGACCCAACTGCGAACAATATCTGGTGTTCTGACTTTTTTTGGTTCCAGCTCGCACGCTAATCCTGCGTGTGCACCGACACCTAGGTCCAGAGACTTGTCGTGAGACCCAGAGAGGAGCATACACATGTTCTCTACCTGTCATTAGACTGCAGTCAATGCCTTGAGCTGTTAACATTAAGTAGTGGTAGCAATATGTCATTTTATTAATACTAGCTCTGAACCAGCCCTTTCCTCTGATTAAGAAGGCACGTGGTTCTTACTGGCTCCACTCGACTAAAGTTCTGTCTGTATGTGACACTCAGACCACAGTGCTGGGATGTATAACAGAAGCACGCATGGCTAAAGCATGTGTGTGTCAACAATGTGGTTGCAACCATAAATGCATCTTAACCACTTATTCCTACAGCATGCATGCCTTTACCTCACATGTCTTTACAACAAATTTCGTAAAGGCATGATTAGTAAAGGTATATGCGTAGTAAACATCATCACAACAAAATAACGGTTATGGCCTGAATTCTGCCTGCACTCCGTTAGTCCCAGACGTTATCAAATGTGCTCACTCTTTTGGGCCAACCGAAAAAAAAGCAAATCTATATATACATCTCCACAGTTTTGAGGAACACACTCAAACTTTTCATGAAAGAGTCTAAAATGATCTTTTTGTAAATCACAGAATTGTATACACTGTTTACACTAAAACAAATGACAGCAAAGAATTTTTATTGGTCATATGACACACAGATTATTTTCACCATTCAGATTGTTTTTCATCATCTTTATTCAAGAATTACTCAAGTATTAAGATCAAATTTGGATGACAAATCCACCCAAGATGAAAACAGCCTACACGTTTCGTCCCTATTCATGGGATTGCTTATGGGCAGCATTCAAAACATGCTGGAAGTCTTATCTTCAACCACCAGTTTGGATACTGCACAATCCTTGTGCACTATTGCAACCTCATATATCACCTCTTTAGAACCAATACCTCTTAGGCATACCAACAGCACAATCAGTTTCAAACACGTTATCTTGTTCCTTTACGCTCTTTCTTTGTAATCCCCCAATTGGTTCTACACAGGTGATATATGAGGTTGCAATAGTGCAAAAGGATTGTACAGTATCCGAATTGGCGGTTGAAAAGACTCCCCATGTTTTTTGAGTGCTGCCCTGAAGAAGTGCCATGAATAGGGACGAAACGCGTAGGCTGTTTTCATCTTGGATTTGTCATCCTGTTTTGTTCTTAATTCTTGAGTATTTCTTGAATAAAGGTGATGAAAAACAATCTGAATGGTGAAAAAAATCTGTGTGCCATATGACCAATAGAAATCTTTTGCTGTCATTTGTATAAAATTCTGTGATTTACAAAAAGATCCTTTTGGACTCTTTCATGAAAAGATCTATTGTGCTCCTTAAAACTGTGTAGGCGTTGTAAACATCACACCCCAGTGTCCCCTTCCTGAGCCCTAAAACCCGGCCCCATCTCTGCAATCTATTCACCCCAGCCCTCAAACAGAACCCCAGCCGCCTGCCCTGAGCCCTAAAACTCAGCTTCCAACCTTAAAACTTCGCCGACCCCAGCCCCGACACCCTGAGCCCTAAAACCCGTCCCACAGGCCTAACAACTACTTGACAACCCCCCCCAGCCCTAAAACCAACCTCTAGCCCTAAAAGTTACCCCAGACCCACTTACCAAGCTGCATACTAGAGCTTCCTCTCTCGATCCTTCCTGTTCCTCTCAGCGCACATCCACACATCTAGACTGCTCACTGCCTTCATGGTTATGGCATATGCATCCTTCAGGCAAGCGTTGCTCTGCTTGCATGGAAATGGCACGCATGGCTAAAACGCGTAGTATAGGCCGTTTCCCCTTGGGCTGTCATCCTGTGTACATGTTGAGTGAGTATAGTGTAAAGGGTATATTGCAACAGGACTCCGTGTGGATATGATTGGAAGTTTGCTGAGACTGAGAGGATCTATTTTGGGCTGCCCTTGGTTTTAAACATGCCACACGATGGTGGTTGTGGTAAGTCTCGCTAGACAGTGTTGCCTGCATTCTTGAGCTGAAAGATGTAACCCTAGACACTCGGGCATAGAATGCTGGCGGCAGGGCTGCCTTTAAAAATTCTATGGGTACCTTTTCAGCAGATGAATGCTGTTTAGTCCTTAATGGGCACTGCCATTTGGGCTTATGGTGAGGGAATGAGGGTAAGTAAGCAGATTTTGTTGTTAGAGAGAGGGAAGCTTTTAAACATTGCTTGTCCCTTTTGTCTCTTGGCGAGTGCTACTTTAGAAAGGCTGATGACATCTGGACACAGAGGTTTCAGAAAGTCACTGTGTACATTTTTTGGGCACCCTTGCCTGCAGACATCATTGCTACTCCCTGCCAACTATGAGATAAATTGCCTTTTACAAAGGGATTACTATGCATATTTTTCAAGTGAACAATTAAAATAAAAAATTGCAAGAGTAGTAATTTCCCTTGAAATATGCGTGACTATAGTGAATCAAAGCACTGAACAATGAGTATATGGATGTGGTATACAACCTTTACCACGCATTTTTCACCACGCAATACCATTACAACGCTGGCATTACAACGCAAACCATTACAACGCATTGCGCTGCGGGGGGCGCTCTAGGATAGGGAATAAGTTTAATTTTCTATCCAACACCTTCCCTAGTGTCCACTGGGACTGGAGTTGGAATAGAAAATTATACTTCCCACTATCCAGCACCTCTAAGCGCTATGCGTTGTAAAGGTATGCGTGGTAAAAACCGCGTTGTAAAGGTATGCGTGGTAAAAGTATGCGTTGTAACGTCATACATCCTAGGCATGTGGATGGTAGACATATGCCTAGATAGTCCTAGAATTACATTACTGTGTTCTTAATTTGTAAGAGAATAAGTGCTGGTCCCCAAAGCTCTGCTCAGAAACCCGCGGACGGTGTTCTTAAATGTCGGAGAAGGCTGTGTAGTCTTGATTCCATCAGATGCCTCTTTAATTCACTAACAGACATTCTCTGCATTTTTATCACGTTCTTGCCGGTTCCTGCATTTTCCTTTTATGAAAAAAATGTTGTCTTTTTGTTCCTCCATCTTTCCAGTGTGTTTGTTGTTTCTTCTTTTGCTCTGGGTCAATAGCTGATGAGGAAAAAATGTGCTCTTGTCTCCAAAAATAAGCAGTGGTGGTCCCAACCAGCAACTACCGGCTCCAATTAAGCACTCAACTTACTCCTTTTAAGTTAATCGGACCCATAATAACCTAGAACCTTCATCCATTTGCGTGAGGTATCCTGGTAACAGCAGATTGTTGAAGATGCATGCTTTTAACAAGCTAGATGATGAAGTCAAGGTCAGCGCCTAGGACTTTTCTGTATTAAATCAACTTATATGCATTGCAGATTCCCTGCCCATGAGATGACCTGTCTGAAGCAATCTGTACCAAGTGACAGGGCTGAAGCACAGGTTGGATAAGATGAGTGTGGCAAATATTCATTTACATTCCGAGAACTTATGCATCCTCTACTGCGCCCTCCCTCCCTCCCGAGAGAAAACAAGCTCTTAATCGGCTCTTTCCAAGGGGATCAAAATGACTTCCAAGTCCCCTCTCTATGCCCTTTCTATAATGCCCTTTCAGCAAGTTACAGTGTGCTGTGCTCATTGTCAGTAATAGTATATGACATAAGATAAAAATCTCCATACTTTTTAAAATCAAGTACTGGGCATTACAAATGGTCAGTGCTTTATTTGTAAAAGAATAAGTGCTGAGGCCCAACGTTTTGTGCAGAAGCCTGTGGCCAGCTCTGTCGAAGGTTAGGGTGCTCTGCATACTCTTGATTCCACCTCATGCCTCTTTGATCCACCCATGGACCCTCCCTGCCTTATCTCACTCTTACAGGTCCTTTTCCATCCCGGATTTTCCCTTTGTCACAGTTTTACCGTCTTGCCCCTCCTTCTTTTCCCATCCTGTGTCTTTCTCTCTTTTACTCTGGATCAAAGTCTGTTGTGGAAAAATAAGTGCTGGTCCTCAAAAATGAGTGACTGTTGCCCCCACCTCCGGGCCACTGGCTCAAATTAAGCAATGCAAATAACAATCTTTAATTCACAGCAACTGCTTCAACAAAGTGGCTGGCAATGCACTGCAGGCTGGGCCCCTACATGCAGTCCAGAGGGTCCTGGCATCACAAACCAACCCGGGCACTTAAGACACTATGAACAGGATTATATGGTGCTTTAAAAAAGATACTATTGATGTAAAATCTAAACCTAAAAACGAATGAAACACAATTGTAAATTATTAGTAACTAGACTATTTTCCTTCTCAAACTAAATTCATATTTATAATCGAATCATGGTAAAAACATTCATCTAGATTGAACAGCCTTGCAAATGTATCATCATATGCGCAGTGCCTAAACCTTGACCACATAATTGCAGTGGCAATTACATAAGTTGCAGGCACATTGTGCACCAGTGCCATTGTTGAAATTATTCATTTGTCACAACAAGGAGCTTTGAGGGAAAAATTGGCCATAAGTCGCCCTCCACTCAACATATACTTCCTCAAAAAATGACCTAGACCACCAAGGCACGTTACACTGTTCCTGTTTTAATGTATCTTATGTTGTAAAACATTACAACCGCCTCCTCAACTTTAAAGTCACGGGGTTGGAGGTACATTTAACACTGTGCCTAGCTTAAAATTCGCCCAGTCCCTTATATAAAACAACAGTTGTGAGACAACAACAACACACCCAGATGTCAAGCATAGACAAAGAATAAATGTGTGTGAGCAAGATGGCACCTCACGGGCGCACCACCAACGGGAACCTGGCAGGTACTCACCAGGATTGCCCTGATCTCATCATCGGCACCATCAAGCTCTAAAGGAAAATGTGTCCAGAAAAACCAAACAAAACGTGTTTGCGAAAATGCAGTGAATATAAATGACAAACAACACCTATAGTGTCACAAAAAACATATATGACACACAAGCAACACAGATATGTAATTTTATTCTGTTTCTTTCGTGTTGGTTGCGACGACCGCCTGATAGTGGGGGTAAATAGGAGCATTAAAAATGGTTTGGAATAGGGTCTGGGTAGGAGAGAAGACTATAGGACCCATGCGTGTTGACAGTGACAATGATTTTAATATGTACACAAAACAGGAACAGTGTAATGTGCCATGGTGGTCTAGGTCATTTTTTGAGGAAGTATTATTCATTTGTCCCCTTCAAGAACAAAATCAATGATAGATTTGAGGCAGACACTTTTTTTTTTTTTTAAGTTTGAGGTTATTGAAATAAAAAGAGTCAAAGACAGACAATGAAGAAACAATCAAAGGTTAAAGAAACAAGAAAGTATCTCCTGTACAACATAAGCATAGTAAATAAAAACTAAATAAATAACAATGCTAGGTAGCTAGGGCAAAACACAAAGTAATATCAGATAGTTAGAACATAAAGAGTAAATCATATAAGCAGTATTCAAGGTAATAAAAGCAAATGAGAAAAATCACGGTGGTTTGAGAACTTCATCATTACGGACTTGGGAAATTGGTGGAAGAGAAGCAACCAAAGACAGATAATTGGTAAGGGGAAGCCATAATAGATCCCGTTTGATTGCTAGGGAAATGGGGGAAACAAAATTGGTATCAAGTCGATGATTAAAACAGACCGCATTCCACCAAGCACGGAAAGAGATTTCAGAGGCTTGTTTCCAATTAGAGGTAATGTGATGGAGAGCAATAGCTATTAAAAGATCAATCAATTTATATTGTTGCGGGGAATAGGCAAAAACAGGGGAGAGAGAACATAGAAAAATAGTGCCAATGGAAAAAGGAGACTGAAATTTTAAAATTTTCTGGAATTGGGACCAAACCGAATGCCAAAACTGTGAAATGGGTGGGCAATCAAAGAGCATATGCTTTAAGTCAGCAGAAGGGTAAGGACAAGACCAACAAGTAGCAGGAGTGTCTGGGGAGAAGGACGATAGGGTCAATAGAGTAAATAAAATACGATTATAAATGAAAAATAAGGTTTGAGTGGTGTTAGCAGCTCTAGAGGTACTGTGAATTTTTGACCACATTTTATCCCACTAAGGGATTGACCAATTCTGAGAAAAATACTTTTCCCAAGTCAAATCAACTTTGGATTTAACTCTATCAACTGTGTAGTGAATTGATTTATAGAGAAAAGAGGCTGAGGGTGAGTGTTCTAGCGCATTAGATATGTGAAAGAACGTATTAGGGATATCATTGGTATTAGGAAGTGAATGCAGATATTGAGTGAGAATAGGGAGAAGTGAATTATATTGTGTACGAGAAGAGGAAGGCAATGAGAATTGCGTCTGAAGGTCTTGAAAGGAGAGAGGCTGACCACACGTAACAAGTTGAGCAATCCATTTTAGACCGTGAGAATGCCAGGATTTCCAAAATAGAGAACGATTGCGAATTATGCCAAATAGGTTGGACGTGAATGGAAGAAAGAGATGGATAGGAAGAGGACAGATATGGGATAAGAAGATTACGAGAGTGAGTAATAATGGGAGTGCGAAGGGAAGCCATGTTAGCAGTGAAAGAAAGTATCTCACGAAAATCAAAAGGAGTGAGGAAGGAAGATTCTAATTTAAGCCAGATAGGAGGGTAAAAGGGAAGATCAGGTGAGAGCCAGCGCAAAGCCTGTTTCAGGAAAAAAGCTTTATGGTAATTCTTAAAGTCCGGGAATTTAATCCCTCCCTTTGATTTATCTTTCTTTAAAACAGCAATAGCTATCCGGGATTTTTTACCGTTCCATAAAAATGTAAGTAAAATAGAGTCTATTGCTTTGAAATAGTAGGCAGGAATATGAATAGGGATCATGGAGATGGTATATAGCACAAGGGGAGCCAGCATCATTTTAATAGAATCCAGGTGCCCCCACCAGGAAAGAAAAGCAGGGTTCCAACGGTCAATGGCCGTAGTCAGTTTTTTAGTAATATAATCAAAATTAAGTTTAAGAGTGTCTGATAAGCGAGGAGCAAACCAAACCCCCAAATATTTAATTTTTGACGGTTGCCAAGATAAACCAGAACATTCAAAGAGATGTTTTTGACAAAGAGGATTCAAAGGTAAAATTTCGCATTTATCAATATTGAGACGATAACCGGAGACTCTAGAGAAGGAGGAGACATGATTCAAGAAGAAAGGAAGAGAAGATTGTGGATTGGAACAATACAAAAGAATATCATCAGCATAAACCGATAATTTAACTTGATGAGAACCAAAATGGAAACCAGAAATATTATCATCAAGTCTAATTTTTGTCAGAAAGGGTTCTAAAGCTAAAACAAATAATAAAGGGGATAACGGGCAACCCTGTCTCACACCTCGTTGAAATGGGAAATAATCTGACACCATACCGTTAGCAAAAATTGATGCATGAGGACTCGAGTAAAGTAAAGAGATAAGAGAAATACATTTAGGGGAAAAGCCTACCCATCTGAGAGCTTGAAACATAAAATCCCACCCTATCCTGTCAAAAGCTTTCTCAGTGTCAAGGGAAATGGCTGCCAAGGGATAAGAGAGTGAAGGGGCTTTACTTAAAATATTAAAGAAGACACGAGAATTATCCGAGGAAAGTCGACCTTTAACAAAACCAGATTGTTCTGGACCAATTAAATCGGGTTAAAAAGGATCCAATCTGAGAGCTAAAATCTTGGCGAATATTTTATAATCCGTGTTTACTAATGAGATGGGGCGATAATTCTTACACAAAGTGTGATACTTATCTTCTTTAGGGATTAAGCAAATTAGGGCTTCCTGAAAGGTCCCACGGGAGGAGCCGGAATCAGAAAACGATTGGAATAACAAAAGGAGTTTTCGTAGGAGGAGTGAAGAAAAATGATTGTAAAATTCAATAGTGAAGCCGTCAGGACCAGGCGCCTTGCCATGGCGCAAGACTGAGACGGCATGCGAAATTTCAGTAATTGAAATATCTGAATCAAGTGAGTGAAAATCTACATGAGAAGAAAGAGGAGAAGGGATGTTTTGAAAATAAGAGAGAAGATCAACTGAGTCCGGGCAAGATTCGGGAGTGTATACATTTTTATAAAACGAGACAAATTCGTTTAGTATGTCTTTATCTTTAAACAAGGATACACCAGCAGGACTTTGGATAGAATCAATCTTTATCCTATCCTTGCGTTTCTTGAGATAACTAGCCAATAACTTTCCCATTTTATTTTGACCACCATAATAACGAGAATTACATTTCAGTAAAGTATTCGAGGCAGCTGTTGTGGTAAATTTATTAAAAGTAAACTTATCGTCAATAAGTTCTCGAAGAGAGGATTCAGAACCAGGGTTATAGTAAGTGCATTCGAGTTTCTTAATGTTACTGAAAAGTTGAGCCGACTTGGACAATGATTGTTTTTTCTTTTGGGAAACAAAATCAATGATAAAACCTCTAGCAGCTGTTTAAAAGAATCCCATACCATCACAAAGGGAGAATCTGGAGTCTGATTAAGTGCAAAAAAATGCAGCAGCAAAATCATTAAATTTAGAGCAAAAAATAGGGTCAAGGAGTAAGGAATTATTAAATCTCCAGCGTCCAGAATGGGGGGAAAAGGGAATGAGATCAATATCAACAAAAACGGGTGCATGATCGGAGATTAAAATGGATCCGATGTCTGAATGAAGGGCAAGTTGAGCTAAGGGCTTACTAAGGAAAAGGTAGTCAATACGGGACGGGGAGTGGTGAGATGGGGAATAGAAAGTATACTCTCTGAGATCGGGATTGCAGAGTCTCCAGATATCAACTAGTGCATTGTTATGGATAGAGGTAGTAAATTGGGAATGCATTCTGGAGGTAATAAATTTAACTTTGGAATTTCTGTCTAGGATGGGGTCAAAAACTTGGTTGCAGTCACCACCAAAAATAACATATTTCTCATCAAGTGTAACCAACCTATCTGAGATAGCAGGCCAAAACCATTTGTCAACACCAGTAGGAGCATAAACATTAAAAATAACTACAGGTATTCTATCAATATTCAGTTTAACAAGTACCCAACGCCCCTCAACATCACATTCTTAAGAAACAATAAAAACATTTAACTTTTTATGGCATAAAATCACAGCTCCATTTTTCTTACCCAAAGCCGGGGAATGGAAAACATGACCCACCCAGCAGCGTTTGAGCTTCAAGGCCTCAGCTTCCTAAAGGTGGGATTCCTGGAGAAGGGCCACATCAGTTTTAAGCCTAGCAAGATGCTTTAAAACTTGTTGCCGTTTAATAGGGTTATTTAAACCTTTAACGTTCCAAGTAACAACCCGGAATTTAAACTGAGAAAGTAATGATACAAAGAAATTAGTGAAGGTAGAAAGAGAAGAGATTGAAAGAAAATAGGAACGAGAAAGGCCAAAGTATACATGCAAGCAAAGAGATAGAATTAAAGGAATAAGGTAAAGTCCAAAGAAGAGAGAAAAAGATATAGAGGAAAAAAGGAAAGAGAAAAGTAGAAGAGTAAGAGATAGTGGACAGAAAAAATCAAAAGAAGACGACTAGAAAACATACCAACAGATACAGAACGGAGAATGGGGGTGACCGCACCAGAAGATGACAACATCAACAACGAGACAAACGCCACCGAACATCCGAAAAATCCAGCAGGTAACAAAATGTATGGATAACACCGGGATGAAAAGGGAAGAGCATATCTGTAGAAAAAATGAGAAAATACAAAGGATTAATAGAAAAACAAGACATAATGATATAGAACAATAGCAAAGAAGATAAAGAGAACAAAACAGTGACATGGTGGGAACGAAAAGAAACCAGAAAAGGAACAAAAGTTCAAATTAGGCACTTAAACAGCTCTTGCAGTGTCCATAACCTCAGCTTCCTGTTGTCGAAGGAATTCTTGTAGAATAAGTGGATCTTCAAACGTCGTGGTCGTGTCCTTGTAGGTCACCTTGAAGAGGCATGGGTGAAGTAAACCAAATCTGGCATTCAGAGCCCGCAACTGTGGTCGCATATCCAAAAACTGTTTCCGACGGTCCGCTGTCACTTTAGCCACATCTTGGGAAAGGTATAGACGATGACCTTCCCAAACAATCTGCTTCTTAGATTTGGCGGCCGATAATACCTGGAGAAGGTCGGTGTATTGCAGAAACAGCATGATGACGCCACAGGGTTTGGCAGAGACCTTTGGACCTAGCCTATGCGCACGTTGAATGTTGAAGGTAGAGGAAGGAGGGAGATCCAAAATTTTAGGCAAAAAAGACTGAAAAAACGTAGGGGGATTAGATCCCTCAATACGTTCAAGAGGTCCATAAATTCGGAGATTATTCCTGCGATTTCGATTTTCCAAATCCTCCGTCTGCCTCCTCAGAAGTGATTTGTCCTTTTCTAGAACGGAGATCCGAGAACAGGAAATCTGAAGGGATTCCGTTGACTGTTCCACCAGAAGAACACGAGATTCCAAAGAGGACCACTTATCGTGAAGAAATTGTAGGGTCTTTGTGGTTTCAGCCATGAAGGGTTTGAGCGCACAAATTTCTTCAAGAATAAGGTTCATTGAGGCAGAATGTGAGGAAGTACCTGGGGAGGGGGGATCGTCCTTTAGACGTTTCGTTGAAGCAGATTGTGGTAGCTTGCTTGAAGAAGTCGTTTTGGGAATTGCCCCAGGAGTCAAATCAGGTTTTTGAGAAGGATGTTCCTCCATGTCAGGAAATGCAGAATCGGAGTCTGAGGAAGTACGTGGTTTGACAGAAGAAGAAAGTTTGAGATTACGCAACTTCCCCATACAGACCCGTGAAACCAGTAACAAAGCTACAGTCCTCTCAAAAATTCCAGTGAGAAAAGTGGCCAAATAAACACTCTGATAGTCAACAAATAAGTACATTTGTAGAAATGTGGCCAAAAATCCAATAAAGGTGGTAAACAGACATTCAGATGATGAAGGAAAGTAGTTCCACTCAGACGACAAAATGGCGGTCAGTAGAAAACATGAGGCGAGGTAAACATCACACTGCTGACTGAAAATGTACCATAAAGGCTCCATGCTATGACAAGAGAAGGAGGCATACGGCAGGAGAAATGGAAAAAAGCTTATATAGAGGCATTGCGCTGCAATAACTGGCACTAGTGCATTTTGAGGAGAAAAAGCGAAAAAATTAAATGGCGGCCGTAGTAAAAACGGCCCGTTTTGCGATAAAATTTACAGCATAGCCTCAAGATAAAAAGTCAAGGAGCAGAGCGTCTAGCTCACCTCATGGTCCCCCAGATGGGGCTTGGTTCAAAGTCCAGTGTTTACCGGTGTAAACGGTGAAAGTTGCCGTTTTCGGCGCTCGGAAAGCGGCCATCTTGTGCGGTGCTCAAGCCACGCCCCCAGGCAGACACTTTTGCACTAAGGTGCAAAGGTAGGTTTGTCGCGTTGGCAGCCTGATTGTGTACCTAGGCTAGTGAGCGAGCAGAGCATAAAAAGACAGTGCCATATCTCTGTAAATATGGCTTTTACCTGCTCTCTACCTCTCATGCAATGCAGCAAATGTGGTTGCTGCACTGTGTTGTAATACATGTAAGTAACTATACCTCTAAGTCTCAAAGGTGTACCAGAGACTAAATCAGTTTAAAGCGATGTTTAAACTTTTGTGCCAAGTCTTCACTCCATCAACAGATGGCAACAACAAAGGACGTTGAGGTAATGTCAGATAACAAGTGTGCTAATATTTTCCAATATGCTTGCAAAAACAATGACCTTGTGTGAAAAATTGGGTTGGTGGTTGACTAAGGTGTGATTCCTGGTCAAGCAACACACAAAATCCCTGGCAGGGTGAACCACAAAAAGTCTCTAAATTAACCTGTGCTTAACACTGGGTAACTTGGCACAAATAGCAGTCAGGCATAAGTTAGAAGCAATGTGTAACGTATTTCTGCAGCACACAAACATTAATAAAGTGGAAGCACAACACAAGAAGAATCTCATTCCAATTTAGAAAAATAGAGTACATTTTAATAAATTATTTGACACCAAAATGATAAAAATTCAATAAGTAGAAACAGAAATCATGAATTTTAAAAGTTTTTATTAAAAACATAGTGCCTAAAAGAAGTAGATTGAGCTTGAGCTGTGTTTACCTTTGGACTTAGAAGAAATTTTAAAGAAAATGTTCTGAGAAGGTAAAGTTCACCAGGGAAGGTGCAGGAGGTGACCGAAGAGGGGGTGTTGTCATTGGGGAGCCTCTGGACGAAGTAGCAGAAAAGATTTTAAAAGTTCGGACTTAGTCACTTTTTTGGAAGTCGAAAATTAGCAGTGGGTTGATGCAGAAGGCTCTAGCCGAAGACAATTCCAGGAGGTCTGATAATCCTTTGGTGAAGGACCACTGAACCTGATATGCTGCTGTATAGAAGAATGCAGCTGCAGCAGCCACAAAGTCATGCCGACTGGCGATGCACCTTGGGCAGATTGTCGAACAGGATGGTCCTGGTTTTAACTCAGTTCTCAGAGCAGTTTCTAGCAAAATATCTTCTAAACCCAAGTTATGGATTTTTACTATTTTGGCATTGTTAGCACCACAACCAATTGTCCAGGACTGGTGGAACACCACTTGGGGATTCAGGACTCACTCAGGCTGGGTCCAGGTGTGGGTTCTAGATGGTGGGAGCATTTTCTATCCCAGTGGCTACAACCAGGAGGCCAGCAAACTAGCTCTTGGAGTCATTCAGTTAGTCCAGGGTTCAGGTGAATATGCCGGGCTCAAACAGCAGGGCTGGCCTATCATGGTTCAAGGCAGGCTCCAGGCAGCAAAGCAGTCCTTCTAGGTGCAGCAAAGCAGTCTTGTGGAGTACAAAGCAGACCACAGCAGCAGGCAGTCCTCTGTGCATTCATCTGCAAGCCCAGAAAGTGATCTGAAGAGTGGGCCTGAGAGGCCTATTTTTTACCTGGTACCTCCTTTGAAGTAGGGGGAAGTATCTAGAGGGTTTTCTTTAAAGTGTTTGGAATTTCCTGGCTCCGCTACTGTGGCTTGAAGCTGGCTGCAAAGACAATGTAAAGATGACAAGCCCTTTGTGTCAAGGCAGAACACAGCCTATTAAGTTGCAAGTGGGGCTGCTCCTAGCGCCACCTCTGACCCTCATCCGGCCAGCTGATGGGCCATTCAGGTATCTCTCAATTATGTGACTGTCTGAGAGGTATTCACAAAATATGTCAGCTACACCCAGTCATGTGACATAAGACTGGCTGCAGGCACCAAAAGGCAATTGGCAGGATAATGCCTACTTTCTAAAAGTGGCATTTTCAAAACTGTAATATAAAATCCAACTTTACCATTAAAGAGGATTTTTCATTACAATTTCATAGATACGAAAAATGAAATGCTTACCTGGTCCCAATCAAAAGTTAGCACTTATTAAATGTAATAAGGTGACCCAATGTTATCCTACAGGACAGGTAGGCCTTGCAGCAGAGAAAAACGAATTTAGGAGTTTTTCGATAGCAGGACATGTAAAACTCAAAAGTACATGCTCGGCCTTTAAATTATAATGCACCCTGCCCAAAGGGCTACCCTGGGCCTACCTCTGGGGTGCCTTATATGCAGTAAACGGAGCTTATGGCTTGGCAAGGGGGTTATATCACCAAGTTGAAATGGTAGTTTGAAAACTGCATTCAGGCTGAAGTGGCAGACCTGGGACATGTTTAAAGGCACTACTTAAGTGGGTGGCACAATAGGTGCCACAGTCCCACTAGTAGCATTTATTTTACAAGCCCTGGGTGGGCATATGGTATACCACTATACAAGGGACGTATAAGTAAATTAATTAGGCCAAACAGGTGTAAAACAATGTAGCCATTATTATGGGAGTGAGCACAAGCATGTTTGCACTAGTTAGTAGTGGTAAAATGTGCAGAGACCTACAGCCAACAAAAACTAATTTAGCATAAAAAGTATAGGGTAAAGGAGAAAAGTTTGGGGCTGATCCTCCAAATAGGGCCGGGTCCAACAATAAGAATGAAAGAAATTAACACTCTCACCATAAACTTGGGCCTGGATTTATCAATAAATCGTGCAATGCAGGGCATCAAATAAAGTTGCTGTGCTGCTTTTTGTGAAAGAGAGACAGCAGAACAGCGCCACAGTTACTAAAATGTTGCTCTGTTCTATTCTCTTCCTATGCTGGCACACTTTAGGCAGCTATGTTATCTGAAGCATAGGTTTTTACTAGAATGGGCCCCTTCCAGTATAAAACCTATGTTTTAATACAAAGTGAGACAAATGAGGAGAAATTAAAACATTTCTCAGGTTGCCCCTGCCTTGAGGAGGCATAAGATTTTGGCGCAAATGCCTGTCAGCAATTCTTTGTAGATAGGTATTTTCATCAAATCCCATGGGTGGTTACATGAGAACGCCCATGCACCACCCATCAAATGCCCCCTTGACGCAAAGTAACAAAAGGTAGTTCATTGCACAACTTTGCATTACTTTGAGTTACTGTCCAATGCAAGTCAGGGTTTGCATTGGATAGTAAATCCCACCTGAACATTTTGTGTTAGAAAAGTAATGCAAACCCGATGCAAAGTGTTTGTAAATCTGGGCCTATAAGGCTGAGGGTATGCAAGAAGAACTGAACACATACTGCAGTCCTTTACACCGGGCTATTTAAGCATGCTTAAGAACAAAAGCTTTGTTTACACCCTTGGATAAACGTTACTGCAGTATTATAAGTATGGAGGAGACAATCTACTTGTCTATTGATGCTCTTAAAAGAATCACATTGCAAAGGTAAGTATTTGACAGTGAACCATGAAGACAGCCTCAATGGCTCTTTGTTTTTATTTTTTTGTAGGGGTATTGGTGATGGGCAGAGCACTTCTTAGGTAGCACTGGGCATGAGGCCCGCCCCCTCGAAGCCCCCATCCCCTACTCACATGGTGGCATTAATTTCTAAGTTGCCAGGGATGGCATGACTGTACTTGGACATAATAGCAAAAAAAGATGGTCAGTGGCGTATCACAATACAATATGCCTTATTAGAAAGACACATTTTTGGCAATGTACGCAACTCTAGCGCCATATTAGAGAGATCAGATTCAAGAGCCAATGCAAGTGTACTAGTATGGCCAAAAGCTCGTAACCCAGGTAAGAACTCTATCTATAGCTTATTCTAGTAATTGAAACATGATAATCTAAAGGAAGATCTATTTATTTACATCCTTTACGTCCGTACAGATGAGGACGATACACAGTGAACAATGAAATATGAACAAAGTAGCAGGAAATGAGTCTGATAGAAAAAGGAAAATGAGTCCACCAAATAGTGGTTGCTGTTATAGGTGACTGCATGCTAGACATGATTCTGACAAACCAAAGTATTGGTAATAATCTAACAAGATTGAAGTGCATTGTGGATAATCCATTAATGAGTATCATGTACATGAAATAGTTACTAAGTAATAATTATGGTAAATATTAAAAAGTAATATTGTGATTTTTGCTTGTCTCAGCAGACATGCTAATCTTGCATGTGTGCTGTGGCCTAGGGCTGTCATTGATGAATCTGCATTCCAGAACTAGGCCTTGGCGGAGTTTACAGCGCTCCGCTATGCAGAACTCTGCGAAGTGACCAAAAACCTCCCCCGTGCTATGGAGAGTTCCGCAAGTGGTAGAGTGCGTTAGATTGCACAGTCACACTGATTTTTAGCACCTCGTGTTTGTCCCGCACTGGAAAATAAGTGTGAACTGCACCAAGCACAGAGCAAGAGGGCGCTGCTTATTTCTGCAGCTCGAGTAGATGTTCTACTTGAGCAGCAGCTTCCTCAATGCGAACGGATGGTTTGTCAACATGTGTGGTCGCAACCATCAGCAACCGCCCACGCTGAGAAATCTCATTGGGAGTTGATCTAGTGTACTAGTTTCCTCGCTCGCCAACTTACCATTGGCAAGCATGAGCGAGGAAAAAGCTCAGACAGTGAAAAACTGTGCCCACTCCATGAACGGAGTGCAGTTCACCACCCAGGCCTATCCAGAACCTGTTCTGTGATCTGGAGGGTTGCACTACAAGTGTCATCTTTGCTGCAGTGGAGGCACCATACAGATGTTTGTGGATTAATAGACCCGAGCAGTCCTTTTTTGTCCTTGGAGAAGTGTGGTCCTGCAGCCACACTCACGTAAAAGTTCTGCTTAGATGCACCAGACCGTTGCACTGATACTCCCTGTGTGTATCAAGTGAGCGTAATTATAGTTTAGATTATAGCAAGACTCTGTCATGTGAGAGTCTGATTGCTGGGTTCAATGGGATGCAATTTAGATTGTCCTTATTTTAACATAGCACAAAACAGAAGATGGGATACAGCTCCCCAGAGAGTTGAAGTATATTTCTTGCAATCTTGAAGCTGGGTGGTGGTGTCCAGAGACTGACGTCAGAGATGATGGAGACAAGGTTACCCTTTTAAATACTCTCAGCAGTGACTTGCTGAATAGTCTCACCTGATCACTGCTATTTAGTGGATGTTCAGAGAGAGAGGGATTGGGTCAGCAGATTCTTTCGTTAAGGGCAAGGAGGTTTTCAGGCAGCGCCTGCCCTTCTGTCTTTCCATGATTACTGCTTCAGGAAGACTGATGAGAACCAGGTACTGAGTGTTCACACTGCATGAAGCTAGTATCATCACTTGAGTGAGCCAGCATCTTGCAGAAAGACTGTGTCTGAGGAGTAGCTAGAAGTGTCATTTGAAAAGGAGTCACCTCACACCGGTTTCAGGACCATTACCAGTGAATCCATATCCTCTATCTGGGACATGTTTATAAAACCAACCCACTTTGTTTATGGTTCCAAGCTCTTCTTGATGAAGGAACGAAGGGAGTGCTCCACAGATTTCTTGGAGAGTTCCTGTGAAACTAGGGTTGGTGTCTCCATGAGAGACAATCTCCCAGAGGTGAGGGGGATTCACCTGAAGTTTGCACAACTTGCTGGAAAACTATATGCTCTGCTTGAGCCTAGAAGCATGACTGCCTGCTCGAAGGGGGAAGAATTGTGCCTGGCCCAGCAGGAGGAGGGGATATCTGAGAGAAGGAGCCTAGCCATGTTCTTAGCATGTTGAGGACCCGGAAGAGCTAACTGACATTAGGGGATCCAAGTTGTGATGGTTTGCCTTACCTCCTTGCATGGTTGTTGTGGTGAAATACTTGAAGTAATTTGAAGTTAGATCAATATTGTGCCATCCAGCAGCCCTGCAGCATAACGGTAGGGACCTTTAATAATGATGTCTCAACTTGCCCCAGGATCAACCACCATCTTCATCATAGCGAAGGCCCTACCCCATGGCCAGAAAACACTTTTCCTGCCATTACCTTCTTGTGCTACACCAAGTTAACTCTCCACTGAATGGGAAACAAGGGGTCTGAGACTGAAAGACCACCATTAACCTGTGTGGTATTTCATTTCGGTGTGACATTGAAGCACTTTCATTTAAATAAGACAAGCACAAGGCTGGACAGTGGATTACTGTGTCTGTTCTTTATTTGAGTTCTGAATCTCTGCCCTCCCACACTACCTCCGTAAGAAGAATTTGACAGCTCTACTCTGAGAATGAAGTGTGGGAAGGGTGCACTTGGCCTAGTTTGCTGCAATATAGTAAGATGGACCCCTAGGCACCAGAGGCAAATGCCTCCAACAATCATGGGTGTGGACAGTAGCTCCTTTCTACCATGTGGCCCTCTGAATGCAGTCTGGCAGTGATTGATGAAAACTTGTGATTGTGATACCTGTGAATGCATTAATTAATAATGAAAACATTCGAGAACTGATATTTAAAGAAGTGTACTGTAATACCAACAAAATAGAAGGAAACAGTGAGGGAGATTTTTGCTAAGGGTTTTGCAGGTGATTGTGCAGCATTGTGCAATATTGTTCTGCACATGCAGGTTTCTATAATTGGAAGTAAATACACAGAATGCCTTTTTTCATTAAACACCACACGAACACTTATGCAAAATCTTAGTAAATAACCCACATATAGTTTAATGGGATTTAAAGGTGCCAAACTTTGCTATTGCCATGAGTGTATGCATATCCAAATCTGGATAGAACATTTCTCTCCAATGATGTGATTGTGCAATGTTCTGTGCATGCACAGCTGCCAAGCTGGCCAAGTCCTTGCATCATGTGCTGAACTATGCCGGGTTTTTCCCTTTGAGTTCTGACACTTGCAGTTCTATTTTATAATGGAATAAACAATATTATAAATCCCAGTATTCAAATTAAACACCTAAAGTGGAGCAACAAATCACGTATGGACCTGGGAAACTTGGCCGGGCTTTACATGTGGGCCCCAACATTTCTTAAATCATATCAGCAACTCTTTTTAGATGTATATTGTAATATATATGCTATGTTACTGTAACTGACCTATCTGTCCAACTGGGTTGTATACAATTGCTCTGTTACATGCCTGCTCATGTTCATGACAATAAATTAAATTAAAGGAAGCATTGGCAAAGCCAAGAGGTCTCAGTTTTTTTAATGAGCACCTTTACATGCCCCTGATAAAAGTTTGAATTACCACTTTCATGATGCAGATTGAGGGACAAATTTATCAAAGAGTTGTTTCGCCCTTTCATCACTCAAAGGGGCGCAAGAGCGATGCAACACTTAGGTTAGATTTATCAAGCCATGCAAGGCTTGATAAATTGGAGAGGAGTTAGCCTAATGGCTAAGGCGCTCGACCTCGGACCTAGGAATCTGGGTTCGAGTCTCGGTAACGACGCCAACAATCTCCTGTGATTCTGGGCAAATCACTTAATCTCCCCGTGCCTAAAAAAAAAAAAAAAAAAAAAAATTAAAGTGTGTGTCCTCATGTAAAAAACGTAACGTGTGCTATGTAAAGCGCTCTGATACTTGATTCGGTTCGGGTCTAGTTCGCGCTATATAAAACTCCACAAAAAAAAAAAGGCCACCTTGCTTGGCCCTTCGTGTATTGATAAATCTAAAGTAACACAACACAGATCATTGCATCATTGTATTGCCCAAGGGAGATATTCCATAGGTGGAGTGTGGGTGTTCCAACGGATCTAGCCATGGATTCTGGTGCATCTTCAGATATATACCATTAGGGATGGACCCAGGAATGCATCAAAATAGGACGCATCCCCACGGGTGAGTGTTTGAAAAGTTTCAGCACTCCGTCCATCATCTCCTTGTGTTTGCTTTGTTCGCCCTAAGTTGGCAGGGTATGCCCAGACGTAGGTCCCTTGCTCACTTTGCCACTGGATTCAAGGTAGCCTGGCTGATGAGTGCTGTTAGCCCGAAACCGGTCCCAGGATGCTTGTTTCTGCTCCAGGGAAAACATGGCTTGGCAGTTCGGGCTGGACTGTTCCCATGAGGCACAGGGTCAAGATAGCTGTGTCTGAACTGGGGTGGTGAAGTGAGCTAAAAAATGATGATGGATTCAACCCAGATCTGTGACTGGGAGTGAGTGTTTGAAAAGTTTCAGCGCTCCGTCCATAATCCCCGGGTGTTTGCATACCCAGAGGAGGCGTGACAAGGAGGCATATCTTTATTTCTCCTTGTTTTTATCTCTTTCTATGTTACTACATTCTGCAGCACACACAGAAAGAGGAAAATACCTCAGGGGATAGTTTTTGTTCAGGAAGATGAGTACAACACAGGCACCCTTGAACCATGAACATTGTGCGCCAGTTGCTTGCTGTGCTGCATGACTTTTTCATAAATATGCCCCTCTGAACCTTAGGCCATTACGAAAGGTCCTATGAGTCAGACACAACCCCACCAAAGCAGCACCACTGCATGTTTTGTGCTGCATGCACTCTAAGATCTGGCATGCTAAAGATTGGAACTTTAACTGATACTACTTTATAATGTAACGTGTGAATGATTTTCTTTTCTTTACAAGGGTGGATACATTCGAGAGAGGGAAATAGTGGAAATAAATGAGTGGACAAATGTGGAGAAAGGGAAGGGAAGCAACATAACTATTGACACATCTCATTTTAAACTTGCACTAATCCATTTTGCAGAGCAGGATGTTACTCACAGATGTGTGCAACTCATAAAGGGCAGTATGCTTTGTAATTGCTGTTTGCATAGTGCGCGTCTGTTGCTGGAGTGGCTTTTCAGCACTAAAGAAGCATTTTTAAGTTTGAGGATCTCACAATGGTAATTAATATGTAACCAACATGGAGTACTTGCTTTCTGTTCCAGAGTAGGTGCCCCACTCATGGATCTGATAATGCTTCCAATTTTCAGGCTGCAGCACAGCTACTAGGCCAGTCGCGGCTAGCATTAATTGCTGGTGGGGATGAAAAACCGTACCTGTCTGCAGGTCCGACGTTTTCCTGCTCTCCTGCCTCAGGAACAGGAAGCAGGCAGCCTCCCTCTCCTCCCCTATGCAAATCACAACCCTGCAATGGCAGTGTTGTGATTGGTCGGGACGCCGACCAGCCAGGCACCTATGGGGAGGCCATTTTCTTAGGCAGAGTGCGCGTGACTGGCTTGGTCGGCCCCAGAGGGCCGACCAAACAGTCAGCGCCCTCAGCAGTGGGCAAGACACTCCCCTGCCCTAGAACAGACCCGCCCACCTGCACGCCCCAACCAAACCCTTCTGCTTTCTCGCAGTACGAGAAGCAGAAACAGAAACTGGTAGTTTTACCATTTTATGTTTCTGCTTCTCGCACTGCGAGAAAGCAGTGGGGCAACGCTCCTCCGCCCTAATGGAGTAGCCGCTCTTGTACTTGGCCCTGTCGTTGAATACCTCCACAGCTTGGTCAGCATAATTCTTATCGACCTATGGCCCGCCCAGTACCTTCAAACGTAGACACCATGATTCTGATATAGAGCAGGGCACATTCATTTTTGGTAGGTACGGGGAGATTAGGTGATTTGCCCAGAATCACAGGCAACTGAGCTGACGCCGAGGCTCTAAACTGATTCCCCAGAGCCAATGTCGGCAGCTCTGGCCGTTACGCCACATCATCTAGGCAACCTTTGATGCTGCATCATTGAAGTGGAAACTTTCACAGCTCTGCAATTCTCTTGCACATCCACGTTCTTCAGTTGTACTTTGAGTCGTGACCTGGCAAGGGTAAGGAGGCTGCAGAGCCTAGCTAAATAACGTATTGATAACAGAAAATCATAAGCATTCTAAAACAATAGTTAAATATCTCATCAGGTATGTCGCCATAAAAATATGTGCTCAACGGTTTGCTGCTTGCATGAACACTGTATTTGCATGAAGCCATTCGCTAATACTATAAATGGTTACCTGTTTAGATTTCACCATGAAAACTGATATTATTAAATGGTTCATCATGTCATGCATACATCACATCCAAACTCTGCTATAAACACATTACATGTGAAATATTTTACAATAAAATGTACTTTAGCCATTATCTTCTCAGAGTAAAATATTTGCCCTAACTCTAGCATCCTACGTATATGTTGCTACTACTCATAATAAACACATTTTGACATTTGACAAATTATTATGCATTTTTTGGCACCCAGTGGATATATATTAAAAAATGGTTTTATAAACTGTAAAATGCTTCATGTCCCAGTGGTGCAACATAAAGGAACACACAACAATAAATAAAAATTAATTAGATTTGGTCTTTCTACTAAATGCACACTTGCAGCCTTTATAGCTCTAGCTTGTAGTCCAAACCAAATCTTCCACAAGCTGCCACCACTACTGCACCCCCCTTGCTAAACTTAGAACAGAGAGTACTTTGGGAGAACAGATCATTTTATATTATCAGAGGCCCTGCTCGGGAGGAAGAGCAGGGGCCGCTGGGATATTTAGTATTAAATGAGTGGGACTGAGACTGGTCCCGATCATTCACTGTTCAATATCCCAGCATCACTTGCTCTTCTCTTACATCAGAGCAGGCAGAGGGGACTGGCAGGTAAGTAATTAGAAGGGTGGGGAGACCACCTGCCCCCTCAGTCACTGAAGACCAGACCAAAGATTAGCGATATTTATCGCTAACGATGCTTAGCAACGAATTTTTTAACGCTAAGCATCGCCGGAAATTATCGCAGAGATAACTTGCTATTAGCAAGGTTTATCTCAGAAGTGATAAAAATCCTCACGCTAACTGGCAAATGAGAGATTATCGCTGGAAAACCAACGATAATCTCTCGAAGTTTGGCGTTAGCTTGATGATAGGGGCTCACAAACTTAGCCATGAGATCCACCTTCCATAGCACATCATGGCTAAGTCAGGAAAATACCAGGTGTAAAAAAAAAGTGCTAACCGCGGTTAGCGCTGCTTTTTTTATCACTAACAGGGTTAGCGAAATCCTTGATAATAGGAGAAATGTCCCTTAACAACATTTCTCCTATTATTTTTCTCTGGAACGCCCCCTTTGCATCTTATTAGAGATGCAAGGGGAAGCGTAGAGAAAAAGGGTGCTAATATGTGAGTTTGCGTGTTAGCACCCTGTTGCTGATAGGGAGATAATTTTATCTCCGCTTTCTTGGCTTTTAAAGCCAAAAAAGCGGAGATAAATCCCTTGATAATATGCCCCCAGGACATTTTTGTCCAGTTGAGGACCAGGGTATCTAAAGGCTGGGGGTATGCACTGACGTCTCAGGATCTGCTGGAGGTGCATGAGCCAAATGTATAAATTTTACACGCAATACAGCGCAGCAAAAATAGTTAGTTTACGTAAGTCAAGGGGAAAAACACAGTACAGAGTTTCATCCACTAAGATTGGCCTGCGGCTGTTGTCACCCCCTGCACTAGTGCACTAGAAGGCTGCCTTGCATGGTGCACAGCCTCACCGAGGTTACTAGGTGCTATTTCAGCACAGGATTTGTACTGGAAGCATTCTCTTCCAGTATACATTCCTATGTCTAGACATAGATAGAAGAATCCCCTGCTCTGAATGTGTGCTGTGAACTTCAGCACACATGCAATGCATGTTTTTTTTTGAGAAATGGAATCATTTCTCCTTGTTAGCACTTGCTTTTTGACACAAAGCCTAGTCTGACTATCTTAATAAATCGGGCTTTGAATCAAAGCCTATCAGTGTTTGCACTGATCTGCCCAAGTAATCCCTCCTTGACGCAAAGTGATGAAAAGAAGCACTAAGGGGTATTTTGCATTGAAAAGATTTCACCTTTCCATTGCAAAGTACCTGGAAAGCATATAACAATGCATCACTTTGCATCTTTTGCATGGCGTGCATGCTGGAAGTGTCTGAGAACTCACCTGGATTGTTTAAAATTATTATGGTGGCATCTCAAGTCAGACTCAAGGACAACTTAGCAAGTATTCGAGTGAAATAGGGCTGTCTGAGCAGTAGGCTGACAGCTTGTTAGGAGCCTCTGAGGGCCAGTAAGGGTTTCTGAGAATAGTCTAGGGTTGTCTTAAAGAAGTGTGAGGGTGTCTTATGGTTGGCTGAGGGTCTCTGAAGGCCTGCTTGAAATGTCTGAAAACAGGCTAAATGTCTCTGTGGGTCCTCTGATGCAATCTAATGACAAACCATAGGTGTCGGAATATGATCCAAGGGCTGGCAGATAATAAATTCAGATCTGTAAAGTGTGACTTATCACCCCATGGGTATCCAGTTGATGTGGGCCATCAGCGAGATTAAGTGAGTTATTGCCTAGAGTCAGATGATGCTGAGCTGCGCTGCTTCCGGTGATCACACCGCGAGCCTCACGTGTCGGAGTCAGCCACTCGGAATGCTGCGCCACACTTCTCTCACAGATGTAGGTAATAAGAGTGTCTGAATGCTGACTTAGTTTTAAGGTCTCTGAGGATATGAAGAAAATCACTGATAGCCAGTTCAGGGAATTTGTTATGGGGAGCTGGAAGGATCTCAGAGTGGGCTGGGCTTGTCTCAAGATAAAACAAATTTTTCTAAGGCCTGGTTTAATGACTATGAGAGACAGCCAGTGGTGTCTGACGACATGCAAAGGGTCTTTGTGGCTGCCCTTTTCATATTCCTCCATTAGATTTTAATGAGTTAAGATTTGGGTATGTAGTGCAAAGTGTGATTTGTAACATAGGCATCATTTCTGTATACAACTATTCTCACCAGTTTGCCGTGGATTGCAGTGTATACCTACCACGAGTGCTGGTTTTTCAAATATCATAGAAATTCAGCTTGCAATAAGGAGCATTGTGTTCTAGTTTTATCTGTCCCTGTTTGTTTTCTATGTTCTTCAGTTTATTGTTTTAGTTTACTCAATTTTGTATGTTCACTCATCAGGACAGAAGATTATGTTGGAAGCACCAAAGAGTTGTGATGTTAACTAGCACAAGTGAATAGTGTGGTATACAGGAAAGTCACTCTACATCATCATCATGTTGTGGGCCTCTATGTTGGTAAGGCCAAGCAAGTAGGTGTATAACACTGTTAATAGATCAGTGTGACATATGGGCTTTCAAAACCACGGCAACCTTGGGGCATATTACCAAGGGGGGCGATAGACAATTATCGCTGATTTAGCGGGCGTTTTTGGCCGCTAAGCGGCGATAATTCTATCGCCCTATTAGCAAGCTGTCGCTAACTGATGTTAGCGACAGCTTTTAGGCGATGGCGAGCGGTTTGGGGCCCGATTTGCATGTTAGTGATGTTTATCGCTAATGACATGCAAAGTGGGCGTACCCAACCCGTTAGCGACCGAAAGCAGTCGATAACGTCGCTATCGCCTATTAACAAGGCAGGCGTAGCGTTGGAAATATTCGCGCTAAACGCAAATATCTCCAAAAACTAACGCCTGCTCAGACCATTTCTTAAAAAACACTAAAGGGCCTTGACTCAAAACTCAGCAAGGCTGAGCCAAATTCAACTGATTGAACAAAACAATTGCCAGTGCTGAGACATTCATTTGAAAGTAAGCTTACTAGAAGGAAAAGTTGTTATGAATGTAGCATAAACAACTTGCTGAAGAAATTGCAATTTATGAATTTATTAGCATTTCTTTTTTAGTTACTTCACTTTTTGTACGCACGTTTTTGTGCATGGAAATACAAACACTTTTTAGATATACACAATATATACAGAATATATACACTTACAGAAAATACAATGCAAATTAACAATTACACGCTTCAAACATTCTTGGCCATTCTTTCAACAGAACCATTCATACAAACAGACAAACAATGATTGGTCTCGGTATCAATGGACCTATAAATGTAAACAAAGGGAATTAGTCCTTCTCGATTGTCGAAATCAAAATGATTGTCAACAGGCAAATTGTAAAAAGTGTCCAAGATCACTTGCTAATTACTGAGCGTCGTATTGGGCACAAATGTTTTTAGTGATCCGAGACCAAAGGTCGACGCGTTTCAAACCCCGCTAATTGCCGGGGTTCTCCTCAGGACCATAACTGGCGCTGCAACAAATAGAAAGACATACCTTTAGGAAAAATTTGATCAATACTAAGAGACTACAACCCTATGGTAAACAACAGCAGCCTCGTCCTACCTTGATTTCCTGATATTGAAATCCCAAGTCGCAAAATAGTATCTCCAAAAATATTGCACACGGGAGCTAAGAAAAGGTGATAGAGCAAGCATACGTTGCATTTAGTCATCCGTGTCCCACACTTTCACGTTCAGCATACAATGGCTAGGCATCGTTTCTGGTATGGAACTTACCCGCTAGCGTGTTGGCGTCTGACTCGCCATTAGACTTTTGTTCGGTTGATGTTGTAGTTGGGGACAGAGGCGGGTAAATGAAAATACTTCCGCTGCGTGAAACAAAATAATGAGGTGTATCAGTGCTTCTCCCCGAGCAATTGTAAAGCCTTTGTCCTGTACTCGCCGATGAGATCAAAGCCATACATACCGGTCTCAATCAAGTGCACACTGCAGTCGTAACTGCTGGGTGCTTCTCCTTCACTCGTTCCTGTGTTGTGAGTGTACCGGTGCCTACTTCCTGATTTGTAGATGATGGCCCCGTGAGGGTTCTGGGTAATGTAGTTTGACAAAGGAAGTTGCCTTCAGTCATGCTGAACTTGACAGGGTGTGGAGAAAAACATGTATATCTCATAAGCGGGCGTTGTGGAGGAATATAATGAGCCATAGACATTTAGTGTCTTCCTTGCATGCCGTTTATTGCTTCATATATTCTGCTCATAGATGTGGCCCTAGTTGTTAGGTTTGTAAATTTCTGAGATTTCGTTCAGACCCCTCAACGCGGTGTTGAACTTCATAATTAAGAGCGCTTCGCGCTGGCATAACGTAGCGTCTAAATCCCCTCCACGAGGGTCCCTTTCTATTTTAGAAAGTACAGTCCATCTCAGGTCGGTTAAATCATGTTTTTACTTAGCCAATGATTCACCAATGGGGCATTTTCCACACCTCTACGGATTCTCGATTTGTGTTGTGTAACCCGCTGTCTTTCTTCCTGCGTAGTTTTTCCTATATAGACCAACGGGCACGGACAGACAATGGCATAGACTACATTTTTGGTCTTGCAGTTGGTGAAAGTTTCGTGTTTCCAATGGATGTTATTGAATGTGAACACTGAATCTTCCATTGTCTCTTCACAGCATGTACAAGTGCCACATTTGTGGTGTCCTTTAGTTGGAGGTAACCCGAACAAGCTTCTCAGTGTTGGTGTTTTTTCCATAGGGAGGGCTGCTCTCACGATGTGGTTAGCAACACTTTTTTCTTTTTTGTAGGCGAATAATGGGGGGGCTGAAAAATCTTCATGGAGCTCTTTCAATAAATGCCAATTAGACATAATTAGTTTTTTATGTTGGTTTGCTGCTGGACAAAAGGTGGTTACGCAAACCAACTTTTGACATCTGGTTTGACTTTTTTCTCCAGTAGTACCTCTCTTGGTGTCCACCAGGCTCTTTTAAGGGAGTTTTTTAGTAATTTCTTGGGGTTTCCTCGCTGGATAAGACGCTCCTTTAACAGGCCTGCATGTTCATAGTACTCATCTTTGGTTGAACAATTACGGCGAATCCTGAGGAATTGTCCGTAAGGTAGATTTTGTCTCAAACTGCGTGGATGGTTGCTGGTAAAGTGTAAGGCTTTGTTCCTGTCAGTTGCTTTTCGGAATAAGGTGGTGCTTAAAGCCCCTTCATTGGGCTCCACTTTGACGTCCAGAAATGTGATGAATTTGTTTGATGCCGTGCACGTAAATTTGATATCATTCATCCTTGAATCGAGCCATCCTACGAATTGATTCAGTTCTACGAGACCACCTGTCCAGATGAGAAACACGTCATCAATGTATCGCATGTAACTTGATATGCAATTGCTGTAAGGATTATTGTTATGAATAAATTTCTCCTCAAACAGTCCCATGAACAAAACTGCTAGCTCCGGGGCAAAGGGACATCCCATCGCCACCCCCTTTATTTGGTAAAAAAATTCAGAGTCAAAAGTGAAAAAGTTTTTTTGAAGAGCAAAGCTGGCCAGACCAGTTCTTAGCCATGTTATCCAATGGGAGGTGGATAACATGGCTAAGAGCATGTTGTCGCTAATGCGTGAATATCGCTGTATTCTCAGCGATATTCACGCTATCGCCGGAAAATGTATCGCTTTGGAGATAAACGTTGCTAATAGCAGGTTATCTCAGCGATATTTTCCGGCAATGCTTAGCGATAAAAAATGTGTTGCTAAGCCTAGTTAGCGATAAATATCGCTAATCGTTGGTAATATGCCCCCTTGTGTGGCAAATGGATGATTGTCTATCCATCGATCGTGATCAATGTCAATTGAAGAGTTAGCGCTTAGTATTATCAGCAATTGTGTTTTCATCAGATTCGGTTAACAAACAGGGTTGAAAAGATTTAATCAAGACGTATCTGTAATATCTGGCTAAGGAGATTCAGTCTCTGCACCATCATCAGTTGATGTGGCAAAGACTGAGAAGTCACATATTACTGTCGACAAATTAAGAATTGTCTCGATTCATGCCGGCCAAGGGTGATGGACTTCATGACACCGATCGTAGGATGGTGTTTGCTCTGAGGGATTCTTGATTTGTCTGAAGTAATACGTGACTACCCTGTATTAACCTTTATCACATGGCATCCTGGTTGGTGGGTAAGGACAGTCCTTATATTTTTAGGGGAATTCTTCATAATTCTCTGGTTCTATCCAAATGTTATTTCATACAGCGACTCAAGGGCCCCAACATAATTAGGGTATTCCTTAGGCGTGAGTTTCATTTCTCATGTCTCATTTGCTTTTTTGTGATTTAGGCTGTACTTTGGAAGGATGCAAATGTAGGCAGCCCATAAGTTCTTCTCCTCTTGTCACTCAACCCTCTTGTACAAGGGGTTCAAAGGCTGTGTGCCTGGGTTTATTTTTAGCAATTTGCACGCAGCTCCACATGTATAATGTTACAAATTAAATGCAAAGTTCTGGGATGCATATGCAGTTAACTTAAAAGATAGCATGGGTGCTTAAGTGATGTGGGGCTTGATGTGTTCTTGCAGGATCTTCTCTGCAGATTTGTTTCACACCTACAATTATATCAGTTTGGGTTCTAAGTGGTGTGCTTTGCCATGCTCGTGGGAACTTATTTGTCAGCTGCCACTTTTGAAATGAGCCAGAATAGACCTACTTGTGCAGCGGGTACGGCAGTGTTTGTGGGAGTAAGAAAGTTAGATTGTCGTTTTTAGCTGCTTTCCTCCAGCCTCTGAAGTGAGGCTTTTTCTGCACCTGTTAGTTTGAGCACTATTTTATTATTGCTTCATCTTGAACAAACTGGTAGCGATACATAATGTTCCCGCATTCAAGCATGTATGCATGAAGTCTTCATAATCAGACTCCACACATTATGAAAGCAGAACATGGTACATTAAAAGGAGGCTGCTAGCTGGATTGAACGAAGTAATGCAAACATCCAAAAACTGCTGAACATCATTGCACTGTTATGTTGAGGTAACCAGATTTGTGTATTTGAATCCCGCTCATCTGCAGCAGCCTCGGTTAGTTGTGGCCATTTGGAATTAGGGGGCCATATTATAGAAGATAGGTTGCTAGCCAGATGCTTGCTAACGGTAGTTGCCATTTTCTGAAAGATCCTGGGTTCTTTAGAAACATTACAGACTCACAATCTCACAATGTGTTTTCTCCTACCTCACAATTTTTCTGTAGATCGGTTTTACACTTTGAAGCTGTTTCAGACATTGACAGAGGGTTCTCAATCTGGAGCTATTCTGGGACCAGAAGTACAACCATTTGTTGCGGTTGCAACCGGGAAATCGGCCTGTTTGCTACTGCCAAATTGGTCTTCTCCATGTACAAACCCTATCTTACGAGTCGGTAACCTATTACCGGCTTGCAAAACAGGGTTTACGACACGCAATTAGGAAGGGGCGTGCCAAAGGCGACCCTTCCTAATGGCGACTCGCATTTTAATGTATGATTGTTTTGCGACTGCAATTGCGGTCACAAAACACTTGCAGTTTACAACCTACTTCAAGTACGTTGTAAGCCTCTCGCAAACGGGAAGGGGTTCCCGGGGGAACCCTTACCCTTTGTGATTGGATGCGAAAATATTTTTTAAGAGCAGGCAGTGGTCCTACGGAAACGTTTCATTTTTCTTTTTTTAAAAATGCATCCCGTTTTCCTTTAAGGAAAATGGTCTCTATTTTAAAAAAAAACTGCTTTATTTAATAAGCAGTTACAGACATGGTGGTCTGCTGACCCCAGCAGGCCACCATCCTTGGGAGTGCTAGACATTCCCAATGGGGTCGCAAATTGCACCTGCCTCAGGAATATTGATGAGGCATGCGCTTTGCGACCTCATTATGAACCGCAAACAGTGTCTGAGACACTGTTGTAAATTACTTTTTGTGTGTCGCAAATTGCGCGTCACAAAATGATTCAATTTGCGATTCGCTAATTTTAATGGTCGTACATCTAGCCCTTGGTGCTGTATTGTGGGAGCCTCATAATTGCCTGTGCTCTTATTCTTTTATTTTTATGGTACCCTTTTAAGGTACATTAATATGTAAAGGTGTATAGAAGAACATCATAAAGTTTTTCTTACATGCCTTTTATTGATATCACTTTGGACTTCTAATAGAGTTTTACATATTCATTGCTGGACATTCGTGCATTTGGAATTGGAAAGAAGCTATCTTGGCGTAAAGAAAAATCAGTGTACGCCATTTGTAACAAGACTATCAGTAGAAGTAGACTAATACATACACTTGCAGCAAACATACTGTAAAGAAAATGAAAGAGAAGAGATGACAAGATATATATTCTTTGTTTCCACCAGAGCTGGTTTGATTAGGAAATATGTGCTGGTAGATAACACAGAGCAGCCGCCCAACAGTTGTAGAAGAGCCCACCACATTAATTAAGAGACCTTAGAACCTGTGTAACAAAATTGTGTTGCTTGAAATGAGCAGGTTGAGTAAAATTTGAAGACATACAAAGCATCGGTGTTAGATAGTCCAAGCAGGCATCAGATGATTCCTGCAGACCATGAAACAAAATTCACACAAATTGATAAAGTCGAAACTGAACTACAGAATCCCGCTTTGTACTCTGGCATGGTTGTATGTAAGCATTTCTTCAAATGAGTTATCAGAAAAATTCCAAAAGCAATAAAGAATTAAATAACACAGCCCATATGGCAGTTCTTAATTTCTTTTAAGAGTACCGCAACATTTCATGTAGTTTGCTCAGACTTGTGATACGATATCTGGTTTATTCTCATAAAATGCGTAAGGAGAACGTAAGACTCCATGTTAAGCGGAATGTTAAGCCTATTAGCTTGGATATTGAAAAACCATCGCAAAATTAGCCAAGAAATTCTACTTTTTAGCAGATTTATCTAGTGCTTACACATGTCATTTATCGCTAGATTTGTTCCATCTCCTACTGATTTTTGTCAAAAAGTGCCTGGACAACCCCGGGCCCAGAAATAGATATTTTACATAATGTACCACTTCCCCACTCTGGGAATGCTGGATATGCTATATCTGTGGGGCCCAGGTGGAGGGAAGAGGCATAAGAGAGAGAGAGAGAGAGAGAGAGAGAGAGAGAGACTAGGTGGGGAGGCAGCATGAGCAATGACTGGGGATAACTGGGTAATGAACAGGGTGGGGGATGATTGATTATGGTGTGAGAAGAGTGATGAGGCAGGGATTCTTGGGGAAAAGTAGGAGGTGTTCACAACAGAAGAGTCTATGGGAGGGTTGGTGTATGGCCACCGGGGAAGAGGGTTAGGAAAGCCGACACACATTGGGATGGAGGGAAGAAGGGCGGGAGCAACCAGATATTGACACTAGAGAAAGAGAAAAGACCACGCACTACCATTGAGTGGTTAAAGTAAAATGCTATAAAAACATGCAAAAGGAAAAATAGTTCCTCTTCTTCAGCAGTTTAAGGATCTAACTCATCCAGTAACTCATCCAGTCAAAATGTGGTGAGACCTAAATACTCCCTGGAACACGCAGAAAATCCATTGAACAGGGGTGAAGGCCTGGTATCAACAAGTCTATCGACAGACAGCTAAAATTGCCTGTAACAAGACCTAAAAAAGACTGTATTATTCAAGGGGTAGCTGGCCCCAATATGCGCATGGTGTTGTCCTGGCTTAAAAATGTCTTAAGTCTGTCTTAAGCCAGTCTTTCCACCTTTTTTACATTTTTAGCTGGTGCAAAAAGCTTAAAAAATCAGGCATAAAATTGCAGCACCTTAGTGGAGATGAAGACATTACTAATTTCGATTACTATATACTAGCCGCATTAAAATGTAACTATTATTGAAGTATTGACATTTTCGGACGTGCTGCTCTTTAATTCCGTCTGCTCTTTTGCCTGAATATTGAGAAATGTGAAAGAACAGATCAAATGCAGGACACGTGCCTAATAAGTCTCAGTTTCAATGTTTGAAATGAAGTCATTGACTAATGGCGCCGAACACGCTTCTGCAGGCGTCTCTAAAATAATAACAAAGAGAAGAACAAGCCCTCGAGCCCCTGAGATGTTCCTGGCCTGAAATCCACATACTTACATCTGTGATCTTTTGAGCTCAGGAGGCCGGCAGAGGTGAAAGATAAAAGCTCCCAAACACACGGCTCCTCCAAGTACCACCAGCTGTGAAGTTATTGAAGCATATCACAAAGTAAAATAGAAAAAAGCTGGTTAAAACTCTTTCTTCTTTGCAGCTCTGATTCAACTACGGTTGGAAAAATATAAAAAGAGAGCGAAAGAAATGAGGGGGGCCCGTTCCAATAAAAGAATGAGGCACAATGCAATTATGTCTGGTAAAAGAACTGTGCTGTGTTGCAGATGTGCCACAGTCCCAATTTTAGATTTCAGATTGTTATCCCTTTTGTGCATGAAAGTAAAAAGGCGAAACAATTTGGACATGCGGGCATACTTCAGAGCAGTGTGCATTTCTCCTCATACGGATCTATTTTCACAGAAACTAGAACGACAGAAGTCAAAATAAGCCTTTCTGGTGTGAATATTTTTTTTGAACTGGTTGCCTTTTTCATATTCTACCTGCTTTCAAGGATACAATATATAGGATAAAGCAACCTTTGATAAAGTCAGGGTATTGTCATTCTATCAGGATTTCCATGGACATGCATGACCCCCTAAAGTACCATAACATGGTATCTGATGTTGATCCCCCAGCCCTCCGAAATTCCCCCTGAGCAGCAGGGAAGCATGAAATGCATAAAACATCAGTGTACTAGACCAGTAGCCGGAGTCTGATATACCGTTATCAGTGGCTATAACCTGAATGTGTGAAATAACACTATTCAACAGGTCAAGATGTATAAATTTAGAAACAAAAATATGTACACAGGTAACCAATCTCTACGAACAGAAAAACGTGAGATCAGAGAGAGTGCCTCACGGTTGCAACACCCGAGGGGGTTTCCGGCTAGTAATTGCTGGTATACCCACTTCTCATCATCGGTCACTCTCTCTGTGTGAATGAGAGAGCGCCATTTACAGTGAAATTTGTAGGGGTGCAGCATATGTACAAGTAGTTAGCACCCGTATATGTAGAGGACTTTTAATCATGTTTAGATGCAATGTATGACAAGTACTCAAGTAAATTGGTATCAGAGAATGTGCAGAACCAACGTTACAAGATGCAAATTCATATTTGCTGCAATATAGAGCTGCTTTGAAATGAAATCTTTTACTATTAAGAAGAGTATTTAATTGATTTACTAATGTGCCTTCAGATTGAATAACTGAAATGTGATCATGCTTTATGTACTCAATAATTAGTCGAATATAGAGAAAATGCATTTGTCGTTAAGGTTGAAGGCCTAGAGAATACAGAGAATTGTTCATGTAAACGTGAGGCCTAAAACTCTAGCAGAGGCCTAGTTCATGGAAATGGCGCAGGCCTGTATGAAAATGTTTTGCTTAAACATATAAACGGTAGAAATGCTTATGAAAGAGGCTTTAGAAAATGTTGCAACATTATTAGAATGTGAGCCTATTTGCGTATATTCTTTTGCAGGTGCATCACCCAGTAGATTGTAGGGTAGAAGGGCCCATTGTGTATGAGAGTTAGAAATGCTAGACCCAGACATGGAGGAGTAGACCAGGAATTTGAAGATACAACTGGAAGCGACAGAGAGTCTGAGACCCAAGGACGTTTAACGGACAAGGATGGAAGAAGGCCAAAAGGGAAAACTTCATGTAATCGACACCTTGGAGAGGGCGTACCTGAAGGCGTGTCATTCACATTTTGGGGTTTCGTATTAGGGACAGCACCCCGAGGGTGGAGGCAAAGCAGATGGGCTGAGGAGTCAGAGAGAGTGGTTGGTCTTGGTAAATAGCTTAGCTATGACTGAGGATTCTCTAGCCTTGGAGAGAAGTGAGTGAACTTCTTTGAAGTCACCACTGCTGACACCTTTGGTTAGGTTGGGCTATTGTTGAGTAGGGATGTCACTTAGAGTAGTGTAGGGACAGATTAACCTGGATTTATGTCTTTTATTCCGATGAGTATCAGAACCCAGGTTATAGCTATTTTGTTTAGTCTGATGGTCCTGGAATTGATCTTGGTGTTGTTCATCAGTCGCCTGAGACTTTTCCGTAGGATTATGTTTGTATTAGTGCCTGTTTACCTCTTGAACCTCTTGCTGAGGTGTTTGTACCTGCAGTTATTTTTGGTTATGTAATAAACTTTTCAAACTTAGTTTGGTCAGTGGTTCTTGTTGGAAGCAATTGGGAGTTCTAAATTGTTTATATTGTTATGACAGATTGCCTAATTCACTCTATGGCAGGTAAAAAGGTCTAGTCGACCTGTGACGGGATTCTGGAGAATGACAAGCAGACTCTAGAGGTGAAATCCCGCCTTTCCAGTTGATAGCAGAGTAGGATGGTTTACCTTCTAGAGTGAGGGTAATCCAGAAGTAGGTTGAGATTTCCCCGAGGCCCATAGAACCAAGGATGAGTGTCCAGAGAATCGCGGAAGGAGGACGGCGTTCCACGAAAACCGACGGAGAGTGACAGTGCGGCAGAAAGCAGCAGGTCGAAGGAGAGTTAGTATGAAAAGGGTCATGCGTTGCTAGATTGCGGTGTTATGTTGTATTGTGTGTTGTATTGTCTTGCGGAGTTGAATGACTGTAGTGTGAAAGAGGAACAGGTTGTGAGCGCGCGCAACCAGTGAAAATCTTGGGTTCAGGAAGAGTCCAAGTGGTCCGGGTGTATCGAACACCCATAGTAATTGTCGACCATTGTTAAGGGGGTTATGAGGTACCATTAATCGCCCGCAGGACCGAGATAGGGGGAACGAATGTGTGAGTGCGTGGGTAACGGACGCTGGACGGAAGTTGCCGTGAGTTTGTAACCTATCAGTGAGGCGATTGTCCGGTCGTTCGCGGACAGACATTTGCCAGTTCGGGTGACAATTACAGTTAGACTGTGGCCGTACAGTCAGGGAAGTGGTTGCTTGGTCGGAAGTAATCATTTTCAGTGTATGATTGGGACGCATGCGAGACCGCGAGAAGTACGGAGAGAGGAGGGGAACTGCTGCGAAACGGAGGCGAGTGACGTCAGAAAGAGCCGCGCTGAGATTGGTCGGTTGGTGTGGAGCCGCGCTGAGATAGGGCAGTTAGTGAGAAGCCGCGCTGAGATTGGTGGATTGTCATCAGGAAGTAAACAAGCGCTGTGGAACAAGGAAACGTTTTGGGTTTCAATCATGAAATGTTTTAAGGTGTTGCGGAAATGTTTCAAAGGCGAAAACAAGATAGAACCTCGGGGTGGGGAGGAGGCTCCACCCGAGGATACTCCAGCTCATTACATGGCTACGAATGTTAGGTTGCATACCATATTGTGGCTTGATACCTGGTGTAAGATGACAGATGGAAATGAAGAATTGACCTTCCCTAAATACGGGACGTTTAGACTAGAAGTGTATATCAGCTGAAAGCGATTATGGCTGCGTTGCGACCTTTGCCCAGACCCACACAATTTGAAGCGCTAAATGCATGGATCAGGGCAGCCCATGACAGGGGCAGAGATAGGCGACAAGAAAGAGTGAAACGATCAGTTAAGGCGGTCCAAGATGCGAGCTGGGATGCCATGGAAAAGAGATGGAGGGTACAAACTATAGAAGGGGATAGATTGTACCCGTTGCTAGATGCACAGAGGCGAAATACAGAAGATGAGGATGAGGACAGCGAGACAGACGATGGCCTGATAGAGAGGATGTTGGCAGAGAGACCACCTCCATACAATCCCGAGTTGGGGGGAACGCCAATGTCAGCCAAGTGCGGGGAACATTCAGATGGGGATGGTGGGGTCAAAATGGTGAGTGATAAGAGCACCTCAGAGGATATATTTTATCCAGTGAAGGGAGAAAAAGCACCTCCACCCTCCCCAGTGACGAGAGTAGTGGGGCGATTTACAGTGCAGAAGGTTCGGGTAGAAGAGGGTGTCCACTCACAGAAATTGCCAGATGCGCTTACGGTACCTGTTACCATAGGTCCCATAGTATCAGTGTACAACCCAGAGCAGAAACAAGTCGAGAATCCGTTGCAAAGGGGGAGTGAGAGATGCACCAGTGAAGACAGGAGTAACGGGACAGAAGAAGGGTGGAGGCAGTTGCCAACGCCAGTAGACAGAAGCACTCCTTTGGTGGCATCGGCAGACTCCTCGGAAAGACAGACGGGTTGGAGGGGACCAATGGATCTAAGGGGACCAAGGCCGAGGTCGATGAGAGAATTAAGGCCAGACTTGAGAACGTGGGAAACGGTTGTGGACACTCAGAGTGATAGATCCAGGAATGTCTTCGGGTCTGACAACCAGGAAGAAAGGATGGTATCCCACTGTGCGCCTAGTGAAAGCAGGCAGGAGTGAGAACGAGAAGGGGTGGGGAATAGGGGGGCGTCCCATCACACCCCTAGCGATAGTAGGCAGGAGTGGGTTCGGGAAGGCTGGGAGAACCGAAGGGTTCCCCCTAACACACCTGAGGAAAACAGACGAGAAATTCAGGACAGTGGCCGGAGAGGCTCTAATGGAACTACTAGTCAAGGTACATTGAGGGCTGCGATAAAGGCAAGAAGAATAGATGTGCTGAGGCTGAAAACAGAAGTGGAGGAAATAGTGGAAGGTACTTTGCCACTAGAGAGAATTGAACTATACGAACCAGATGAGCTACTGTTTGTAGCGAAGGATGTTACACGAAGGGCTAGGGCTGCTCATGAGAAACTCTCGGAATTGGCAAATAAATACAGCGTGGATTTGACAAAAACAAAAGCTTTGCAGAGTGGCCACCGGTTACAGTATTCAGATCAAGATCTAGAAGAAAAGAGGGTGATCGGATTAAAAACTCACATCAGGGAGCTGATTGTGGGAATACGAACGTGGTCCCCTCTGGAGAAATGGGAGGAAAGGTGGTCAAAGAGAAAGAGTGTTAGAAGGAGCGTTCTGGAGACATCTCCGGGAGGAGGGTTGATGCATGCAGAGGCATACCCCTTGCGGGAGGTGCCTCATGGAGGCTATGTACACGTACCCTGGAGTAGGGGAGATCTGGCTGCCTTTACGAACACATTCCCAAAGTTGAGAGAGAGTCCAGTGGAATGGTACAAACAGGTGGAGAGGTTTGTTAAAATCTCAAAGGTGCTGTGGATTGATTTGAACACACTGTTTGACATTGTGGTCCCAAGTGACTTGTGGATAGCGTGCAAGGTTAGTGTTGAATGGCCCACCGCGGAGCCAGAACGAGATTCTGCCACGAATGGGCCGTCACCCAGGGTAATGGCAAAGTATGAGCAGGCGATCACGTGACTGAAGACTAAGGTACCACCACAGGACATAGACTGGGTGAAAATAGATCGGACAAGACAGGAACCAAAAGAGACAGTGCATGAATACTACGAGAGGTTATTGCTGATCTTTAAGCAGTACAGTGGGTTAGATGTGATGGACCCAAAGGATATGGGACAGTTCGTATCCAAATTTGTCCTAGGACTAAGGCCTGATATTTGCCTTATGATACAGCAACATCTGATCTGTTGGCAAAATAAACCCCTAGATGAGATTTTGAGGTATGCGAGGTACTGCAGTGACGAGATAGACTCGAAGACAAAGAAGCTTAAGGACAAACTGATGTTAGTACAGATGCAAGCGGGAGGACAGGGTCAGTCAGGCAATGGCACCATGGGAAGGAGATCAGGGGGGCAGAAGAGGGACGGAGAGGAAGGTCCGAGACCTAGGATAGATATAGAGGCCCTGAAAAAGACGACCAAGTGCCATCAATGTCACGAGGTGGGGCATTGGAGACGCGAGTGTCCCCATAACCCGAACAATCAGGTACAGGAGGAGGAGGAAGAGAAGGAAGTACAAGCCCCTCTGGTACGGAAGGTGACAGTGACCAAATCCCAGACGACGAAAGGGGGGACGTCAGCCCCTAGGGCTCCAGTTCCCCAGGCACCGAAGATTTCAACAGGGAGCAAGGTATATAAGCAGATGCCTTTCATAGTGGAAGGGGACGAGTGTTACCAATTTGATCCAGTGACTGGATGGTATGTGGATGGGGAGGAAGGCTGTACGCTAGGAGCTGTACTGGAGGTAGATCAGAGAGGACCTTTTGTAGAGGCAGATGTAGATGGTCATCCCACCACATTTTTGGTTGACACTGGTGCCTCTCGCTCCACTGTGCGGTCTGCGGTAGTCCCCAACTTACCCCTTTCAGGACAGACCATCCAAGTTGTAGGAGTTGCAAACAGAAGAATGACAAACCCCCTGACTGAGCCAGTCCCTGTAAAGATTGGAAGTTTTAGTGACCGACACCAGTTCGTGGTGTGTGATTCCAGTCCTGTGTGCCTGTTAGGAAGAGATCTTTTGTGCAAACTTAATTGCACCATCTATTGTACACCAAAGGGAGTGGAATTACAGACTAACGATGATGATGCTGATTTTAAGGTTGCAAATACGCATACATGCATTGAGTTGTACCCTGCTATAACTGTGTAGGAACTCCCTTGGTACTTGAGAGACTCGGTCTCCCCAGAAGTCTGGGATTTCACAGGAGAGGAGATTGGACTGATTAAGGGGGTAGAGCCAGTCAGAATTCAGGTGAAACAGAATGTTGAATTTCCTCGAACTCCCCAGTACAAGCTGACCCCAGAAACACTTGAAGGTATAAAACCTGTGATTGAGTCCATGGTTAGACAGGGAATTCTGAAGGAGGTTATGGGAAGCCCCTGTAACTCTCCGATAATGGGATTGCAGAAACCAAGTGGATTTACGAAAAATTAACAACATAGTTGTTCCATGCTGTCCAGTGGTACCGAATCCATCAGTGATACTGTTTCAGATACCGTTCCAAGCTGAATGGTTTTCTGTGATTGATTTGTGTCAGGCTTTCTTTTCTATCCCATTGCACGAGGAGAGCCAATTTCTTTTCGCATTTAAAATAGAGAGTCGCGTTTTAACATGGTGTCGTATCCCACAAGGGTATACAGAGAGCCCATCGATCTTTAATCAATTGCTGAAAAGGAATCTTGAGAGTCTAGTACTGCCGCAGAACTCCGTTCTTGTGCAGTACATAGACAACCTCATTGTTGCGTCAGACACCGAAGATGCTTGTAGGATTGATACCATTGCCTTGTTGAACCATCTGGGGAAGAATGGACACAAGGTATCTCCCAGTAAATTACAGTACTGCCTGCAAGAAGTGCAGTATCTGGGTCACAGAATAGAGATGGGGAAGAGAAAGGTGTCACCTGACAGAATTGAGACTATCATGAGAATGAGTGTGCCCTCGACTCAAAGAGAGGTCAGGATGTTCTTAGGCATGGTTGGCTACTGCCGACAGTGGATTCCTAACTTTTCTCTGAAGGCGAAACCACTGCAGAAACTGACGCACAAGGACGTGAGTGATCCGGTACCATGGGACACAGATTGTATGATGGCCTTTCTGGAGCTGAGAGAGGACCTGTGTCGCGCTCCAGCTCTGGGAATGCCCGATTACACCAAATCATTTGCATTGTTCTGCTGCGAGAGGGAGGGGTGTGCATTGGCAGTCTTAGTGCAAGATCATGGAGGAGTCCGTAGACCAGTTGCATACTTCTCGGCTACCTTAGATCCAGTAGCCGCAGCGTTGCCCGGATGTCTCAAATCCGTTGCTGCAACAGGTGTCAGCATTGAAAGGTGTGAAAGTATTGTGATGGGATATCCACTGACAGTGCATGTACCTCATTCTGTGGAATTGTTGATGACCAGGACCAAGACGCAGCACTTGACAAACAACAGGCTCACACGCTATGAGCAGGTTATACTTGCTGCGGAGAATGTGACTCTCAGGAGGTGCTCTGTCTTGAATCCTGCTACTTTGTTGCCATTACCAAATGATATAGAAGATGATTGGGAAGACCATGATTGTCTTGATGTAACTGAACTATGCACCAAGCCTAGACCGGATATTGTTGATGTGCCATTAACAGACCCTGATGAAATTTACTTTGTGGATGGCTCATGTGTAAGAGACAATACTGGTCAGTTGAGAGCAGCCTTTGCTGTCTGCACTATTTCTGGAATAATTGAAGCAGCCTGCCTGGAAGGAGTACACTCTGCACAGGTGGCTGAGATAATTGCATTGACACGCGTCTGTTTAGCAGCCAACGGCATCAAGATCACCATATTCACGGACAGCCAGTACGGATTTGGGGTGGTTCATGACTTTGGCCAGTTGTGGTCCCAGAGGGGTTACATGACATCATCGGGCTCCCCAATCAGAAATGGTGAATTTATAAGGTTATTGCTGGAGGCCTTGCAAAGACCTGCAGAAATAGCTGTAGTAAAATGCACAGCACACACAAAGGGAACGGACTTTGTGACACAAGGGAACCGTTATGCACGCTATTGTGCAGAGCAGGGATATTCCTTTACGGAACAAACAATTGAGGGACCAAGGGAAAGAACCGAACTAAGCATGATGCTTGAGGTGGCAGACACATGGGAAGAGCTGAGAGACATGCAAGGACAGACATCTGATTATGAAAAAAGGGTGTGGGAATTGGCTGGTTGTGTCAAGGGAGATTTGGACATGTGGGTTTCAGCTGATGGAAGAGCGGTGTTACCGAATGAGTTGGTGAATGCAATGGCATGACAGATACATGGCCCTGTGCATCTGGAAGGGATGCGCTGGTGCGTGTGTTCAGACAAACGTGGTACAACCCAAAATTTAGACAGGCCGCAGAACCAGTATGTCAGAGATGTGTAACCTGTCAACAGCTGAATGTTGGGAAAAGAACACCTGTCACATTGAGTCACATTGGGAGGTCCGGCGGACCTTTCTATAGGATGCAGATAGATTTCATCGAGATGCCGAGGTGCAATCGCCTCAGGTACGTCTTGGTGATTGTGTGTGTGTTTTCTAGATGGGTTGAGGCATATCCCACTCGTAGGTGCGATACACTCACAGTAGCAGAACTGTTGTTGAGGGAGCTAGTGCCACGATTCGGGGTTCCGACCTCTTTGGAATCGGACAGAGGAAAACACTTTAATAGCGAAGTTGTGAAGATGCTTTGCTCAGCCCTGAACATTGACCAGAGACTGCATTGTAGCTATCGACCAGAGGCTTCTGGCATAGTGGAGCAAATCAATGGGACCTTGAAAGCTCGAATGGCAAAAGTGTGCTCATCCACGTCCCTGAAGTGGCCCGATGCCTTGCCATTGGTACTAATGAGCATGCGTAGTACCCCAGACAGAAGGACAGGGCTCTCGCCCCATGAAGTGCTGATGGGGAGGGCTATGAGACTGCCATCTATTCCTACAACTGCCTTGATGAATATCACAGATGATGTGGTTCTTGACTATTGCAGAGGACTTTCTGATGTCATGCGTTCTGTGTCTCTTCAGGAGCAGGCTGCTGAAATTCCGGCTTCTAGCGACCTTTGTCACGACCTGTGCCCTGGTGACTGGGTCCTGGTGCGGAAGCATGTCAGGAAGAGCTGCCTGGACGTACGTTGGAGAGGACCTTTCCAAGTGATCCTAGTCACTACTACTGCTGTGAAGTGCGGTGGATTGCCAACTTGGGTCCATGCTTCTCACACCCGACGAGTCCCAGCACCCAAAGAGAGAACAGCTCCTCTCGTAGATGAAAATAATAACGAAGAAGAGGATTCATCAGAAGGAGCAAGTCAAGCTGTGGGGGTGCCTGTAGAACTTGGGGACTTCCCTGATCAAGCAGGAAACGGCCAAGACGAAAGTGACACAGAATCTGCTTCAGAGGGAGGAAGTGGGGGAGAAGGTGATCTGAGCGCAGAAGAGGTCGACAGAGGAGACGAACAGGGGGTGCGAACGAGAACCAGAAGGGCACGAGGTGCAGGAGATCATTGGCCCGAGAGACGGAGGCGAATGAATGTGAGATTGGCTTCCGAAACAGATCTTGCTCCTGTGTCCGAAGAATCAGATCCGGAAGAGGGAGAACAAGGAGCTGAGCAAGGGGGTCCGAGAAGGTCAAGGAGGGTGAGAGTACCTTGCCAAAGATACGCCACCCCAGAGTGGACCTACCCTTTTACAAATGCCAGGAGTACTGAGGTCCGGGAGGGTGAGGTCAGTAGCAGTGACCAGTACGATCCCAAATGTTAAGCTGGAAGTGATACTGTTGGTTCCTGGACTTGAAATCGAAGGTAAACTGACACTCACCATTCCCAATCCCCCTCTCCTAAGCAAGATACGTTATTTACTGCTGGATAGACTGATTTTTCCAACGTTTGTACCCGACATGCCAGCATATGATGAAGTTGTGCTCCGCATGGAACTTTTAGATTATGTGTTGCAAGCGATTGGATCAAGTATAATCATAGACTATTGAGAACTTTGAACTTTGATTTTTTGCTTTGAAAGACTTTGAAAAGACTTTGTAAATAGCTGTTGAACTTAACCTAGAGCCGAGTGGAAGAAGAACAAATTTAGGGACTTTCCACAGAGGACGGAGAAGGGTTAAGGTTGTCTGTCGTTGAAACGAAAGAGGAACTGAAACGGGACTTTCCACTTTTCAAGGTGGTTCGAGAGACTCAAATAGCACAGAAAGAGACTTTTGGGTGCTTTCCGAGAACGAACTACTTTGTACTGAGACCATGGCGTCTGGAAACCCGAATCGTAGAGCCAAATGCATAGTAGGCACTCTTTTAGGAGGAGTGATACTCCTTATAGCTATAGTAGTTTTAGTTTCTTATTTTGCACCACACGAGCAGGTAGAGAAGGCTGTAGGGACATCGACACCTACCACTCCTAGCCAGAAAGAAGAGAGATAGCGAAGAGAGAAAGCCATACTGGCTGCAGAAAGCCGTAGGCTACACACTGATCTGTCTAAGGGAAATTTTGGGCAGAATGCTTACGCAAAGCTGTTGTATGAATACATTGAGGCGATGGATGCGAAGGACTGTTATGTGTGAATGCAATTACCAGCTTCCGTAGATGAGGGTATTAGATACCATCACCTTCCATTGACATATGGAATATCCTGTAGTTTGCTAATTAGTATCCTATATGGACGAAATCACTTTGAATATTTCTTTTCGAATTATGATGCTGTGTTACCAGAAGTCCCGAATTACAAGCATTTGAACAAGTGGGACTATTATAAGTCAGAGGATAGACTTGGGTATTTTTTCATTCCCACTCGAGAGCTAGACACCCCGTATGCACATCGACACAACTTGACATGTTTGTTATCAGATACAGAAAAGAAGTTCATTGAACAGGTAGAAGATAGGTACACAAAACAGAAAAAGTTACGAGATTCAGGGCAAGGAAAGGTAGATTGGACCGAAGAAGAGAAGCAGCATAAGTCAAGAGGGAGTTATGGCCCAATAGCTCTAGATGAAGTACAGAAAGGGAAGTTGTGTCTGCACAGACCACAGACGTATTATGAAAATGTGTATGTGGGTCAGACTACGTGTGACCAAACCTTCACCTTAGAATACTATACAAAGGACTTCTTGAAGAGCGTGGTTCAGGTGATTCCTACTGTGTATTTTGTCTGCGGAAAGAATGCGTATGTGAGATTGCCAGAGAAGTGGTATGGAACTTGCTATCTAGCAATCATCTTTCCCAAGATTTATCATACAGAAGATTTTGCACTCTTAGAGGGAGGGTCTCAAAGGAGGGTAAAGCGAGGGGAAAGTGCTGGAGCAATTGTGGGAGATGTGTTTGGAGCAGCGATACCTATGTAGGGTGTCATTTTGAACGACATAAAGATACGGCGGCTGGCAACTGTTGTGGATGAATTGTCAATGAATACTGCCAAGTCATTGGTGTTGGTTGAGGGTGAGATGTTGTCGATCAGGACAATGGTTTTACAGAACCGTCTTGCTCTTGACGTCATACTAGCAAAAGAGGGCGGGGTCTGTAAACGTTTGAAGGTCCAAGAATGTTGCACTTATATACCAGACAACTCTAAGGATCTGGAGAAATATATAAGCAACATTACTGCAATCCATTATGAAATAGAGGACTTGATGCAAGAGAATGCGTGGGAGACGGTTGGCAAGGGATTTGGGAAGGTTGGAAGCTGGTTTGCCAACTTAGGAAAGAGTTTTCTTGGATTTGTACTGAAGCCTCTTATCATAGCAGTGGCATGTGTGATTGGATTGTGGGGTTTGGTAAGATTGTACAAGTGGTACAGGTCCAATAGGTTGGCGAGATCAATGAGAGCGCACGAGATGCGAATGGAAAGGCTGCAGGATAGTCAATATCGCAGCCTGAGTGCGTTGGAATCGTTCAAACGAGGGAAAATGGCCACAAGCTCAGTTTAGTTGGTTCTTACCCTAAGGAAGATGTGTGGGTGGTGATGACACGGGTCATCAAAGGGGGGAACTGAGAGAGCGCCATTTACAGTAAAATTTGTAGGGGGGCAGCATATGTACAAGTAGTTAGCACCCGTATATGTAGAGGACTTTTAATCATGTTTAGATGCAATGTATGACAAGTACTCAAGTAAATTGGTATCAGAGAATGTGCAGAACCAACGTTACAAGATGCAAATTCATATTTGCTGCAATATAGAGCTGCTTTGAAATGAAATCTTTTACTATTAAGAGTGTTTAATTGATTTACTAATGTGCCTTCAGATTGATTAACTGAAATGTGATCATGCTTTATGTACTCAATAATTAGTCGAATATAGAGAAAATGCATTTGTCGTTAAGGTTGAAGGCCTAGAGAATACAGAGAATTGTTCATGTAAACGTGAGGCCTAAAACTCTAGCAGAGGCCTAGTTCATGGAAATGGCGCAGGCCTGTATGAAAATGTTTTGCTTAAACATATAAACGGTAGAAATGCTTATGAAAGAGGCTTTAGAAAATGTTGCAACATTATTAGAATGTGAGCCTATTTGCGTATATTCTTTTGCAGGTGCATCACCCAGTAGATTGTAGGGTAGAAGGGCCCATTGTGTATGAGAGTTAGAAATGCTAGACCCAGACATGGAGGAGTAGACCAGGAATTTGAAGATACAACTGGAAGCGACAGAGAGTCTGAGACCCAAGGACGTTTAACGGACAAGGATGGAAGAAGGCCAAAAGGGAAAACTTCATGTAATCGACACCTTGGAGAGGGCGTACCTGAAGGCGTGTCATTCACATTTTGGGGTTTCGTATTAGGGACAGCACCCCGAGGGTGGAGGCAGAGCTGATGGGCTGAGGAGTCAGAGAGAGTGGTTGGTCTTGGTAAATAGCTTAGCTATGACTGAGGATTCTCTAGCCTTGGAGAGAAGTGAGTGAACTTCTTTGAAGTCACCACTGCTGACACCTTTGGTTAGGTTGGGCTATTGTTGAGTAGGGATGTCACTTAGAGTAGTGTAGGGACAGATTAACCTGGATTTATGTCTTTTATTCCGATGAGTACCAGAACCCAGGTTATAGCTATTTTGTTTAGTCTGATGGTCCTGGAATTGATCTTGGTGTTGTTCATCAGTCGCCTGAGACTTTTCCGTAGGATTATGTTTGTATTAGTGCCTGTTTACCTCTTGAACCTCTTGCTGAGGTGTTTGTACCTGCAGTTATTTTTGGTTATGTAATAAACTTTTCAAACTTAGTTTGGTCAGTGGTTCTTGGGGGAAGCAATTGGGAGTTCTAAATTGTTTATATTGTTATGACGGATTGCCTAATTCACTCTATGGCAGGTAAAAAGGTCTAGTCGACCTGTGACGGGATTCTGGAGAATGACAAGCAGACTCTAGAGGTGAAATCCCGCCTTTCCATGAAGACAAAAGAAGTACACACTAACATTCAGATGTGCACAAGTGAGAATAGTGACAGATAAACAAATAGTGAACAAATACAAACACTTATTGTGAAAAATGTGTATAAATACACCTGCGCCCCCATACGAAAAAGGTAAGAGCCTGGTGAGGTTTTGCTGGCTATCTTTTATTCCGGTGCTGCAAAGCCTCCCAATTAAAAAATGGTTAATTGTATACATCATTATTTCTTTAGATTCTAAACCGCACATGGTCTTACTGCCCGCACAGTACTATTGTGTGGATGTGTGCTCTGCTGGTTTGGGTTGTGAGGGGCCTACACAGCAGGGCCCTCTTGCACCACGACAGAGGCCCGCAAAACTGCCCTCCACACACCAGAGTCACTCCACAGAAAATCACTCTTGGCTCTCTTCTTTTCACTACCTGCTTCTGGCAGGTGTTAAACTCTAAGTAATCTGTGTTAAATATTAAGTAATCAGGAGAAAACTACGCAAAAAGAACACGCAATTATGAGATCACCAAATAAGTTCTCCATTCGTTGGACTTTAACTTGTGTGCTTTGTTAACGCATGAGAAGATGCCTGTCAAAATCATATATGGCACAATCGCTCCATGGATTTAACAGGGAACTTGTAATGAGGACCGTACTGTGTATGTTGTAGAAAAAACTGTTCACTAAAAATAATTGCATGACCCCCAAATGCACATGTGCATGGTCACAGAATGTCATTATGATAGGGCACCTGGTGTTGATCCCCCGCCCACCAAAATGCACATAGATTTTTGGTTACTCTCTTTAATTCTTTTGTGTTTCTCAGGGAGAGAGCAAAGATCTCCAAGCTGTTATCACCCCATATGAGAACATGTGAAATAAGGGTCTCAGAGTGCTGCCAGGAGAAGAACACCCATAATTTCCCTGCTAGGGGAACAGCAACTTGGCTCTTAGAAAAACACCTGCTCTTCTAGTTAGGATCTTCTCACTTTTAGTAAGTGACACAAAGCAGGCTGGTAACTGATCTATCAAGCACACACAAAGTGATGCAAGGGAGGCTTACAATTGTCTAACCACTGGTAATCGCTCAGAGTAGCTTGGGGAGCTTCCACACTTATCTGAACCCACCGCCAACCGTTCACTAATAATATTCAGGGTAGAAGTAAACCTGGGGAAATGGAAATGGGACAAGAGAGAACAACAGAAACACTGGATGTCATCACACTGCCTAGTTGCACAGCTAGGCATGATTTGCACTGCAATGCTACCTTTAATAATATAGGAGAGCATTCCTTGGCTCAGGTTACATTCAATATTACTGGTTGATATATACAATATCAAAATCGTTCATTCATTTTGTATAGTTTGCTTACACAATTAGTAATCCTTGACTTGTTCAAGGTAGTCTTAATACCATATTTGTTTTAAGAACAACAGTAAAGTCTGTGTAGGATGAGATTCCACTGACACCTAGTGGAAATAAATAAAGAACAAAATAGATTTTGTATTCCTAATGGATGACTAACAAAAGGCAAACATTTGAGTTTGTAGTCCTACTCAATGATTGCTTGAGCAAAAATAAAGAAGAGTATATGTATATCCTGTGCCACGCAAGAATGATTATTTTACTACAGAAATGTCATTTGTTAACCTTTCAGAAATTAGGTTACTCGGATTTCAACTTCTAATCAGCAAGTCCTCACTGGAGCAACTATCATGATTGCCTACAATGCTGCTATGGCCTATGAAGAGCTTATACCCTAAGCATTCAAGATAGCCTCTACCATTTTGAAGTCTCATGTGAGTCCTCTAGCTCAACAGAACATGTATTCCTTCCTGCCTTCACTCTCAGCACTCCTTCTTCCTCTTCTTCTCCTAAAGATGCACATTTTCTGGAAGTTTGAAGTAGTGTGTCTCTGCTCAGGACCTTTGCTCAGATGTAAGTGCATCGTGGGACACATGACAAGAACAACTCTGTAAACTTCCTTTTTGATAGTTTTTGCCCCTGGAATACTGTCTTTTTCAGCATCATGATCTAACTGGATCATGTTCTGGAGCACCTCTGATGAACTTCATCTTGCCTTCTTCACTTTCACCTACCTTCATCTTCAATGAAGCATCTTCCATCATTGCCAAGGAGTTGTTTTCCTAGCACTTCTGCTTTTACCTCCTTTTTGGGACTTTTCAATGGAGACACCTGCCATGTATCGTTTGAGTGCAAGGTGGCACCATGGCTACTGGAAGGAGTTGCACTTTCCTTAAGCAAGGAAAGTGCCATGAACTCCTTGCCACAAGTATTAAACGTCCATCTCATCAGCATGTTTGTATCAATAATGTTCCAAGGCTTAAACAACAAGATATGTTGTATTACTGTAATGTCTTTATTGATATTGTTTTGTGTACCGTAACACTGATTCCAGTAAGGGCTACACTATGTGACTCATTTGTTTGTGCTGACTCTGATGATTTATTTGTTGTTTCCCTTTTGGCATCAAGTTGTCAGTTTTGGAACATGCTCAAATGACCTGCTGACCCTGATGACTCATCTATGCTGACTTTGATGACTTCATTTATTTTTACCTTTGGCAGCAAGTGTAAGTTCTGGAACATGCTTGAGGGCACCACATTCTGACATGCCACCTCTATGTAAAGAAGTTGTGTAATTTCAACTGTGTTTGCTATTCATGTTTGGTTTCGAAAGTAGCTGCCATAATGAGAAGCCAAACTCCCAAGAGGTTTTTTTTTATTTCAGAGAGCTGTTCTGGCCCTCCTACAGATCAAGGCTGCATGTCTTTCCTGACATGGTGATCTCTAACTGTGTGTATTCAGTCCCCGCTCACTTTCTTCAGACATTCGGATGAGGTACCCCCTTCTGGCACTCGAGCAGAAATTCTTCTGGCAAATTGGGAAAAAACAGCAATCCGGTAAGGTACCAAGTTGGGGGACACATTTAGGTCTGCAGCAGTGGTCAGTGAAGGGAGATTAAATAACCAATAGCATGAGAGACACATTGAGAACTAACTCCTATTTCCCCCTCAGTAGAGAATTGTCGTTGAATATTGATGCTTGTTTTGGGAACTTACAATGAACCTTGAAAAGAACTGTTACAGCTTTTGATATAGGAATATCAAAACTTTGTGTTATTTAGCATGAAAAACTGCATTTTTGGACTTTGCTCTCATGGTGAAAACAACCAGTGTTTTTTTGTGTGAAATGTAAAAACAATTGTTTGTAAAAGTACAACTCAGAATTGTTGACTAACCTTTTTCCTTCCAGGTCTTCTTCCCTGTAGGACACACCCTAAACTCCCTTCCCCCCGTTTGGCCACATTGATACTCCGGCAATGTATAAAAATTAGAGTCAGTGCTACCAGAAGGAGGGCATCCTGAACGCTTCGCTTCCGAGGAACTGGGCCTGACAGAATTGCAAGCTCAACAGTTTTTGTTCCTCCTGAGTTGGCTTTTGAAGAAGTCATCCATAGAATGACGTGTGTAGAATGCTTGCAAACATGCATAAAGCACTGGTGGCAGCCCACACAGAATCTTCAGCTCTTGCAAATAAATTGGCTCAAATTGAGGATCATTTGAGTATGGCTGAAGCCTCCCAGTCAATTCTCATATCAATAACTGTGGCATCAATTCTCCAGATGGTTGCAGTCACCGTTCCAGCTGCGGTACCATTGGCTCCACCAGAGACATTTTCAGTGGACCCATTTCAAACCTAGACGTTCCTTACCCAGGAGCAACTCCATTTTATGGTTCACCCAACAGCCTTTCCAGATGCACAGTCATGTATAGCCTTCAGGATCTTGTTCCTGAGTGGGGAATGATGTAGCTGCATGTGCTGTACCCTTGGAAAATATTGATGCCCCTCTTCTATACAACTGGAAAGATTTTAAAAAGCAATTTGAGAAAACGTTTGATTAGCATATTGGCAGAGGATCGGCAGATCGAAAGATGTTAGATTTAAGGCAAGGAGGTAAGGAACTGGTGGCATATATTTCACAGTTTAACCTCCTCATTGTTGAAACCAACTGGCCAGAAGATGAAAGATCCTCAATGTTCCATCATGGACATTGAGACAAGCTAAAAGACATCATAGCTCACATTTATTCCCAACATCAGAATAGTAGTGATTTGGTTGACCTTGCCCTAGGCTTAGAGCATAGGCTATCTATTAAAAAATGTGAGAGGAGGCAGCCTGAAACTCAAGTCTTTGTTTGTTCTAGGGAAAGAGTTGCTGATTCTTCCAAAAATAAAAATACAGAACCTATGGAAATGGGAGGTGTCCATGGTCCTCTTACTGTGGAAGAAAAAGATTTACAATGTAAGACTGGCCAGTGTCTGTATTGTGAAAAGAAAGGTAACTTTGTTCGGGAGTGTTCAGCCGAACCAAAGGCTCAAGCAATCTCGAAGCAGGATGTTGGTATCACTGTGTTTAAAGAGGTTGAAAACTAACCAGCTTGAAGGATAAGAAGGAGGACCCTTTGAACTTGAATGAAACGCCTCTGGATCTATCAGCAGCTAACACTTTACAGAGCTCATTACCACATCTCATCTTGAATGCCACTCTAAAGTTCAAACAAGAAGAAGTCACTGTAGTGGTCGAGGTAGACTCCGGGGTCACTGGCAATTTCAAAGCTACTAAATATGGTTCAAAATTAGGGATCCCTACCATAAAGAAAAAGAGACACAAAACAGTCAGGGCCGTAGACGGTTCTTTCTTGACTTCTGGTCCACTCAACCATCAGACTCAACTGGTTCACATAACCTATGGTCACAAATCTCACAATCGTGAGGAAGAAATAAGTCTTGAATTATTTGACGCACCACAATTTAGAATAATTTTAGGAATGCCATGGTTAATGGTTCATAATCCCAGCATAGACTGGGCTAAAATGAACTGACTTTCCCCTCAAATTAATGTTGTCAATATTGTCTAAAACTGTTGCCTTTGACAACCAGGGTTCCAGTCAACACACTTTACATCTCAACAGCTGCCAAGCAAGGTATAACCTTGCCTACAGTATATGAAGACTTTCATGATGTCTTTAGGGAAAGGCAGGCAGAGTATTTACCTCCTCATTGGACATATGGTTGATAATAGATCTGGTTTCTGGTGCAAAAATACTGTGCAGTCAGATCTATGCCCTCACAGGGCAAGAGAACATACACCTACAGAATTACTAATATAAGTATCTGAAGAATTAATTCATTCCATCATCGAAATCTCTGGCTGCCTCACCCTTATTCTTTGTCCTTTAAAGCAGTGAGGAGCTTCAGACTTGCATTGATTACAGGGCTCTCAATAACATCACTGTAAAGAATCGGTACCCCCTTCCACTCATTCCAGTACTGTTGAATCAAGTTAAAAAAGCCAACTTCTATACTAAACTTGATCTAAGGGGGCATACCATTTAGTTCACATTCGGCCTGTAGATGAATAAAAGACTGCTTTTTGGACACATTATGGGCTGTTTGAGTACTGCATGATGCCCTTTGGACTATGTAATGCTCCTGTGGAATGAACATTTATTGTCAATGATGTACTATGCAAATATCTAGATACATTTTTATAGTATACATCAACAACATTCTTATCTATTAACTGTTCCAAAATTAGTACATCATACATGTGAAAATTATCCAACCAATTTTAAGGCAACATGGGCTTTATTGTAAACTCACCAAATATGAGTTTCTCATCACCAAGGTGGAATTCTTAGGATTCATCCTAAGTCCTTAAGGCATTGAGATGGTTGAACGTAAGATTATGACCATTTCTGTTTGACAATCACCTAAAGAAAATTACATTTATAACGGTTTTGGGGGTTTGAGAAATTTTACAAGAGCTTCATTGATCATTTTTCTTCTAAAGTGAACTGCGTTACTAAACTTCTTATAAAGAGGGTACCATTTCATGGGACACAAGAGCAAGAACAGGCTTTTCAGGACTTGAAAAAGGTCTTCACTGGCGCCCCAATTCTGTATCATTCGTCTAAACATTTATAGTTGAGGCAGATGCCTCTGATGGAGCCATTGGATCAATTATTTTTCAGCATGATTCTTATAATGGCCAATTACATTCTGTCACTTATCTTTCCAAAAAATTGTTACCTGTTGAAACAAACTACACCATAGCAGAAAAATAATTGCTGGCTATTTAAAAGGCTTTCAAGGAATGGAGTCATTAGTTGCTTGGAGCCAAATTTCCTGTTACAGTTTTTACCAACTACTGTAACCTCCAGTTTCTCAGGTGTGCCCGAGTGTGTGCCCGAGTGCTGTCACCCAGATAATTAAGGTGGACCTTGTTCTTTGCAGAGTTCAATTTTACTATCACTTTTTGCCCTGGAACTGATAACCACAAAATGGACCCTTTACCACATTACTACCTTAAGGAGCGAAAAACTATCAATCAACCGTCACCCATGATTGCCCAAGATCAGGTTATAGGAGTAACTAACATAGAACATTTCCTTGATCAGATAAAAAAATACATGCCTATAAAAAAACAATTCTGGAAATCTCAGGATTCAATTTGTAAGATTTGCAACAAGCTGCCCTTTCAGGAGACTAAACTTTATGTACTAGTTAGGACATTACAATCAAAGGTACTTCAATGGTGGCATGACCAATCATTAGCTGTGCACCCAGGTTGTACCAGACCTTTGGAATTAGTAAAGCACAATTTTGGTGGCCAGGCTGGAGACAAGATGTTTTCACCAACGTTCAGCAATATGATATCTGTAGTCAAGCTAAATCAAACTGAAACAAAGACCACTATAAGAGGCACCCTCGCCTACAGACCCCGGGACCCAGAGCAACATTCTTTGACACCATCCCCAACCTCATCACCCCCCCTAGCAATTGACTCTCACCACTACATCCTACTTGCCAACCTCAACTTCCTTATCAACTACCCCAATGACACCAACTCCATAGCCCTCCTAGAGAACCTGAACAACATTGACTTCACCCAACTGGTCACTAAACCCAGGCACTAAGCCAGATATACACTCAACCGCCCCATTGAAACCTACAATATCCAACAAACCCAACAAACATGCCAGCTTACACAGCCCAGAACTCAGAACTAACCCTGGGTGAAGCACTACGCTATGCTCGCGTAGTTTGCAAAGTTTGCGCAACTTCGCACTATGCGTGCTGTATGTAGCACAGTGCGAACACGCGCAGCGTAGCGTAGTGCAGCGGTCATTTTTTGCTTGTTCACGGTCCTCAACGTCATGTTCGTGACCGCGAGCAAGCAAAATTACATCCCGGCGAGACTCTCAATGCGGGGAGGTCAGGTTTCTCATTGCGAGTGGTCGTGCATGCTTGCGACCGCTCACGATGAGAAACTACCAGTTCGCGTTGAGAAAGCTGCCGCTCGAGTAAAAATCTACTCGAGCGGCAGAAAACTACAGCTCGCACTGTGCAAGATGCCGTTTTCAATGATTGCACAGTGCCGCATGTTTGTTCGCACTGTGCAATCATTGAAAATGCATCTTGCACAGTGCGAACATGCTACTACGCAGCTCGCGTAGTGCTACGTGAAGTTTGCGTAGTGCGAAGTGCACTTCGTGTAGCTTTGCGTAGCTTCGCGTAGCGCTACTTCGCGAACTACGCCCACCCTTACTCAGGACCACCAAGCGCAACTTCCTCCAACTGGAGAAACGATGGCGTGCCACAAACATCTCAGCCGACAGAGCAGCTCACAAAACAGTCCTCAGCAACTATCACTGGCACATCAAAGAAGCCAAGAAAGCAGCCATCACCACCCGCATTAACTCCACGGCCAACCACACAAAGGAACTCTTCTAAATAGTCAAAGAATGCTCCTACCTGAAAGCCATCGAGAACACCATCCACCCCTCCCAACAACTCTGCCATACCCTCTCAGACTACTTCCACAGCAAGATCACCAACATCTAGAACAATTTCATCCTCCAATCTGCCACCCTCAACGCCAAAGACCTCAACCAGTCACTGAACATCAGCCAAGCCATTACCACCTGGTCTCCACTCACCACCCTGACCACCTCAGCCATCATGTCTTCCATCCACTACGGGGTGCCCATCGACCCCTGGCCCCACCACCTCTACAACCTCGCAATGAACCTTATCTGTACACAACTCACCAGCATCCTCAACACTTCCATCTCCACAGCAACCTTCTCGGACAGATGGAAACATGCAGACATCAGGCACCTCCTAAAGAAAGCCTCTTCCGACTCCGGCGATCTTAAAAATTATTGTCAAATATCCTTGCTCCCCTACCCATCCAAAGTATTCAAGACAGACATTAACCAGCAGCTCACAGAATTCCTGGAACAAAACCATGTATTAGATGACTCACAATCAGGATTCCATGTAAACCACAGCAAGGAGACTGTGCTAATCGCTGCCACAGACTTCAGAACGCTCCTTGACCGTGGAGAAATTGTGGCACTGATCCTCCTCGATCTCTCCGCAGCATTCAACACCGTCTCCCACAATACCCTCATCAACAAACTCTACAAAATAGGCACACAGCAAGATGGCCTCAAGTAGATCACCTCCTTCCTTACAGGATGCGGAGCATCCAACTGCCTCCCTTCATTTCCGCGACCAAAGACACCATATGTGGCTTACCACAAGGATCATCGCTCAGCCCCACCCTGCTCAACAGCTACATGAGCCCCCTTGCAGATGTCATCAGATCCCACGGACTCAACATAATCTACTATGCAGACGACACTTAACTGATCCTCTCTCTCACTGAGAACCCCTCCAATACCAAAACCAACTTCCGCAAAGCCATGACCAACGTAGCCATATGGATGAGAGACAACTGCCTCCAACTCAAATCCAACAAAAACAAAGTACTGATCTTCTGGAAGAGCATTTCCGCATGGTACCACAGTTGGAGGATTGCAGAACTACCATCCACACCAACCGACCATGCACGAAACCTCAGCATCATCCTCGACAGCCAACTGACCATGAAACGACAAGTCATCGCAGTCGCCTCCTCCTCCTACTTCCACACACTTTGCATGCTCCACAGAATCTCAACCAACGCCAGAAAGACCGTCAGCCAGGCCCTTGTCACTAGCAGCTTCAACTACGCAACTCCCTCTACACCGGCATCTCCGCCCAGCTCCTCAAAAGACTCCAGACCATACAGAACGCTGCAGCCAGACTCATCCTGGACCTCCCAAAATGAACCCACATCACCACATACCTGAGAGATCATGCCTACAAAGCCTTCTATGACCTAGGACCTGCTACATCAACCATCGACTGAACATCCGCCAACCCTCTAGACACCTGCACTCCTCCTCACTTGCCCTTGCACACACCACCTGCATCCATCACAGACTCAGTGGTGGCCACAACTTCTCCTACTTCACTGCCAAAACCTGGAAACTACCTTCCCCTCAAGCTCTGCACAGCCCCTCACTGGCAGACTTCAGAAAGAGACTCAAGGCCTGGCTCTTTGACTGAGACACAGTGGCCAGATACCCTTAAGGGTTACAGTGTTGGGCTTTACAAATACTGTTTGATTGATTGAGTAATTGAAATCAAACCACTAAATAAAGAAAGAACTTTTACAACGCTTACCCATTCCTAACAAGATCTGGTAGGATATTTCCTTGGATTTCATCAAAGGTCTCCCTGAGGAGCATAGTAAAACTGCCATTCAAGTAGTAGTCAACAGACTCTCTAAGAAGGCCCACTTTATAGCCTGCAAAGGTATTCCTTCTGCTAGTGACACTGTAACCTTGGTACTGAATCATGTTGTCTGTCTGCATGGGCTACCCAAGACTATAACATCAGACCGAGACCCTCAATTTACTTCCTGTTTCTGGAACAATTGGTATTGCCTTGAAAATCTAATCTCATCTTTCCATGAGTTTCTAACCAGAAACTGATGACCAAGCTTAGCGGGTTAACCAAGAGTTGAAGAAATACCTTTGTTGCTTCACCCTTAGGTCTAATTCCTCATAGGTAGAGTTATTGTGAAAGCCGAGTTACTTACAATAACTTGTATCATGCAGCCCTTCGCATATCACTATTCTACACAAACTATGGATATCACCCAGGTATATACCTTTTTTTACAGCCTTTATATCACAGTTGCATTCCTAGTCTCGTCCTGTGAGTCAAACACATGGTGCATCTAGCACGGACAATGCATCACAATGTCATGAAGGCCAAGCCTCAGTACAAACAGGTCACTTACCATCATCCAACAGCCTAATCCTATCTACTCGCCTGAAGACAAGGTGTGGCTCTCTACAAAAAACGTAACGTTCGAAAACCATCATCGTTTTCACCCACATTTCATTGGGTAATTTGAAGTGAACTCTCAGATTAACCCAGATCCCTTTTAGCTTAAACTGACCTTGTCTATGAAGATGAATTCTATTTTTCATACCTCCTTGTTAAAATCAGCTATGTCCAAATCTCGCTCATGACCACCCCTGGTGTTAGTAAATAAACACTGGGAGTATGAAGTTAGTGCTATCAAGGACATGAAAAGTCACCGTGGTCACCCATGGTATCTTGTTGCCTGGAAAGGGTATGGTCCCGAAGAAGATTGCTGTGAGCCCGCGACTGCCATTCATGCTCACCTCCTGTTACGTCGCTTCCATGCTCGCTGCCGCCAGTGAGAGTCTCTGTTTCCCTATTTTTGATTAGGATGAGCAATGTCACAAACCTCTAGCTGCAAGAATTAAAATTCCATCTCATCCGCATGTTTGTACAAATAATGTTCCAATGCTTAAGCAACAAGATTTCTTGTATTACTGTAATGCCTTTAATGTTATTGTTTTGTATGCTTTAACACTTGTGCCAGTAAGGGGCTTCACTATGTGCCTCATTTGTTTGTACTGCCTCTGATAACTCAATTGTTGTTTTCCTTTGATGTCAGTTCTGGTACAAGCTCAAATGACCTTCAGACCCCGATGACTCTTGTTTGTGCTGACTCGGTGACTTCATTGTTTCCCTTTAGCAGCAGCTGTACCTCTGGTACATGTTCAAATCACCTATTGATCCTGATGACTCATTGTTTGTTCTGACTCTGATGACTTCATTGTTGTTTCCCTTTGACAGCAGGTGTAAGTTCTGGAATATGCTTGAGGGCACCACCTTCTAAGATGGCACCTCTATTTAAAGAGGTAGGAGATCAACCAATCATAGCATTAGAGACACATTGGGAACTAACTCATAGTTCCCCTTCAGTAGAGATTTGTCTTTGGGTAAACTCGCAATGAACCTTGAAAAGAACTGTTACTGCTTTTGATTCAGGAATATCAAGAACTTTGTGTTATTCAACATAAGGAACAGAAATTCTGGACTTTGCTCCCTTAGTCATAACAACCAGTGTTTTCTTGTGTGAAATGTAAAACAATTCTTTGTGAAAGTACAACTAAGAATTGTTGACTAAACATTTCCTTCCAGGTCACCTTCCCTGCAGTACCCACACTAACTTCCCTTACCCCCATTTGGCTACAAAGATACTCTGGTGAAGTATAAAACTCAAAGTTTGTGCTGCCAGAAAGTAGACATCTTAAGAGCAATGCTTCCGAGGAACCGGGCCTGACACAAAGAGATGAAAGAGAGGAGAGCATTATGTTCATCCCTTTGCAAAACATATGAAACAATGTCATATAATAATTCAGTTATGTAGTCAAAACCTTAACATTCTTAAATTGGTGGAAAGAGGAAACATGTAATGAGTAAAAAGTTGCAAAACAGACGAAAATCAGAGGAATAGATCCAATGTTATGGCATAAACAACGTTCAAAACAAAATCAGAACATGACACTAACAGTTTTATTCACTGAGGCGCTGCAGGCAAGGACATGTGCAAAAGCAACAATTGATGGACAGAATGCAGAACAATTTCATACATTCATCCCAGTACAGCAATCTGGGCCTAAATCCATCGTTTTTTGCTCACCATGCCATTCCAGTTTGAACCCATCCATATGCAAATCAGTTTTGACCCAATGGGAACAGGCAAGCCCGAACTGCCAGGCCAGGTCCTCCCTCACTGATTTGCATATGGCCAGGTGTAAACTGGGGTGGGATGGTGAGCAAAAGAATGATGGATATAACCCAGATCTCTTGAATGGGGGTGAACGTTTTAATTTGTTCTGCATTTCGTCCATAAATTGTGAGTCTTCTGTGGGCACGGACATGAGGCTGACTCCTGGTGAAATATAGCCAAGTTAAAGGCGTTTCTTCCTAGTTAAACTTTTTGAAATCATGAGTGGGGCAAGGCTGAAAGCTGTAACTGATAAGGGTTGCACATATCTTGATATGTTTGTTCAGTCATTAAGCCGTAGTCTGTGCAGTAACTCTCCCATTATGTGCTAATCTGTGCAAGGTGATGGTACTAGACCTCATTGTGCATGTATACTAATTGGTAGACATAATTTCCATGCACTGTTCTGGAGCCATCAGCCCAGCCTTTACTGTACACATGCTAGCACCCTAATCAATCTGTGAAATTACTGGTGCACCTTTGAAAGAAGATCTCTGTCGGTCCTGGACACTGTTGGAAGGCCACCCATGAAAATCAGGGAAACCTTTGTCACCTTCTCTGGCTCCCCTGACCCAGTCTTTAGTGGCAAACCATCCTTACTATACGTCAGTATTGACACACTGCAGGCCTACTTCAGGCCTTTGAATCCCTCTTCAATGACCTGCCTACAGACAGACAAAACACAGTACCTTTATACGGACAATATCAAAACATTCTTTCACCCCTTGAAACCTGCCCTTCTTCCATGAATCAGTATGTCTTTCCCCTCCCTTATCGGATTTTTAGGGATTGTTTGGAAACTCCTTTTTGCTGTGTTTATTGCCACATCAATCTTTATTTGCCGTATGCTGCCCTGATCCATCATTCTTCATTTTTGTGGGGCTTTATGGAAACTCATTTCCTGATCCACAGTCGACATTTTTCCCATGTTTTCTATAGTTGACATCTTTTTTCTATATAAAGTTTTCAACAACATAACCATGATTGTCCAATCAGCAGCGAGCAAGGGCAGTACATTTACAAGAAATACAGTGACAATGATTCAAGACATCGGACCCTCCGCTATCTCTCCTCTTTTTTTCTGATGCAAGGACTGGACATTTGAGTCAATTTACTCCCTCTCCTCCTCCCCTTCTGAACTCCCAACATTTTCCCCTACATTTGTGCTTTGCGTACTCATTTGGAACCCCTCTGCCATTAAATTGCGGCATAACTCCCTCCAGAGCCTTAAATCATCCTCTAGCTTCTCATCTTTCAGACTTTTCTTCATGTATACTTCTTCAGCTAGTGTCCACACGCGTACATCTTGCAACCATGCAGGATGCCCGTGGTCCCTGCAGGGGACCACATAGGAGGGCAGCCCCCGTAGTATCACGGAGGACGCAGACAGCCAGCTTATCCCGGAAGGGTGGGCGGCGCGAGGGACAGGGGAAAGGTAGGTATATAAGGATGTCCCCTCCTCCCACGCGCTCTCTTTGCCTGCTGCCCCCTCTCCCGCCAGGTCGCATCCTGGGCTTCCACAGGCCCATTCAGCCGCAACGGCTGTAGTCAGTCCCCCCCGACCAGGTCCCTTAGCTCCCCCTTTTGCATCTACCCTCCCCACCGCTCACCCGCTGAAAAGGGGGGAAGTGGTGAGGCGGACTGTATTAATGTTTGTTTTCTTGTTGCAGGAGGAGTTACAAGGCGATCCCTATACAGGAAAGGGGCAGGAACAGGACCTGAAGCCTCCAGTGCTAAGCGCACCATGCATAAGTCATACAGGCTCCAAGGGGTCCTTCTTGGGAACTTGGATTTCGACGGCGCCCCGTTAGTCTTTAGGGCGGTTGTAAACCTGAGCAACCGGGGGCTTGCTTTATAGGCTCCGCCCAGCTGGGGAAGGTGTGAGTTCTCTCTCCCTTGTTCAGCGGGCGGAGTTGGTGGACGATATGTTCACCGGTGGGAGGAGAGATCCTCCCAGGTACCACACCGGGCTATGGCCGCTGGTGTTTATCTCGGCTGAACTTCAGGTGCCCTGCAACGAGGGGTTGCGGGGCGAACGGGATCGCCTGTAAGATAACCCACCTTTTATTTGTACACCAAATAAACCTGCAACTTTATCTCTCCAATAACATTGTGTCTGTGTATTATTGTAGATTATTGTGGGGTTGCGGGCGGCGGTGTACCGATGGAGATACTATGCCGGATATTCCGATGTGTGCGTCCCAGTCCACACTATTGCAATTCTATGCCTCACCAGCACCAGTAGCAGCTTCTTTAGCCTATAGCCCATTTTGCTTGGTTTTTTGCTTTTCTGAATTAAACCTAAGAGCCAGTGTTTTGGCGTCAATTGAACTTTGCTATTCACCTTTCCCCTTATTAGCTCCACTATCTCAGACCAGAAGCTATTAACGTCAGAACATTCCCAAGCCAAGTGCAAAAAATTCGCCCCAGCTTTGTGACATCTGGGGCATGAGTTGGGCCTCCTGGATGCCATGCGATGTATCCTTACCGGGGTAATGTACGTACGGTGAACGTAGTTGTAATGAATTAAGCGAAAACGAGCATTACAGAAGATCGTGTGTGAGCGCACTCACCGCCTTCCAGCCCTTTTCCTCCAATGGCTCCACAAGGTCTGCATTCCAAGTCGCATATGCGACGTGTTGGGAAGCACCAGCATCAGCCCTCATTGACCTTTATAACAGAGATATAATGTGCTCGCCTGTCCCACTCATGAGTAAGGTATCTAGAGTCTGTGTGAGTTGTGGTATCAGAGGATACATGGGCCATATTTCTTTAAATATATTGGCTAGGGAAGCGTGTTGTAGGTATTGTCCCTGCCCCAACCACAAATCCCTGCAAGCCTGTTCAAACATAATGAAGCACTCACCCGGGTACAAGTCGGCGAGCGAGTTACAGCCCCCTTCCTGCCACGCCCTAAATGACATTTTAGCCATTACTTTCCAGACCGGTGCCAACTCCCACACAGTCAATTCCCGATGGAACGGAGCATGCCTAAGGATTTGCTCCACAAACAACTGCCACAGAGACGCCGTCTGTCTAGCCCCATAAGGTGCTGTTTCCAGGGCACCCGCGCCCTCCATTAATAAGGTCGTCAGTTCAGATGCTGCACTCTGTTGCAGATGAGCCGTTTCTCCCTGTTGTCCCCCTCAGCAAATCACATGGTCGCGTGCTGCAGGTGAACAGCTTACCAATATAGCTCCATTCTGGGGACCTCGCATCCATCCCTCTCGTACGTACAATTTAACTTTGCAAGTGCAACTCGGCTTCCCCGTCGCACCCAGTAAATGTCTTTCAAAAGGGAGTCCAGCACCCTGAATATTCGTGCACGCTGCAGGCAGAAGATACATTGAATCGTCTACCACCAAGATGACCGTCACCCTTCTTTGCACTAGTGTTTGCTGAGTTATTTTATGTCAGTGCAAAGTCAGCTAATGAAATGTATACCGTAGTGTGCCAATACTTCATGCTTGTCAGTGCTTAATTTGAGCATGTGGTTTCTGGTACTCAACATGAGCACTTACTTGTCAACACCTGGACTTATGACAGTCTGCCACATGGTGGCACTGTTTATTTAATTTAGAGAAGAGCACACCAACAGCTGTTTATTCATTCAACTTGAATTAAAAATGACTAATAACTGCTGCCCAAGCCATTCTTATAGCTTTGGGGACCTGGAATAGTCTGAATTGTCATACTCACAGGAGTGTGCTGGTTAGTAGTTGTGCTGGTACTGGTATTGGCTGAGCCAGCAGGAGCAAAGAGTGGTGAAAGCAACAGTGGCCTTCTGTTGAGGGCCCTGGCACTTATTTTTTCACAAATTAAGCACTGATGCTTGTATCGAATCGCTCTCAGGTATCATTTAACAAAAGCATAATTTCGAATTATAGGACTCTCATATTATGTGTATGCATAATGATGGTATAATTATCAAACAAACTACATTGCAACGGGTTTTACAAAATATTCTTAAAAGAAAGCGTTAATACGAAATATTGCATTTTAGTACAGTAGAAATATGTGATCTTGTTACATTATGAGTGTAAAACAATACCACGTACATTACTTCATGACTACTGAGGAGGCTGTCCTTGTGGGTTCTGGCCCAGGGCCCCAACCTTTCAGGGGCCCCTTGATACTGCCAGCTCTGTTCAGCAGAGAGTTTTGCCCTGATTATTTACAGTAATCTTAGTAAGCTGCTGCTATGTTACAGTATTAAAAATACAGGTCACTTTTTCAGAATATTAGATGTCGACAATTAAAATTGGGACAAGTGTGTCTGTGTGCACTGTCAGTGACCCTATCAAAGAGGGCATGAAAGAGCTCAAATTAGACCCTAAATTCAAAGCTGTTTCGGAAAGGGGCCCCTAAAATACATTTGGCCCAGGGCCCCCCAAACCCTTAAGATGTCCCTGAAGATGTCCCTGTAAATACATATCTCATTAATAGCTTGCTGTAAATCATATGTTGAAAAATACAGACAGCAGTTGAGCAAGGCAGTGTCAGTACCACGAGGAAAGTCTATGCTCAACTATGCACGATCCAATTATTAAACAGAGCCCAGGCTCCTTACTGGCTGACCAGCAGCTACTGGAAAATAAACATTATCAACAGAACAATAAAACCATCAAAGAAATGTTTTAAAAAACACAAGCGGTATAAGGGAAACTTAACCTAAAACGCTAAAATATTAACCAGTGCATTACTAGATTGTTGCCCAAGCAAAGTGGCTTTTTGATGTTGATCTGCATTTGTGCCTCATGTGTGGTTCACACTAATGCACGTGTTTCATTGTGCTGCACTGTCAGTAGGTTTGTGCCACAGTGTCAATAACAGACCTGCGATTTTAGGCAGCGTTGTTTTTCAGTGCAGACTCATTTATTTGAGATTTTAGAGTTTCCAGCTGCTCTTCATATTAGCCTTATCTGGGGTCAGATGAATAATGGATATTTTATAGATTTACATTCTCATTTGAATTATAATATCTATCTGTATAGCAGCTGTTTGGGTACCAGAGCCAAGAGATGTGAGGGACCCATTGCCTCCCTATTATGACTATCTTTTCCCTACCCTAATGGTGTGTAGCAGGGCATTTTCTGGCTTACGGTAGGGCCATGACGCTCCTCATAGGCCACTACTGGTGTGTGACCTTAGCAGGCTTCCCTGGGCTGGAGCCCCCCCTCGAAGGAGACTTGAAGCCCTTTAGCTCAGGCGCCCAATGAATGTAGGTTCACATGCTGAAAACAGCCTTCATAAAGTCAGTAGCAACTGTTTATGAGCATTTTTCTGCGAGCTGGTGTAGAACTTTGATAGAACCATAAGGGTTCTCACAACACTAGATCCTCGCACTAGAAGTATTTCTTTACATTACCTTTGACATGGAGATGACAGGAAGCCGTTATCACCCTATCTATTTTTTTCTCTGCTATCACTGCAAAGTCAGTCTGTAATGAGGAACAAAGGTGTCATAGTAATGGGGGTGCTGAAGAGTAAGGTAAGCATTCCCTTACTCTGTTCATCTAGCATCACCAGTACTTTAAATGGATATATAGAAGTGCGGGTACTTACTTTTTAGAGTACCTGGTCACTTTTGAGAAGTGCCTGTACCCTCCCATTAAAAATGTATGGCAGCGGTGCTGAGAAGTTTTGGTGCTCTTCTTCCTTTTAAATTAAAGAAGTGCAGGTACTTAGTACTGGACAGTACCTGCCTATTTAAAGCAGTGTACATCATCAGTTGATCCCTGTCCCGTATTCTATTATAGAGGCATTTAAATGGCTCTTTCCACCCTTGACGAGGTGCTGAACCGCTTTGGGGCTAAATACTAAAAGTTGAGCAGTGCTCATGCGGCGACGTGGAATGCCTAATTTGAGGCCGTTGTTATAGGTGGGACTCACCTGCACTGCTATTTGTGGACCGGCACTTATGTTTTTACTAACTAACAAGGAGAGAAACATCTTGCAACAATTAGCTAACAATGCTAACATCACGTGTCAGAATGCTGATAAAGGTGGCGCACTGGTGGTGATGGACACCAGCTTTTATGAAGAGCAGATTGAGATGCATATTATGGACACGAACATATATGAGGTTCTTCCTGGGGATCCGACCACAGAATACACCAATAATTTGATTCAGATCATAAACCAGGCATTTGATAATGGTACGATTGACGATAAGACTCGAAGATATTTGACACCCATCAACCCAAAGCCTCCCGTGCTACACATGCTACCCAAGATCCATAAGCATCCCACCAGGCCTCCCTTTCGACCAATAGTGTCTACCAGGGGTAGTATACATGAAAAGACTGGCACATTTTTTGATAAATATCTCCAACTGTTTGTTTTGAGCACTACTTCACATGTACGTGATACCACTGACTTTTTGTTAAAACTCGCACCGACCATGGATGAATTGAAAGACACCCAAGTTATCATGTGCACAGTGGATGTCTGCGCACTATATACTTCAATACCTCACGATCAGGGCATAGAAGCAGTGGAGCAAGTTTTACTGTTGTCGGACATAGATCAAGATCTGAAAGTGTTCCTGATGGAATTGACCATTTTTACTTTGTACAACAGTTACTTCACGATACATGACAAGTGGGTGCATCAATTAAACGGTACGGCCATGGGAAATTGCGCAGCTCCCTGCTACGCGAATATCTTCATGAAGCAGTTTGAGGAAACGCACATCACGAACCGAACCAAATGGCATGATCATGGCAAACTATATTTACGCTACATTGATGACATTTTTTTACTGTGGGCGGGTTCAGTTGAATCCCTTGTGGAATTTCTAACGTCTTGGAATAGCATCAATGACAGAGTACAATTTACATGGGAGTACAGCTCAAGCAAGGTGCACTACCTGGATGTAGAGATACACAGAGAAACTGACCAGTGGCATACAAACCTGTACCGTAAACCTACTGATCGTAACTCCACGTTACATTATACCAGTTTTCACCCCTGGCAACTGAAGAACAACTTACCTTTTGCCCAACTTTTGCGAGTGAAACGCATTGTTTCCAATGAACAGGACAGCAAAACAGAAATGAAAAAACTCTTGGAGAAACTTAAAGAACGTGGTTATCCACCACCGATCCTGGATTTGGCCGTGAAGAGAAGCGACACCATCCCAAGAAACACTCTACTTCTATCTAAACCCAAGGTTCCATCCAACCGCATGGTTGTGGTATCTAAGTATTCGATCATCTCCAAAACATTTCAGCACATCATCCGCAAACACTGGCCAATTTTAACTTTGGAACCAGACTTTCAAGGTTTGTTTAATCAACCTCCAGTTTTTGCCTTCACTAGAGGCCGCAACCTTAAAGAGACTCTCTCCAGAGACAAGAAACCCGTTACATCAACCACCTACAGAGGTTTAAGACCTTGCTATAACTGCAGCAATTGCAATAATTGTATATTGGGCAACACTGTCAACCACCCACTTAAAGGATACCCCATCAAACTGCGGGTCAATGCCACCTGCAACTCCGATAATGTGATCTACCTGTTGAAATGTCCATGTGGCAAATGCTACGTGGGCCATACAGAGAGGAAGATTCGTGTTCGCATCCTTGAGCATAAGAGCAATATCCGGACCAACAACCTGAGATCTAGCATAGCGGCACACTTTCAAGAGAACAGACACAACGTTGCACAACTCAAGTTCTTGGTGCTTGAGCAAGTGAAAGCAACCATCAACAACAAGAACACTTTGCTGAAATGCGAGAACTTCTGGATCCGTTATTTGTCCACCATGGCACCGCACGGTCTTAACGACCGCATTGAATTTCAATGTTACCTATGATAACTTTATGTGCATGTGCATGTTATCACTGACACTGTCTTATTATTATTAGTCCTATTTTTATTTATCACTGCACTTTTAGTTTTATGTTTATTTTTATTTTACCATTGCACTTTTTATCTCCATCATTGCACCATCCATTCGTTTACAGTCTATTCAACACATTTATATGATTGGGTTTCCCACTCTACCCGTCGTTTAACACACTCCAAGATGGCGTCTAATCGCGTTTGTCTATCTACACGACCTTTTGCAACACTAAACCGTCGTCTATGTCTAGTCTCCGCTATACGCGGATATAATTTTCACCAAGACGTTTTGAATGGTGATGAGCGGGAGGAACTCTTCGGAGCCCGTGTTTAGTAACACCCATGTGAGTACCGGATTAGCGTCTGGAAGCGCTGAGCACCCTTAAGCTCAAAGCGGTTTGCATGTTGAACTTTGGCACTAACGAAGCACTTTGGTGATGTGAGTACCGGCTTAGCGTCTGGAAGCGCTGAGCACCCTTAAGGTCAAAACGGTTTGCATGTTGAACTTTGGCACTAACGATGCACTTTGTTGTTTTTATGATTATGCGATGACAGCACCTCGGCTATAAACACTGTGTGATTAATTCTCTTGCACATCATTTTTTAAACACTTCATTTAATTTGCGTTCTGATACTTGGGTTCCCTGGGAATCTTTCTAACGTCGGATTACCGTCTCTTGCACGTTATGAGTCTGGTGGTTATTTTTTGGGATGTTTGGCACCCTTGTAAAGGCGTTTTCACTTATTGCAGATTGAGTGTTTAGGATAACATGTTGGTACAGTTTTTTCTGATATGGTGATTCTTTCGTTTGTTGTTTGTAGAGTTATCCCCTGAGGAAGGGCGGAGCCCGAAATGCATCGGGAATCAATATAACTGTGGGATTATTGGAACATTGCAAGTGATTTTGCATTCAAGCATGAAACACTAAATGCTTATTCAAAGATTTATTTTGAATTCAGGATACGTTGAATAAAACGTGAAACCTTAAACTCCAGAATGGTGTTTGGATTACCTTCACTTATGGAATGAGACCTTTGAGTCAATTTACGTAGTGCTTTGGGAAGCTTCCCCCTAGCCAGGGGGCGGCATAGTATTACTTATGTTTTTACCTCAACAGACTTTGATGCAGAGTAAGAGAGAAAAAAACTAAGGGGCAGATTTACAAGCCCCTTGCTACACTTTTGCGTCACGTTTCCCATGTTAAAAGTGACGCAAAAGTGGCGAAAAGGGCTTGTAAATCTGCCCCTAGGAGCCTTATTTATGATGCCTTGCATCACTTTCACTCGGCCGGTGCATCACTTTTTGTGACACACCAGCTGTGTAAAAAATAACCCATGTTGCGTCAGATTTACAAAGTGACACATCTAGGTAGATGCGTCACTCTGTAAACCCCTGCGCCACATTATACCTGTGCCAGGTATTAAGTATTCAGGGGTGGGGGGCGTTCCAACGCAAGAAAGGGTGGTAAAGTGATGCAGTGAAATCTATGAGATTTCACTGCGCCACTTCTAGGACGCAAATGCGTCAATATCTTACGCCTGCCTCATGGCAGGGGTAAGACTGACGCAGGCACATTTAAGATAGGACTTGCCCATGTGTAATGACCCATTGCTGGAGTTGCGTCACTTTTGTGACATACTCTAGCAATGTGTCATTTTTGCGCCTACAGACACGTCAGAAATACTGATGTATCTTTAACTCCTTGCGACATGATCCGTCATACAGTAAATATGACGCATCCATGGTGTCGCAAGGAGGGCGCAATGAAAAGTGACGCATCTCTGTTTTCTCGCAGCGATGCGTCACTTTTCATAAATGAGTCCCTAAAAGAGGTAGATGGAAAGAGAGACAGATGGAAAAACAGTGACAAAGGTATAAAGCAGGAATGGAAAAGAGCCTGAGAGAATGAGACGAAGGGGCAGGGAGTGCCTTGGTGGGTGGATTAAAGTGGCATGCGTTGGAATCAAAACTATGGAGCCTTAGTATTTGGCACCCCGACCATCGATAGCGCCGGCTTCTGGGAACACTTTAGGCCCAGCATTTATTCATTTACAAATTAAGCACTGGCTATGCGCAATTTTGCAGTGCTCTGTAATGTAATTGATTAACCGACCCTCACTTTGCTTCGCGTCACGCACGCGCACACGGGAAACCATAATAAATATCTCCCACCCCCTTTTGTTCCTAATCCTGATCCTTGCTTTTAAACGTGTGCGAAGGAAATAACTTCCTCTATACGCAGTATTTAGCACAAACCGTTTTTGTTCACATTGTTTCTGCTTTTCCTTTTATATTAGAGTGTAAGCCTTTCCGAGGGGTGGCGGTCCTTGCTGTCTCAATCTTCAACTCATCACCAGTGAGCTCGCCTCAGCCGACATCATACTGCCAGCCCCTTTACCCACATATTCCCCTTTTATTTCCAATCACCCCCTAAACTCTTTTGTCTTTTTCCTCGACTGCTAAGCCGTGTTTGGTTTTTTTTGTTGCGTTTTCTGTCCCTTTAATACACGTCTCCACACATCACTCGCCGCCATTGAATACATCGAGGCAATATGAATAAAAGATAATGAAATTAATAATACAGAAGAGAAAGGGGTATCATTAAACGCCTTGCATGACAGAACACATAGAAATAACAAGCGTGCCGCAGCGGGGGACCGCGGCGCCACACTGTGCTGTGGGTGCAGAGAAAAACATTCACAAAAACACTCTGCTGGAAATTCAGATCTGAATTCATGAAAGAATGTTTATTCACGCTGGCGTCATTTATTTCTGTCACTCTTTCGGAATTTCTTACAAATATCTTTGAGATGTGTTTTTGTTGTTTTTTAACAAGAAAACATGTTTACAAAAAATTAACTGCAGTGTAAAGTATATTTGCTCTTAATTTCAAAAGTCGTGACATTTTCGTCTAGCTCAAAATGCATTTAGGATACAAGAGACAGTTTTGAACAGTACTGCGTTTTTTTTTACAGAAACACTAATTACTCACTACTTTTTAATATATTTTGGGCACAGAGCCGTGTTTACAGTTGCAGCAGGGTGGAATTCGTAGCAGTCACTACACATTTAATGGGCCACCGGGGAAATCCGTATGGCATAACAGATGTGACCTGGCTTTGATTGGCCGAGAGGGCTGCAGCAGGAAGCGGAACAAATCTCTATGCCCAAGTCAATGAGTCCAGTGTAAACACAAAAGGAGAACCGAGTCCAAATGGTGTAATATCCACAAATGCTTTATAATTAAGCAATAATCACTGCTGGGTCAAGTTTCGCCAACAGATAACGACTTGGCGTGATTTACCCCTGACAGGCATTATCTGTTATTGCAGCAGTAATCTGACATTGGATGAATTTACAATTGTAAAACAGAAGGGCAGGTTTAACATTCTGACAAGGCTTTTACACTTCAAAGTCCATCTGCCCACCTACTACCTCTAAACCAAGCTAACTGTATTCCAGTCAATTAAAGGTTCTCCTATATGGCATCTGAATGGATCTTTATTTGGCTAATGTGTTCCCCCTCCCTAAATATATGCATTATTTGGTCTCAAACCACTGTTTTACTGTATCTAAAATGGAAATATAGGAGATGCAAAATGACTCTATTTTAACCTTCAAATGTGCTCTACCAAACCCTGAGGTGCTTTTTTTTTTACCCCTCCATCACCACAAAATATTCCCAATTGGCCCCAAACAGCACACAAACCCGTGCTAATCTGGATAGTGGTGGCATCTGCGAATACCGTGCGGGGAATGTTAATTATATATGAATTCATGCACCCACCATTTTTTGTATAGACGGGCAAACTGGATAAATGAAAGCTGGTAAGGTCTATTGATTGTACTGCTGGATATCAAGGCAAAAAATGTCGAGATACAAAATATCGAAGATCAATATATTGAAAGGTATATGCATCTAGAACAAGTATAGATTTACTATAATTCCTAAATCTGCAGAGTGGCATAACAAAACTTCAGGGGGGGCTGCAAAGTACATTAAGGGGGCCTCATCTCCCCTGCCCACATCCAATCACTTTTGCTGTGTGGAACCCCCACGCACCCCCCTGCATCTATGTACCATGTAGAAATGTATTGTCAAGATACATATATGTGGAGTTAGGTATGGAAACTCCTTACTTACATTTCGATATTTTGGATTCAATATTTTGTCCTCAATATTTGTATCCCTCGATATTCTATCTTTGATATTCACAGGGTCTACCAGTCTATCTTGGCCTCAGCACATCCTATTTGGCTTGTATTAAGAAGCTCAATACCTAACTTCATAATGCCAGCCCAACCTGCGGTGCTTGGGCAGGAAAGACTTTTCAGATATGGTGGTGTTTTTTTGCCTGTCTACTAGTGGCGGCTGGCATGTACTGAAGGTGGTAAGATGGAGGGCACAAAACAATTAAATAGACTTACCTTCCTGGCTTGCAGCGCGTCGTCCTCTTACCTCGGGTGACTGCTTGAAGCGCTGAAACCAAGAAACTGCACTATCCAATCCTGGTGCTGCTCTCACAGCATGAGAGGGAGCGGCCTCACTCAGCGCTCTCAAGAGCACTGGAGGCCTGCGCTTTTTCTAGCTCACATTTCTGGCTGAAAGTCGTAAAATGCCGACCAAAGAGACCTGATAATTTTAAACTTTAGCGCACAGCTCCCTGCTGCTGCCACTCAGCATCAATGGCCAGTCCCGTCCTGACACTTAGTTCGGGACGGGTTGCTGAAAAATAAAATGTCAGTAAATAAACTTTATTACCATTTTATTTTTCAGCTCTAGGGTTTGTGGGGCTAATCTCCACTCAAATAGAGGATCCACCCCTGTTGTCTACACAAAAAGTGGAAATTCAGTTTCACGTATGGTATTGACATTTATAAAGAATAATCCTGAGTGGTTGCACTGGGATGTGGTACATTAATGGGAGCTGGGACTGTGCTGTGAGAAACTATAAGATTGTGTACATTAATAGGGGATTTAACCAGTGTAATTGCACAATGTCATTGCATTTTACAAGTTGAGAACTGCAATACATTTCATACACATTTTAGACAAAGGGTGATTAAATAATTTGCCCAAAACAACACGATTTACACTCACAGGCTGAAGCATAGATTATAACCCAGACACCTATACTCTTAAATCATCATTTAGCCACTTGACAACAACTTCTTCTCTTGGTTAAGGAAACAGGTACCAGTCGTTGAAGCGTTTTGCAGCGACTACATCGCAGCACTGCAGCTCGTCCTCCTATATTACAGGTTCAATGCAAGCAGCTGGAGCTGGCAGGGAGTTTCTAAAGGTACAACAGATACAGGGGGAATCCTGGTTCCAGGGGAAGACATGGGGCCCAGGAAGAGGTGGGGGTAAACCAAAAGGAAGCAATGTCCCTGAAGGGAAATGCAGTTTACAGCATTAGATAGAGTGATGTGACCTTCATGTGAAATCTGGCAGTGGTAGGTGGGTACCGAGAAGTACAGGAAGGCCCATGTCACTCCTGACTGGGAAGACAATGGGTAGAAGCAGCCGCCCTCAAGTAAGAGATCACCTTTGGCAGCTAGTAGAAAAGAGTCAATCAATCAATCAATGGATTTATGAGGGGCAGTTTGTCACCAAGGGGGTATCCAGGCACTGGTGGCACGTGAGGCTCAGTTGAACAGCCAGGTCAACAGTGACCTTCGGAATTCCTGAAGAGAGGAGGAGGTCTGTAACTGCAGGGGGAGGTTGTTCCATGTCTTGGCTGGGAGGTAGGAGAAGGAGTGTCCTCCACTTCTGCTCTGGTGGATGCGGGGTGAGTGGGGGAGGGAGAGGGACCTAGAGCATAGCTGTCTGGATGGATGGTGGAAGCTGAGGTGTTGGTTGATGTGGGTGGGTCCCTGGTTGTGTAGTGCCTTGTATGAGTTGATCAGCAGATTGAATTGGCATCTTTTCTATATGGGAAGCCAGTGGAGTTTTCTAAGGTGGGGGTGATGGGGATTTGACGAAGTAGTTCGAGGATGAGTCCTACTGCAGTGTGCTGCATGGTCTGAAGTCAGTGTAGGAGGTGAGTGGAGATCCCTGTGTAGAGAGCGTTGCCATAATCTAGTCGGCTGGTGGTAAGGGCCTCTGTGACAGTGTGTCTTGTGTCCTGTGGGAGCCACTTGAAGATTCCCTGAGGCATGCACAGAGGAGGAAGCAGGCAGAGGAGGACACGTTAATTCAGCACTTCATGGTCAATTTGCTGTCCAGGATGATGCAGAGGTTTCTGCTGTGTTCCGCAGGTGTGACGTGTCTTAGATCTGGGGGCACCAGGAATCGTTCCAGGGTGTAGTGTCGTTGCCGAAGATGAGTATTCCATTTTATCAGAGTTCAGCTTCAAGCACGGGTCCTTCATACATGTCACAACGCTCATCATGCACCTGTTGTAGGTGATTTTGGTAGTAGTGGAGGTCTTTGGAGAGCGAGCCAATGAGTTGGATGTTGTCTGCGTAGGTTATGATGTTGAGTCAATGGGATCGGATGATGTCTGCCAGGGGGGTCATGTAGATGTTGAAGGGGGTAGGGCTGAGGGACAATTCTTGGGGGAATCCACAAATTATGTCTTTGGGTTTGGAGGTGAATTGTGGTATGTGGACTGTTTGACTTCTTTCAGTGAGGAAGGAAGTGATCCATTTGAGAGCATCTCTTTGTATTTCGATGTGGTGTAGTCTTGAGATCAGTATGTGGTGGGATATGGTGTTGAAAGCTGCAGAGGGGTCGAGGAGCAGCAGAGCGGCTGTTTTTCCCCCGTCACCAAGGGCCTGGATGTCTTTGGATGCGGCTATCAGAGCAGTCTCGTTGCTGTGCTTGCTATGGAATCCAGACTGAGAGTTGTCAAGGAGGTGTGCCAGATGGTTCATGAGCTGTCTGTTGATGGCTTTCTGCAGGACGTTAGCTGGGAAGGGGAGCAGTAAGATGGATTGTTAGTTTTTGGGTTCGCTAGGGTCGGCTGATGGCTTATTGAGTAGTGGTTTGACCTCTGCGTGTTTTTTTAGTCTTCAGGGGAATTGGCCGTAGTTAAAGAGTTGAAACATGTGATGACTTTAAGGCTGATCCCGTGGCTTCCAAAATTGAAGATGTGATGTGGACAAGGATTCATGAGATCTTCTGAGTGGACAGTGGTCATGATGGTGTTGGTTTCTTGTGTGGTTAGTGGGTTCCATTTGGTCAGTAGGTGGTCAGAGCTCATAGCAGTTAAGGGGGGAGAGTAAAGGGAGTCTGTTGGCGTATTCTGAGGTTTGAAGATTCTGTAGATGGTGTTGTGGAAGAAGTTGTTGAGGTAGTCGCAGAGTACTTGAGAGTGGGTTATGCTGTTTTCTGTGGCTGTGGGATTGGAGAATTCCCTTAGTATCTTGAAGAGTTCTTTGCTGTAGTTGGAGCTGGACTTTATACAATCGGCTAGGGCACTATTCTTCTTCTCTCCCAGCATCCTATGGTAGTGGCTGAGGGGGATAATGAAGTTGATCCTATTGGAGGGTCTCTTGCATACATGCCAACTTCTCTCTAGTCATTTGATTTTGCGTTATGCTGATCTCAGTTGTTTGGTGTACCATCTTGCAAGCTTGGTGGATCAGATGTGTCTGTTGGTCTTGAAGGGGGCAACGCTGTTGGCGCTCTTGGTTATCCAGGTGTTGAAATTGTTGACACTGTGGTCCAGGTTTGTGCCGGTGTCTGGGCTGGATGTTTTAAATCTACCACTTTTCATTGTGAATCTTCACTGTGATAAAGATTGTTTTTAAATATCGCCGCACTCACCTGATTGTTTATTTTGCACCGTGTTCGCATCCCCGGTCCACCGCCAAAAGTTTGGTTTGTGTGGAGGGACAGTGAACAGCCCACGGAGGAAGTGATTACGACTTCCTGCCCAGCAACCAATCAGCGATCAGCAGCTGACTCCTCCTTTACCCATTTAAACTTATGTGTCCCCGGCCGCGCAGCGGACGCGCGCAGCGAGCGCGCCAAAGTCAAGCCTAAGTCCTGCCCGTCTGCGCTCGTCCGCGACCGGTCGGGTCCAGGGGATAGAATCCCTGCTTCAAACTTTACCGAACCGCGCATCTATTCTAGAGATGCCCTTATTGCCTGTAACTCCATGCAATGCTCTCGAGCCACGTCTCTTAGCTGTCAGCATACTCCCTCCACATGCGCTAACTGTAACCTAAATCTCTTATCCATACCCTCCACATTAAACTTGGCGACCTCGGATTTCCCGCCTTCACTGCCAACACATGATTTTACAGAACCTCAACACGAATTTTCTTTTATTAGTTTGAATTGCAGATCATTGCCAAAGCAAAAAAGAGATGTCTTCGACCTACTCACTTCGTCCCAACCAGCCGCTCTATTTCTTACTGAGACCTGGCTAAACAACAGCTCTGGCCCAGATATAGCAGCAGCCCTCCCCACCAACTATACCTACATCAGCAAAAACAGATTGAACAAAGAGGGAGGCGGGATTGCAATTATTTTTCAAAATACCTATACTTGTAAGTGGGTAGACCTTGACATACAAAACTGCGAAGCTGGATCCTTTAAGCTCTTGCTGTCCCCCAACTTCACCCTATCTGGTGCTCTTATCTATTGTGCCCCGGGTACAGCTAGCTTATGGGCTGCCTCCTTCCCTAAGCTTATCGCCCCCTTTCTGTTGGATGCTACCAACTTCCTGATTGTAGGAGACCTCAATATCCACTTTAACGATATCTCCTGTCACACCAGTACCAATCTTATATCAGACTTAGCAGCATTGAATCTTACTCTTTGCAACTCTGGCCCAACTCACAAGGCTGGAAATCTACTTGATCCCATTTTTTCCAATCTCGACAATATCACATGCAAGCCACATTTACCTATCTCCTGGTCTGATCATTATCTGGTGGAATTTTCCATAACTATTCACCAGTCCTCTACAACTCAGGTACTCCCCACAGAACCTAGGGTAACGAAAAACTGGAAAAAACTAGACACTACTCAATTTAATGCATGTCTTGACAATACTAGGCCCCTCACCACCATAATGAATATCCAGGAGGCAGCAGTTATTCACAACTGGCTTAGCTCTGCTGTCAATGCATGCCTTAACCAAAGAAAGAAAAAGTATAATTCTCATCACCCACCTGCACCGTGGTTTACTGAATCAATTAAACTGGAAAAAACTGCATGCAAAAATTTAGAGCGCCGATGGCGTGCCCATTATGACCCCTCTATAAAGCAACTGTATAAATCTGCCCTAACTAAATATCATGCGCGTTGCAAAACGGCAGGGCTGAATACATCAACTCAACTATTGTGAACGCACAAAATCGTCCTAAAGCACTTTTTAAAGCTGTGCAAGAACTCTCTGGCGCTACTTGTCAACCTAGAGCCCCATATTTGGACTCTATACAATGCAACGCTTTGGCAGAATTTTTTATTAACAAAATAAATAACATCTATGCTGGCTTTGTGGTCCAAACCTCCCCTCCCATAACACCTGAACTTCCCAAACTGGTTACTCACTCTGACTATGTCGCTCCGGACCAAACTGTTGGTAACATCTCTCAGCACTTAGTAACCTGGGACCCTCTTAACATGTCCACATTACGTGAGATCATCAGTAACATCAAATCAGGTTCCCCCTTGGATCCTTTTCCCCCTCAAGTCCTATTAACCCTGGACACTCCTTCCCTCACTCTCATTTTGGAGCTTCTAAACACCTCCCTAAGGGAAGCTAAAGTTCCCAAAGCATGGAAACATGCTATGATAGTACCCCTGCTGAAGAAAGCTAATGCAGATCCAGAAGACCCCTCCAATTTCCGCCCGATTTCGCTCCTTCCTATCTTTTAAAAAATGTTAGAAAAACACATCATCACACAAGTCACTAATTTTACTGAATCAAGGATCCTCCTTCACAACTCCCAGTCAGGTTTCAGGGCAGGATTCTCGACAGAATCGACACTCCTAGGGGTCTCTGAGACCATACGCCGGCAGGTTGACAATGGGGAAACCGTGGCACTCATCTTACTCGACCTCAGTGCCACGTTTGAGACGGTTTCCCACACCATCCTCCTCAACACCCTGCAAGTTTGCGGTATCTCTGGGTCTGCCCATGTATGGCTCGAAAACTTCCTCAATGATAGAACTTTTCAAGTCTTTTCTTCCACTTCTACCTCAAAAAAACATAACTCTCAGTTTGGTGTTCCTCAAGGCTCGATCCTGAGCCCCCTACTGTTTAATTTGTACATTAGTCCCCTGGCCACCATTGCGGAACAAGCTGGGTTGACTATTTACTCATACGCTGATGACACCCAGCTAATCTACTCACTCTCCCCAAATGCACACTCTAACCCGTCCTCCCTTTGCTCCGGCCTCAACAACATTGCCAAATGGATGCATGAAAATAAACTTAAACTCAACGGGGGAAAGACTGAACTTCTGCTTTTTGGTAAAAATGCAGCCCTGTGGGACCCCCACCATTGGCCGCCTCAGAAGGGGCCTACACCCCATCCCTCCAAAACTGCTCGCAACCTTGGCATCATCTTTGATGACCAAATGTCCATGAAACAACAAGCGGTTAGAGTCGCTGCTACCTGTTTTACTATCCTTAAGTGGCTCAGGAAGATTATATGGATGCTTCCTCAGGACACACAAAAAACAGTAGTCCAGGCTTTAATAAGATCTAGATTGGACTACGGCAACATCTTGTACTTAGGAGCCTGTAAGGAAGTTACGAGGAAACTCCAGACAGTACAAAACGCAGCGGTTAGGCTACTCTGCAAACTGCCTAACAAATCCTCCACCTCCACCTCTTTACGCAACCTTCACTGGCTCCGAATTGAAAGCCGTACGAAATTTAAAGCCATGTGCTATATGCACAGAATAAAATCAGGCAAGACACCATCCTATCTTAGCACCCTAGTTCACCAATACTGCCCTTCAAGGGTCCTTCTTTACTCAAGCCAATATAAGTTTCAGGTACCCAGGATTAATCGAGCAAGAATGGGTGGACGCTCTTTCTCCTATCTTGCACCTTCCCTCTGAAATTCCCCCCCCCCCACTATCTTCGTACAGACCCATGTTATTTCAAATTCTGTAGGAATTTAAAAACATGGTTGTTTAACCAATAGGCTCCCTTTCCAGGCCCGAAGTCTCTCTACTGTGTTCTCCCTCAACCTGTCCTTAGCGCCGGGAAACCTCTGGGTAGCTGTGCGCTCTATAAATATAAATATAATAATAATAATAATAATAATAATGTGTTGAGGGCTTTGGTACATTGGTTCTGTGTAACTTTGCTCCAGTTGTGGTGGGGGCATTGGGTGGCATGGCGGTGGCCTTACGCGGGGTTGAGATGGGAAACTGGAAATGGAGTGGTCGGTCCAGGTGAGTTCAGTAATGTGGCTGTATTTGACTAATTTCATGGAGGTGAAGATGGGGTCCAGCATGTGTCCTGCGGTGTGAGTGGGGTCACTGATGAGTTTGGTGAGGCAGATGTTGTCCATGCTGTCGAGGAGGTTGGGTGTGTTGTGGTTTCTGGGGTAGTCAAGGTGGAAGTTTAGTTCACCAAAGAAGATGTAGTCATTTGAGTCTATGACAAAGGGGGCGATGTATGCAAAAAAGAGAGGGCCACTGGAACAAGGAATACTCAGGCAGGAAATCAGGGGAAATAGATCACACTGCAATAATTGTAATCCACCCTAGAAACTATTTAAGATGGCAGAAGAAAACCCGCCTATCAATGGTGCTCAAACAGAGTCAAACATGAACCAAGCAAGAAATAGCACTATATAAACATGCAGATAGTGAAAATTAAAAATCAATCACATAGTATACATTTGATGATCACAATAATTTCACAATGAAGATATACATTCTTATGTTTATTATAAATATCCAAACGATCGAGTCTCACTATTGTATAATCGCAACATAATGAATAATGTGATTAATGAAAAACAATGCAAAGACACAAAAAAACAATAATTATTTCTGATCCCATACTTCCATACATATCACATTTATACCAAAGACAGTCTCCACATTGCAAAAATAACAGCAAAAAATAAAGAGAGCTGGGAGAACCATCCCTCAAAAATATTCAATGAACAGACTGGGATGTCTGCCTGTACATAGATCAATAGGTCTCAGTATCTTTATAAACCTTTTTTATGCACAGTGTTAAATAGTCACAATAAGGTTTTATCAGTATCCTAAGTGAGTGATCTTCAAGGTAGGGATAGATATACCAATATTTAATCAAAATGAGTAACATTTTGATTAACTTACTCATTTTCTGTAACTTACTCCTTTTGGTATTCACAAAAGGCACTTACTCATTAATGAGTATGTGCCTTCTGTGAATAATAAATTATTAGTAAGTGCATTCTGTGAATATCAAAATGAGTAAGTGCATTCTGTGAATACCAAAATGATAGTAAGTTTAGGATTTTGTTGTAAGTTAGTTCTGTGAATCGGGCTCATAGTTTGTGGCTCCAGCATAGCAGCAGTAAATACATGTTTAAGGGAAACAATCCTGTAACCCAAGCAATCTCAATAGTCTCCAAATTAAATAAATCCTAATTGCATGGCATCCCTTCTATTTAATATTCCATGTCTAAGTTAAATCAGAATGTAATTTTTTCCCTTACTTCGAGGAGCACAGGGGGTTCATTCAAGTTTGGTGAACAGGGTACTTCGCCAGCTAACAGGTGGAGCACCTGTGTACCAAACTGACCACCCACCCTCTCTATTTAGAGTTGGGAGAACCATCATCAAAACCTTATACTGATGGGCTGAGGACATCAGGCTCTGGGGGTAAGTATTTGAGACACGGTCCATCCTATTTAGGGCAGATGTTCTGCCATTCGTTTTTTTCCAGTTCTGGACGGCCAGGAAATGCCTGGTAGCCCCACCAGAAAAACAAATTATACCCCACTCTGAGAAAAATCTCTTAGGGTGTCATGGTCATCAGTTTTTTTTTTTTAAACAAACTGATTGAAAAACAAAAAGGTTTGTTGGGCAACTCTTGTTCCTCAGAACCTGGGACAAAAGCACTATAGAGTTAACAATTGTTCTATCGGATCAAAATTAACAAAAAAATACATCAACTATGTCAGGAAGTCCACCTAGAGAGATCTACCCATCCACCAACTTGGGTAGTCAAAAAGGATGAAGATATAGAAACAGACACCACACAGATACCAAACAACACAGTTACATATCCAACAAATGTATTATCTCCAAATGGGTGTTTTAACTCAGAAAACAGCATAACTTGGTACACCGCTCATCTTGTTTAGTAAGAACAATGCCAAGAGACCTAATGGCAGAGTGTATGTACTTATAAGCCAGGAATCAATCAGTCATTCGACATTAGAACAGTAAATGTGTGAAAAGTTATCTTCAGAATATAAAAAGTCAAGAGATTTACATTTTACCAATCAAGGACCGGGCACCAGACAACTAACCACAAACTAGTCACAAATAATGATATATATAAACAAAAGGAGAAAAGAGAAAAGCAAGGGGGAAGAATTCCAGAGGACTAGATAATACAAAGGTTGTTATCATGAGATCTACATAAATACCATTTGAGCCAGAAATAGTGTTTTAGGCTGAATTCAGAATTATAAGAGGATTTAGAAATATCTAATTTCTGGTTGTCCATTCCACAGGTAATTTCAACAGCTAAAACCAGGTTACATTTCCAAGTGTTAATGGGCCTTACAATGGGGACTTATCATGGGAATCAGGTATGGTGTTTCTGAATCCTGTGCTAATTCCCTCAAATTACCAGTACCTGTGGTATCTGTAATTTTGAGAGCAGGAATACTGATACGGTATTCATATGGCACTCATAATGGGGCCCATGGTAGTCAAGGAAGTGCAAATGCTTGTTTCCAAATATCTGCATGGTACAAGGGCAAGAAAATGGAGATTACTGTGGTGTATGGCTCAGCACAAAGTTTAACAGAGAACTTTCTACAGATTATTTTTAAAGAACCCCATAGAAAACTTTTCTAAAAGGGACTAGACTTTTTCCAAATCTTAGTAGCCGTTAAGTACTGTTGGCACCATTGAGACTATTCAGCTATGACTTAATGCACTGTTTATTAAGTGACAGATAATTTTTACTTGCTTTTTTACTTTTAATTCTCTTTGATATATCAAGTCAGTGATAAGACTGAATATTATAGGGGTGGTTGGTAAACTCCACTACACCGGCAGAGTCTACAGAGTTTTGTCCACATCGTATGCTGTTTGGAGTATAGAGTTTGGAAAAACTGTGCCAACCACCATGTGGCATGGTTTTTCTTGAACGCGACTCACAAACTTTAAGTTGGCGAGAGTGAGCGAGAAAAAATTTGCACTACACTGCCTACCGGCAAGATTTCTCAACATGGGCGATCTCAGCAGGTCACCACCACTCGCGTTGAGAAAGTGGCTGCTGGTGTTGCAAAAGCTGCGTCTCGAGTAGAAAATGTACTCAACCAGCAGAAAGAAGCATTGCCTTCTAGCACACCACATGGTGTGTAAGCACTAATTTTTCAGTGTGGGACAAGCCTCATGGCACTAAAAATCAACACGGGCAGTGTAATGGACTGGAATTCCACCATTCACAGAACTCTGCTGAATCTCACAGATTTCAGGTGCCACGCCACAAGTTACACCGACTTCTAGAATATTATTTGCATTTAGTTTTAGCAAAACGTAATCACTTTTTTAAAGAAAGCATCTTTATTGAGTTTTATAGCAGTAGATAGTAGAAAGTATGAGGTAATCATCCAGGATTAAGTTCAGCAAATTATATATACTTGCAGCCTACAATATTCTTGCTGGACAATGCGAAGGATAGATTTAAGATGATAGAGTCATTTCTAAACCACCTCTCTGCTTCTCAGTGGTCAGATGAATCATTGTATTTCTTCCAGTGAGCATACTTTTTATTTTGATACCAGAGGTTCTAACTAATAAGGGAAGTTCCTTGGCTATACCCCTAGGTATTTGTAATTCTTCTGACTGGACAATTGTATTTGTCCTGAAATAGATGTATAAGAACCTCCAGGTCTACAGACTTTGTTTGAATCAGCCGGGGTGGCATTTTTTCTACCCCAGTGTGAGAGGTCGCCGATGATGAAGCATGCCATGATACATTATGATTGAGACGACCTCTCAAATATATTTTGATAACCCTACTCCGCTGCTTTATAAATGTGAAAGTAGAAATGGGACCATAGGTTTCAGTTCTCAAGTATTTTGTGTGATAAGATTTCTAAAACAACAACAGGAAAAAAGGACCAATATTTCCAACTTTGCCACTGATAAAAGGTGTTCCAGAGTTAGGTTTAGAAAATTGGATGGTGGTCTGGGCAAGCGCGCCACACATGGTGAACATGCTAACATACTGCTAGTGTTCTGTAACTCAACTTGCAATGTGCTGCCAAAAAGGGGTTTCACTCGTCCATTATGGACAGGGAACCTCATCGGGGTCAACCTGGAATGCATGTAGGAGCTTACCCCATGCTGCCACTATGGGACGTTCATGTAGCTTGCAGACTTCTTACTGCCACATCCCCAATTACTTCGCCCCTGCCCACCTGATCATTGCGGTTTGTCAATACAGTAGACCTGGGAACAATGCTGCTTTCCTCTGAATTACTATCCCACATCTAGCCATCAACAGCACCAGATCAATGAAGCAGGTGATTGCTCCCATGGCCCATGTTTATCTATA